>NC_142103.1:23625053-23963803 GCF_054644295.1 Miniopterus natalensis
CCTGCACTGATAACACATTTGAATATTATCAAGGCTGGCCTTGTTATCTAGTTACCAGGCAAGTGCTCTTGTCTCTTTCGTTGTTGAACACCTGGGTCATGTGGTGAGCCACAAGTCTTGTGAGACATCTGTCTAAGCAACACAGCAATATTACATTAACCCTCCCTTTTCCTGGGACTTATTGGCAAGACCATCTTTGAGGGGATGCTTATGTCATTTTCTCTGGAGGCACTACCTGATCCTTTCCAAGGTTGGCATTGTCAACCAACCTAATACTGACTACTCTTTTACTGCTTGGCTTGAATTCAGGATAATTCCCCCATTCTTCCTCTTCTACTAGAATGGCATGATTCCAAAGCATCAACAACAGCTTAATTATCAAGAATTTTTCCTAAGTATTTGTCTCTGAAGAATCCATTGCTTTCTTGGGCTCCTGTCAGTATCTCTTCTATTCTTTATGTTTTTTTAAATCCTCACACAGGATATTTTTTCCATTGTTTTTCAAAGAGATTGGGAGAGAGAGAGAGAGAGAGAGAGAGAGAGAGAGGGAGAGAGAAACATTGATGTGAGACAGAGACATGGATTCGTTGCCTCCTGCACGTGCCCCGACCAGGGTCGGGTATCAACCCTGCAATTGAGGTACCTGCCCGTGGCCAGAATTGAATCTGAGACCCTTCAGTCTGCGGGCTGATACTCTAACCACTGAGCAAAACTGGCTAAGCCTTCTCCTCTTTATCTTGCTTTGTTTATTCCTGCTTTTATGGGGACTTTGACCCCAGGACCCATTGCTCTCTCTATATATCATTGGAAATCACAAGATTATGAAGTAAACATTAGGGCATCTCCACAACTCCTATTTACTTGCTTTTAGCATGTTTCACAATACACTAATTACAATTCAAGCAGCAACTACCAAAGGCATTCACATGCTTCCTATTTTTCTACTAGCCTTGGTTGACTTTATCAATTTTATGACTCTTTCTCTCCTAGAGAAACCCAGTGCATCTTCATTTCTGTGACTATCATAAATACTCTCTAGAAGTCATAACATTTATGCTTCAGAAAGGCTTCTGTACTGAGCATTTGGCTTTCCTGCCACCCTGCCACCTGGGACCTAGCTCTATTCTTTCCTATTGATGAATACAAGCAGATAAGCAGCTGGGACACATATTCATCCAATTTGCAGGAACATTCTTTCCTGTGGGGAAGGAGACACACAGACGCACAAAGACACACAATCAGTCTCTGTCTCAGACTCAGTCTCAGTTTCTGTCTCTTTCTGTCTATCACACAGCAGGAAAAGGTTTGGAAGCTCTTGAAGGGTTTTCCTTTTGGCAGGGTGGTGTGGGCTTTGGAGGCACTGTAGAAAAAAATCTTGTGCATTCTTAAGAATGTGTTCGACTTTGCAGCAAAAGACACTGAAGCTGACTCACTATCATTCGCTATGCTTGGTAGTGCTTTCCCAGCATTACAGATGGATGTGACTTAAGCCATTTATACTCACTCATCTGGACTGCCTTGACAGAAGGCAGGCTTCTGTGGGCTGTGGGTATATGGAACAGATTGAAGCCAACTGGGCCAAAAGTAGATTTGACCTCTGATCCTGGCATAATTAGCACTTGTGCTTTAATCAGCATTTTAATTAACCACAGTGGCCTTGGAAGGCTGTGTAAATCACAGAAATTCTCAAGAAGAGCACTCTTGAAAAATTTCAGAACACTTGTCCTAAATCTAAGAGCTCCTAGATATCTCACTTATCTCATTAAATATCCTATGTTGATATCACCCAGTAATACTACCTATTGCAGAATCTTTCAGCTCAACTTTTAGTGAGATAGAGCCAACTTACAAAAGACCCATGATATCTATGAATGACTCTCATCCACTGCCACAATCATGGGAGTTGTTAGGGGAAAACTTGAGACCTTTAGATAGCCCTGTGGAGTCAGGGAGGAAGGAAAGATGCTGTGAAAGGGTGTACAGCTTTGGCAAACTGACTACAGGGGCTGCCTCTCAAGCAGGGCTCTGTTGTCTACCTAGCAGCTCCTTCATCATGTCTCCAAATATCCACCACTCACCAAAACTTCTTAAAAGTTATCACTTCATCTGATTACTTTCCCTAAAATTTCACCAACTGAGGTTCATTTGGAGTTGACAAGCCTCCTCTTTCAATCACAGATGTACCTTTTGGAAGGTAAGGGGCAATTAATCATTCATATAATGAAGGTGAATAGAGCTCGATGTCCAGGAGGACAAATAAGTTTCATTTTGATTGGGACAAGGAGAAATGAAGTTGGCAGTTTTTAGGAATGGAGGACCATAATGGTTAGATTCTGCCCCTTTAAAACATTTGCTTTGAGTTTTCCTTAGACTCAACAAATAGGAAGAAAAAATCCTTTTTCTTCTGCTCTCAGGACCCAGGAACCGTGCCAGAGCTCTAATATAACTCTGCTCCATGTGGGTTAAATCAACCTATGTGGACTGGCTTATAAGCCTGACCACCACATACGTAACACTGTTTCTATGGAGCAATGCATTCCAGTTTCCAAATCAGTGACTTAGTAATGTTTTGGACACACTTCATTAGTATGTTGAGGACTACCTGTATATATTAAAGTGTCCCCCTTTTTTTGTGAAATTTGTAAAAACCCTTGTAAATAGCAAAATCTAATTATGTAAACCTGACAAATATAATAATGTTTATTTGTTCAACAACCCAGGAAATGTTAGCAATTTGCAAGCTGTTTGTGGAGTAGAGTGATGTTGAGGGGCTTGGAATCATTCATATTGAAATCTTGTGAATGGCTTAGAATGAAGAGAAACTTACTGTTTTCTCCTTTTCCCACCCAAGAACAAAGGGCGCCAAGATTGGAATCTTCTCTTGGTAAGGCAATGGAAAAGCTCACTCTACTTCAACAAATTGTTTTTTAATTTAATTTTTATTTTTTATAATATATCTTTATTGATTTCAGAGAGATGAAGGGAGAGGGAGAAAGAGAAATAGAAACATCAATGATGAGAGTCATTGATCAGCTGCCTCCTGCATGCCGCCTACTGGGGATCAAGCCCACAACCCCGGGCATGTGCCCTGACCAGGAATCGAACTGCGATCTCCTGGATCTTAGGTCAATGCTCAACCGCTGAGCCACACCTGGCTGGGCAACTTCAACAAATTGTTATGCCTGAGCGAGAAATTAGTGAATGACCATATCTCTGAGGATGAACAATCTCCAGGGTTATTCATGCCTAATTCCAGTGTAAGTTCCCCTAGGAAGTAATTTATTATTTTAATTTTATTATTTTATTAAATTTATCGAGGTGACATTGGTTAATCTGGGAAGTAATTTCAATAAGCTTTGTTCGTTACACAGCCATCACCCAAAAGGCTGTTTGAATGTAAAAGGTAATGAATGTGAACCCTAAGGAAGGTGAAAGAACTACCTCCAAGTTGAGTCATTTCAAAATAGCAGGCACAACTAGGACTAAGATAAGGTCTCTATTTTTATAGAAAAGAAGTAGGAGGTACTTTTTCATTTTGTTTGAATTTCTAGAAAGTATTTAATAAGCATAATTTGCCCCCCCCCAAAATCTTCCAGCAAACATACATCTGAATTTCAGTCCACTGTGACCTCAGTTGGCTGGAATGCATAGGAAATAGGGGGAGGAGAAGAGACTGGTTAATTGTGTTGTTTGGATAACTGAGAGCTAAGAAGTTTGTTTTCTTATTGCTTATTATTCAAAGTCTTTCCAGAACTGTTATGGTCCCCTTTCCTGTCTAAGTAAGGATAATCTAGACAACATAATTGAATTGCTCTTGTTAGATACGTGGATATATCAGTGGGCCTCAAGGTCATATTCTGAACATGACGGAAGAGATGTAAAAGATGTCAAGCTAAAAGATATAGAAGTAGTGTATTGAATTGGGCAATTCCCTTAAAGTTTTTTAATTTTCCTCCCTTCTCCTGCCCACTGGCCTTTCAAATCCCTACCCTTCCCCTAATATAAATTCCTTTGAACAATTGTTTTTACTTTATGCTTTTAGTTTTCCAGATTCTACTTTCAAGGGGTTATTGGCAGTGGCTTGCCACATGGACCAAAGCAATGAGGCTTAATTCACTGGCACATTTAAAATAGTTAAGCGAGCTTTCCTCCCTTTTATTATAAAAAATAATCTCTTTATTAAAACAACTGAACCCAAACACATCAGCCAGTAAAGCAGTTAATACCTTTAGAACAGGCCTTTTTAAAGAAAGAAATACCTAAGGTATAATTTGATACCTTTCTCACTAATATTTAATTTTTTCATTATCAATGCACCCTGAATCTATGCTTAAAGTCAAAAGCTTTTCCCAGCAGTTTTCCCTACACCTTCAGTCAAAGTACCCTTGGACTCTTTACAGAAGCTAACTTCTCTCAGCCTCAGGTGGTCTATTTAATACGTTAAAGCTGTTCAAGAGGGTGCAGAAAAGACTGAAGTTGCCTTTCAAGCTCCTTGATCTGAGTTTTGTGTTGTTGTTTTTTTAATATGTCTTTATTGATTTTAGAGAGGGGAAGGGAGAGGGAGAGAGAGATAGAAACATCAATTATGAGAGAGTCACTGATCAGCTGCCTCCTGCAGGCCCCCTGCTGGGGATCGAGCTTGCAACTCTGGCATGTGCCCTGACCAGGAATCGAACTGCAATCTCCTGGATCCTAGGTCCATGCTCAACTGCTGAGCTGAGTTTCTAATTCCCTTTTCTAGACATGGCAGAGAAAGAGACTGAAAATCATCTCTACTTAGGGCAAGATCTCAGTCAAAAGCTAAGCTTTTAAAATTCTAGAGAGAAGCAAGGTCTAAGGGAAGTTTCCAGGAAAGGTACCAACTAACTCAAAATAGGATTTGACTTCTAGAGGAAGTGACACCCCACTCTAGTAGGAATAGGGAAAGATTGTTGGAAGCAAGGGTATGGGGCTGCAGGTATAGGCTCATGGATCAGGATTTTCCCAAACATGGTCTAGTCCTTTATACCCAGGAACTGCAGCCCCAGGTCTAGGCCTGCAGAATAAGGACTGGCAGCCACTCTTTAATTGAGCAACAAGACCTACTGAAGGTGATACTTAGCTCTGTGTCTTATCCTATCCCTTATTTCCCTCTTTGATATTTCTCTAGTCTAGCATATCTACCAAACCTACCTTGTCTAGCCTACTAATCCTGCCTTGTTCATAATCTCACCTTTATTTGATTCTGTCAAGAACCCCTATCTAAAACCATGTTTTCTTGGATTCTTTTTCATTAAGGCCTTCTGCATTGACCCAAATAGCTTTCTTCAATTTGCCTTAGCATTTTAATTATTTGCAGAGAAGCAAAACACTCTCTATTCCATGTACCATTTCACTTACCTAGTGGAGCATAGCCTGATTCTTACATACAAGCAAATATTTTTCTTTATTCATCTGTTGCTACTAGCACAGTGGCTTGAATTAGTGGTTAAGAGAGACAACACTGATTTTTTCACAGCTGTTTTCCTAAGTAGCTTATATTCCTTGTCTAAAACCAAATATTTAGAAAACAAAGTTTTCAAACAGAAATTTAAATTAGTTTTATAACATCACTTGTTTTCTTATGATTTGCTTCTTTTCAAAATAAATTATTGGAAAAAGAAAGCCAATGCTAGTGATTTGCAAGTTGGGTTCTGCTTATTGAGGTTTTACTATACTTTACAAATGTAACTTAACAAAGTGGTCATCCCATGGGAGATTTTAAAAAAAATATATCTTTATTGATTTCAGAGAGAGGAAGGGAGAAGGAGAGAGATAGAAACATCAATGATGAGAGCCATTGATTGGCTGCCTCCTGCATGCCCCCTACTGGGGATCATGCCCAAAACCAAGTCATGTGGCCTGATCGAGTATCGAACTGTGACTTCCTGGTTCATAGGTTGATGCTCAACTACTAAGCCATGCCAGTCGGGTTGTTTAAGTCCTTTTAGATTTTGTTCTTACCTCTCTCAACAGCAATACATGATCATTACAAAAAATTTAAAAAAACACAGAAAGGCACATAGGAAATTAAAATTGCTCAAAATACCCTTAAGTTCTTTTATTCTATTTTATCCTTCCTCTTTGGGCTCATTTCATAGATTACTGCATGTTTTTATAACATAGACCCAGACAAAGAATACTTTAAATTAGCTGATTCTCAACTTAGTCCATTTTACTTTTATTTTATTGATGGCAGTGTTACTGATATTTTTCATGGTAGAGGATGGATCTGTTTAGATTGTGTGCAGCTTTCAATGATCCACTTGTTATTATTTTACTTTGGGTTGCTAAGCAGGAGGAGATAGCAGGTGGCTATCTACTTCATTAGAGGGCTGTAATTTGGTTTACTACAAAAAGCTACTCTACTAAAAAGTGTTGTGCCAAGGACTCCCATTCTGTCTGCCTTTTCTTAGACTTAGCATAAAAAACTTTATTACCAAGCTACTCATCTCATCACATTCTTGTCCTTAATCCAAGTGGAATCAACTTGCAAGTAGTGGGAGGTGGCAAGCAGCCAAATACTTTATGCACTGGGTGGTCACATCTATGCAACATCAAAAAATTGGATGTAACTTAAGGATTCACTTGAATCAAGAAAGCGTTAATTAGACAAAAGGCCACAATGGATTGATCGTTTTATTTTAACCTCTTCTTTAGTCAAAGCTGGTTGAACTAATCAAGCACATTTCTAATGGGCTGGTTGCTTCTAGTCCATTAAAATAATGGAATCCGTGCAATAGAATCCTTTCTCACCCCTTCTCTGACCCATGCCATCTTTTTGGGTCAAGATGATTGATAAGTGGACCACAGACATAGACACAAGCTATCTTTTTAAAAAACATATGTTTTGTTTTTTGTATGTTTTTTGGGTTTCTCTGAATTGGTATGTAAAAACTGTGCTATCTTATCTCTTTTCAGTTTGGATTTGCTGTAGGCCAAGCATTAGTGAATCTCTTTCGAAAAGGCACTGAGAGCAGTGGTGACCATTAATCTATATTCTTACTTTGGCTCACTGCAAATTAGAGCGGCTCCAGATGCCACTCAAGATTTTTTAAGTGATCTATTTCCAAGCCAATGAATATGCACATAGAATCATAGAGCTAGCAGGGCCTTGAAGGCCATCAATTCTGCCAATATGTGGACAAGAATATTGAGGTCCAGGAAGGAGAAACCATCTTCCTAAAGTCACCATAGTTAGTAGAAGTGGAACTGCTCTTACCAAGATCAAAAAGAGATCTAAGGTATCAAGAACAATCCCTGACCCTTAGGAACACTTCTTAGAGACCTTAGAGTAAGACCCCTAACTGTATGGGCACAAGTTTGGCAGGAATACTTTGGTTTGGGGTATTTTGGTCTAGGTGACTGTATTGACATCATAGTCCACAGAGAGATAGAAAAGATTATAGATTTCTTGGTCACTAAATCACCTTTACCATGCAGATAAGATCTCATCCAGAGCCATGCATGTTCCTAAGTTGATCTGGCCCAAGTGGTTGGAAAACAAACCTCTAATTCTGCCTAGCCCAATGGATTCATTTGTAGTTTATAGCACATGACCTTATTTCTATTTATAGAATTACAGTCTCAGATACATCTGAGAAGAGACTTGACTTCAGAGAACATCTTACGTATATTTTCACTGTTCCCATCATCCAAATAAGAGCTCCAGTATACAGTGAGGGATGTCTGAAAAGAACCAAGCCTGCAAACTTCAAAGCACAATAAGAACTAATTCTGATTACTACCGTTGACACCATCTTTCTCCTCCAGAGCCATGAGGAGAAAGATGGTGTCAACAGTAGTAACCGGAATTAGTTCCAAATCTGTGTTGTGGATACAGTAGTGCACCCAGAAGATATAGTTTGTCCAGAGAGGGACTTTGCCCCCTGCACTCACTGACTCCAGCTGCTTCAGGGGTGATTGAGCCCATCATGGGCCATAATCCCAGGTGAACTTCTAATAAGGATGCCTTCCGAGAATAAGCAATCAAAGGAAAAGCAATTGCTTGAAACCCACTAGGGGACTAGATCATGGAGCTAAGTTCATTATAAGTGGCAGTACATTAAATTCATTGTGACATTTTTGGTGTGGTTAAGAAGGAGGACCTGCTTGTTCTTTTGTGTATCCCTTGTCCAATGAGCAATATAAGGTCAGAATAAGCTCATTGCATTGATTTTCAGTCTGTAGAACCTGTCCCTTTGGTCAAATTTGGGTTGGCTTAGTCACTGACACCACAGGACAAATATTATCATGAAATATCCCCATTTATGCCTTTAATTTGAAAATGCAACACTACTTTAATGGTTGTAATGATAGTATTTCAAAAGACTATGTCATAAGATTGTTATGTTACTTCAGAGAAATAATTTTCCCCCCTCTGTGTGTATATCTCTGTCTGTTTTCAGTGTATTTTTCTGGGATGAAAATTCAGATCTTCTGATTTTCCTATTCTAAAAATTTCAATATTTCTCTATTTTTATAAATTCCTTATTACATTTCAACCTAGCTTTCTCTAGCTTCCTTTTTATAGTTTATGCTATAGCCCAAACCTATTACTTGCTCTTTCCCCTGACCTTTTCTGACTGCCTGCCTTTATTCATGCTTTGTTCTTTACCTAAAATTCCATCCCTGTCTCTCACCACCACAGGTCCAATTTTACCCATCTTTCAAAGTTTAGTCAAATACCACTTCCTCCAGAAAACCTTCCTTATTCCCTTTAAGTGATATGACCCTATTTCTGAATTCAATAATAATTTTATCTATACTTCATTAATGGTTATGTAATATTAACTTGTTTTATAGCTATTTGTTTACTTGTTTCTACTATACTTTGATCTAGAGAAAAAAAAATAAATGTTACAAGCTTCTTGAAAGCAGGAGCCATGTTTGATTCATCTTTGTACTTTGGTTTTCTCCTGAAGTGGAGACTAAAGGACTAAGGGGGGAGGGCAGTGATAGCTCTCTTGATATATGTGAAAGGATACCATGGGGAGTAGGTTTTCAGTTTGTTTTATGTGGCCTCAGGAAATAGAATCTGGATCAAATGATGGAAGCTATAGACATAAGGTCAACATAAAGAAGAACTTTCTAGTAATCAGAGCTTTCCAAAAATGAATGTTTTTGGCCTCAAGGTAGTGAGTTCTCTGTTATTATGGGTATTCAAACAGAGCCTGAATGGCCATGTGGTGGGGAGAGAGTAGATGATATTCTTAGCATTGTATGGGGTGTTGGGATAAATTATCTTTTTAAAAAAATAAATGATCTTTTAAGATCCTTTCCCACTCTGAGATTCTATGGTTCCATGATTCCCTAACATGCCTCCTTAAAATAGACTTAAGCAGTTTCCAAATGTTAAGAAGACATATAAACAGATCAATTCAAATTAAAAACAGGGAAGAATGTTATAAGAAACAAAACTAGAAGCTTGAGACAACCTCATGATAAATCACTGTATTTTACTCTGAGTTTCTTGGCAGTTAAGGTAAAAAGAAAATAAAACAACAAAATTGAGTTTCATGGTTCTCTGTCAAGTTAAAAAAAAAAAAAAAAAAGCTATGACTTCAACTGCCTAGACAGGTTTTCTTTCTGCCATTGAATTCTAGGAGGAATTTATCATGTAATTCTTTGTATAATATATGGTCTTTATCATAATGGACAATGTCGTTTTACAAAAGATATAGATATAATCTTCAAATAGAAATGTCTTTTCTTCCTCTTAAAAAAAAAAAAAAAAAAAAAGGCCATAAAATGTCAAATCTTCAACCAGTAAGAATCTTCTTCCCTCAGAAGGCTAAAAAATTATGGTGAAGATAAGTTGCTTTCTGTTAACCTGGCTTAAAATATAGAGACATGGCACAAAGAACCCAGAAGAATGGACAGTTAAGGTGACCCTTATCTGCTTTCAAGTATCTCCTGTATCAAGTGATCCTTTGGATCACAGACAATTCATTTTTGAATTCTCTAAGGGGTATCTCAAGGAGGATTGAGATTAGGAACCTAAGGATTTGTGGTCTCTGCCAATTACTTGCTGGCAAAGGACAGTAGAGATACACATTCCAGTCCTACCTACCTCAGAAGGATGCGGTGAGGATGGGAGAAAATTGATGTCAAATGTCAAAGTACTGGAGAAAGTTACAATTTCTAACCAAATATTAGGGATGAGGGATAGTGTTCTTGGCACCAGACTGCATCTCACCAGGGACTAGGCCTCGGGAAGGCTTTGGTGTTTAGCTACTGGACAAAGCCAATTTGTCAGATCTGCTATGAAGTGTCATTGCATATCTACAGGGGCAAGGCATTCAACTTCAGAGAAAGATGATTTTATGAACTTAAAGAAACTTTTATGAAGTAAGGACCCTCATTGACAGTATCAGAATAGTGTCATAGTCAAAGACATGATCTAGCAACCAAAAGTAATTTCAAAATAATTCAAACTCTAGCACTAATAAAAAAAACTATGAAGGAGATTCAGAACAATGCATTAAAATCCCAATTTCTCTAATGTGGGGTTTTTGTTTGTTTGTTTTTTGTTTTGGCATCATATTCCACAGGTCTTCAGTTTCTCTTTAATCCATCACCCTCCCACTAACTTTTCCTGGACCTCCAGGCAAAACAATTATTTTCCCTAATATTTCCCTCTCTCCAGTCACTTTAATGTGTGTATTAGCTTAGAATGCAGCCTAAATTCTTCTCCCCTGCCTCTCATGTGTTCTTGCTCCCTCTCTTCTTAATTCTGCACCACAAAAGGCCAAAGATCATTTCAACAAACATAGGAGAGAAAGGTTGGAATGGTGAGGGGCTGAGAAAAGGAAAACCAACCTCTTCTTGATGCACTGGGGGAAGGTTGCTAATATATATACACTAATAGTTTTCACCCCATTACACCATGACGTGGACAGATGGATTACCAGAATCACCCAACTTCACACCTTTTTGTTATTAACCCAATTTCTCCTTTTTTACTCTAACTCATAAACTAAGTTTTCCCACAGAGTTGGAAACCAGGATCATTGGAAATAATAGTTAATTATAGCAAAACCTGCTGGTGTATGTGTTCAAAAAAAGTAGCAAGCCTGGTGGAAGGATTGATGCTTTTCTTGGACTGGTTCTATACATCAGTCTGAGAGATGCTATCTTCAGTATGCAGAGGGAGCAAGGTGGGGCTGTTTAAACTTCCCAATGCTTCTTACATCTGAACTTCAATATTGGGATTGTGATATGAAAACTTCAGCATTAAGAATACCTCCCCAACCCCAAATTCTAAAGCCAAATGTAAGTATTTTGGTAACTGATCATGCCATTCTTTTCTGTTCACAAAAATTCTAAATACTTTAAAGGTGTGGAAAAAACATCTTTGTCTTCTTATTTATGAATACTAACTGTATATTTAAAGAAATGCCAGCTCCTGTGAATTTTAGAAAAGATAAAGAGGTATATACTATGTTTAATTTTTAGATCTTTTCAAGATTCCTCTGAGATTAACAAAGTAAATCAGTTTAGTGGTCATTCTAACCTTACTATTTCATATAAGTCATGGGATGCTGATACCAGATGGGATAGGCATTCTGGTTATAGATATGGAGAGTAGTAATTGACATAAGCACAGCAATGAGCAAAACTCAATGATTCATAGTAGTGTTGGCACAATGTCTCCAGCACTGAGCTCTGGCATGTACTAATAAAAAGCAGTTCAAGCTTGATGGTTGATGACAGTGATATATCCTTAATCATCTACCCAATTCCCACCTACAGGCACCCACATGTACAGTTGTTGTACCTTTTATGCTCTCAATAAATAAATTCATAGAATTTCAAAGCTGTAAGTGACCTCAAAGATCATTTAGTTTAACTTTTTTATTTCACAGACTGGGAAACTAATCCCAGAGGAGAAAGTACCCTCTCAAAGTTTTCATAGCCGGTTATTGGCAGAGTTGGGACTAGAACTTCCTTTCTCCCTGTTTCAACAGCATAGTTACTGTAAAAGTCAAACACTGGCTGTCAGCAGAGTATCCACTATTGAAAAGGCACCAAGTGTGGTTAATAACTTCTGAAATTCAGTTCAATATATTTTGACCCCTTTCCATTATGAAGTCAATGAATAGTGATTAGTTAGGTCTTCATGGGGCATTATCATTTCTAGTCTGCTCCATGATCTTGCATTTCCCCCCTTCTTCTTTGGCACCAATTGAAAAAGCTATACAAAATATTTTTTTGGACTAGCTCAGTTGGTTAGTTAGATCACATCAGTAGAAAGGAAAGGCCTCAACTTTTGATTATTTAGTCTACGTTCTTAAGAATTTCCTGACTTAAAGTTTCTAAATGGACTTAGTCTTTAGACCTTACAGTGAAGTAAATCATGTTTATGTGAATAATATGTGTATTCAGCTTTCTTCTCCCTGATGGGAGAGAGGTTTGAAATTACCAATCTATGGATCAGTTTAGAATCACATATTGACCAATTAGTTTCCAAATCTTCTGACCCAAATTTTCTGGCTGTGAAAAGTTATAACAAAAATAAGAATCTACTAAGAGCTGCTAGATCTCCTAGATAATAGTTTTTCAGACTACTTAAAATAATGCTTTAAAATATCACATTAACTGATTTTAAAATTTCATCTTATATTTATGCCAATGAATGAAAACTCACTTAATTATGACACTCATAAGAGTAGTATTCTCTATCTTGGGAAAGAGATAGAGAATTAAATTTAATCAAAGTCAGTTGTAGTCAATGGTGACATTAACTCCAGTGAAACTGCCGTTCTGACAGGTCTTCCCTCTGTCTCTCTCTGGTCAGTTACCTAGAGGTAAGCTTAGCGTTCAGAAAGACAATTTAATATGTTGGACACTAACCAGAGGTCTAATATACTACTCACCTACCTGACTACAATAGAATAATTTTGAATAATCTGTCTTCCAGATTATGTCCAAAGTGTTATTCATTAAATTATCTCATTGGTTAACCTGCATCTTATGAGATCAGCTGTGTATTCACACAGCCTGGCAGTCCTGGCAATGTTCTTGGAAGTTTCCTCTGCCATTTATTTTTATCACAGTGCCAAAGAGGTAGTGTCAGATGGGCAATAGTTGGAGTTTCTTTTCTGCCCATTCATATTCTTCCATACTTACATGATGTTAGAGTTTATTTTCAATCCCATCTCTGAACAGAGGAATCAAAGCATGGTTGACACATATGTCAAAGAGATTTGGCAAATACCCTGTTATTCAGATCCACAAAAGCAACCAAACCAGATAAATGATCTCCAAAGTGGATTTTTGTTTGTAGTAGGGGGCTGAAATGATATGGATTGTCTGTTTATGAGAAATTGAGTAACTGGAAATCCCAAAACTTATTTCCTTTCTAGCTCATTATCCTTGGAGTAAACATCAACTGGGGCTATTAACTCCAGGCACCATTAGTTCTCTGAAGAGCCAGTTAACAACATGTCATTTTCAAATCAAGAAATTACTAATCTATTTTCTTTAGCAGAAAATTTCATCATCATATTTTGCCTTATCACCATGTACCTACTATGTGTCAAAAACTGTAGACGTATGATCTCAACTGATTCTCACAACAGCCCTGGAAGGCATGTACTATTATTAACCCCAATTTACAAATAAAGAAACTAAGGCTCAGAAGGTTAAGCAAATTGCCCAAGGCTGCAAAGGTAATAAGTGCCAAGCAGATGAAAAACCAGATTCATCTTGATTCCAAAGCCCATTCATAGTCTTCCATACTCACATGATGTGAAATTATCCAAGGAGATCAAAATAACATTTTCACTGCAGACTTTGCAAAGCACTGGACTATTTAGAATTCTGATTCTGGGAATTTACTTCCCACTTGAGGGAACAGTTTCAGAGCATTGAGGCTTGGTTCAACAGATACTTGATGGATGAGGCAGCTACTGGATAGCAAGTACATTCAGCAACCAGAGTCAGAGTGTGTGTTCCCTGCATTTGTCTGGCTGGGTAGGTAGAAATGAGTTCCTTCAAAATGTGAAATGAAATAAGCAAACACAAACCATTAAATCACTGTTAACTGAAGTTTCAGGCTCTAAAGAAGTTTTATTTCAAAACAGTTCACAGAAGAAAACTTATCTACTGAACCAGTTTTTAAAAATACATTTCACATAACTGATATCATCAGTGCTTCAAGAAAGAGTATCTCTGCTTACAGAAGGTGCTGTTGATGGATTTCGGATATTGAAATTTGTATGGAATCAAACCAGGTACCATATGCTAGGACTAGCCACACTCAATTGCTAAGCAACCCTTCAGCAACTGAAACCAAATATTCTTCCTGAACTGTTACCTGAACCAAAGTTTGTTGTTGGTGTTTTTTTCTTAACATACAATCAAACTGGAACCAATGTTGTATATTTTCCAAAGTGATTGAACCCAAACTAACATAGAACTTCAAACTAATCTTAATATTGAACCCGAAGTGAATTGATATACATGTAGTCCAGTCGAATTCAGTCATTGATTAATGATGCCACTGAGATCCTAGAGTTTGAGCCCTACTCTTTTTTAAAGGACTCAGCTCTGCCTTGACTGAGCAACTCAGTCATATTGTCTGAAGACTCCTGGGTCACATTATCCATAAACTCACCCAAGATCTGAGAAAGCATGAGCAATAAACTAAGGAGGAAGAATTTTGCCTGCTTTCTAATACAATAGCATGGTGACAGATGGTTACTAAACTTAGTGTGGTGATCACATCATAAGATATATAAATGTCAAATAACTATGTTGTACAACTAAAACTAATGTACTATCATGTGCCAACTATAATTTAAAAAGCAAAAAGCAAATACAACAAGATGTAATCGGATGTCACTAAAATATGCACTGACCTTGCTGTTCCTCAAACACACCATGTATATTCCTGCCTCCGTCTTTGCATATGCTGTTCCCTCTGCCTGGAATACTTTGCCCCCACATAATTTTCTCTCTCCCTTTTTTCAGGTCTCTGCTCAAATATCACCTAATGGAGAATGTTTTATGTGATTACCATGTCCAAAATAGCACCCATCCACTTTTCATCTTCCTTTTAAAAATAAATTTATAACATCCAACACCATTTGACAAATTATACCTTTACTTTTGTTTATTGATTGTCTCCCCCTGCCATAATGTAAGCCCTATGAGAACAAAGATTGTTTTGCTTACTGCCTTATCCCCAGTTCTTAGAATAATGCCTAGCATGTAGTAGGTGTTGAATAAATATTTGGGGAAAATGGGTACATGACATAAGATAACAAGGCATAGTCTAAAGAACATAACTCTGGGAGTCAAAAGACCTCATATTTAGTTCAAACTCTGTTATTACCTCTCTAGAGTTCAGTTTCCTTACTGGTCAAATTGGACTATTTGTTTCTTCTTCACCTAGCTCATGGGCATATTGTGAGGTACAAAAGAAAGAATATATATGTAAGTTCTTGGAAAAGAAGAAGCTATTACATTTGTGTATGTTTCCCTCCAAACTGTTGATGTGAGGTGTTCTGCAGGAAGACGTTTTTGTTGGTTTAACCTCATGCAAACTCATGTTTTCTTCTCATATTCTTAAACTAAGGTAAGCCTCCAGGGATAAAAAGCAGATCAGCTACTAGTGGGCCTGGCCAGCCTTACTTCTTCACAGAGTGCACTTAAAGGCCAAAAGGCCAGTCTAACTGAAGCCAGAATCTAAATTGATTCTCTTTGCCAAAACTTGCACTAGTTCTGGGAATGAGCTGAACATTTGAAACAGGAACTCAAAGCAACGAACTATGGGGTTTAGCCACCCCATGAACCAGACTAGATGACCCTAATCCTTGATCAATCATCCATCTCTCAAATCGCCTAGTGCCACTAAGCTTAAGGAAGTAAGCAATTGACCTCTTTACTGGCATCCTGTCCTGCCCTCTTCTGGCTTGCCATGGACATATACTGAACAAGTCATCAGAAGCCACCAGATATCTTGGTGTCCTGACATCCACCTGTCCCAAGCCCAGATCCAATACAGCCAAACAGCAAGCTGTTGATGAAGTCTCTGAACGAAATTTATGTGAAAAGTACTATAGTCCGTACATACAAAGATTCTTATTCATTTTCCATATATCACTTGGGCTTGCCTTTAGGGATCACAGTCTGGCATGGTTACTTTGATGAAACATGAAAACAAATCTGCTTTCCCCCGAAGTTTCAAATTAATTGACTGCATGGGCATTGGCCAGCACCTGAAATGAGACTGACTGCTCCATGCTGCCAGAAGGATCCTGAGCATTTAAGGGCAGTGGGGGACAGGACAGGGCGGGTATGTGGTGGGTAGAACCTGAGGTTGTCTTCTAAATAAAGAAGGAAAAAAAGGAATATCTAAAGAATCCTCTTCCCTTTAAGGCCCTGAGTCTAAGATAACTTAGGGGTAGGTTCTGAGATAGAGGAAAGTGGTCAGGAAATAGACTTCCTCAGTCTCCTTGCTATAACCCACCCTGTTCCAGTGCTGTCTCAACAACTCACCACTTTGATTTTTTTTTTGTTTTTGGGGGCGGTGAGAGTAGGATGGTGATGGTGAAACAAGTCCATTAGTGCCCTCAAGAGTCAACTGAAACTCCTAGCCCCTGCCCCACCTGGGAGGAGATCTCCTTGCTTTGCTTCAGGCTGACCACACTAATCCCTGGCTCAGGCATCTAAGTGCTCTTGGAACCTCTCCCTCTCAGGTGTTTTATGGCCTAACCCTGTCCTCTCTCTTCAATTGATTTAAACTGGCACCAAATCTACACTCACAGATTAGGTTATTTTAAATATTTTAAATTACAAAAACATACTTGTTGACAATTTTTCAACAATACAAACATGTATAAATTAAAATGGAAAAGATCCCCTTTGATCCCTCAATCCACACCACAAATATGAATCCTATAGTGGCTTGGTATGTACATTTCCAGCAATTTTTTTATTCAGGCAGCTGAATCAGGAAAATTCAGTTTTGTATTCTGATAGTGCCAGGTGCTACAGACCACAGGATAATTAGGGAAGGTGAAAAAGCCCTGGTTGGCATTACATGGCATGGCTCTTTGAGACCCCTGTTGGTGGTCTGGCAATAAACTAGTTTGCTGCCCATTTATGAGATACTTGGTGAGACATATGTGGGACATCTGTACTTCAGCAAGCTGTATTGAAGCAGCCTAGAATCTAAACTGAGCATTCTTAGCTTACCTGGCAAACTCTGGGTTGTGCTTAATGCCAAACATTCATGGCAGCCTGAGAGATAAGATGTTTTGGTAAAAGTAAAAGGCCAATGTCTTTGGTGATATATTGGCTTTTTGTGAGTGCCTTCCCATACTGCTGCTTGCTCTGCTCTGGTCCTTCTCTCAGAAACAAAATAGCCTTAGTCAAGTTAGTCAACTTAGTCAATCAAAAGCTCTTAGTAGAAGGGTCATAGATACAACTAAGAAAAGTGATGTACATATATGGTGGGTTCATTGTTAGGGGTTAACCAAACCAGTTTATTTTGGAAAGGATGAATATCTGCAAGTGAGAGATTTTTGGAATGTATAAGATCTTTACATAGAGTCCTTCATTCAGAGTACCCTCTGGACTTGCACCTGTCACACACTCTCAGATGTCATAAGCTCTTCTTCTTATTGGATTGCCAGTGAAGAAACAATGCAAGGGCAAAGGTCGGGTATTTGGCCTCCAATAAGGACTATTGAAACCCCAAATATGGGAGAAAGAATCGAGAGGCTAGTGGAAGCCAAGAGTTGTGCATCCTGATGTCTACTTCTCAGAACCAAGTTCAATAGAGTCAGATTTTTAGCATGCTTGCAAGCATTCACTGAATTATTCCTCACCTCATTTTACCAAGAACCTGAGGATGTTAAGAATCTCAGCTGTTCAGTCCTACTTTAAAACTGATGCACAAGGAGAGACAAGATGACTGCACAGGTAACAACGGGACCCGCCACCTCCCACAACCACATCAAAATTACAAATAAAATACAGAACATTCAGAACACTCAGAACATCCTGAAATCTAGCTAACAAAAGTCCTACAAGGAGGAAACTGAAGAAGCATCGAGACCAGTAGGAGGGGTGGAAACGCAGGCAGATTGGGGCTGAATTGTGGAGACACAGCCATGGTCCCATACCTGGTGCCGCGGGTGAAAACCAGGAGGGATATCTCAGTGGTGGAGGTTTCCCAGAGGAGCGAGGGGTCCCCAGTCCCATATCAGGACCCCCAGCCCAGTGTTCCAGGGCAGAGAAGTCCCCACAGCTTCTGGCTGTAAAAACCAGTGGGGATTGTGGCTGAGGGACACTGAGGCTGCAGGAGTCTCAAGCAGCTCCTTTTAAAGGGCTGATGCATGGACTCAGTAGCACTTCCTCTGAGCTTCAGCACTGGTAGCAGCTTGAAAAGAACCTGGGACGTTCGGGGAGGAACCAACTGGCCTGGAATCTGGGTGAGAGCTGAAGGGGCAGTTTTTTCCCAGACAGAAGAGCTGGCAGAGGCCATTGCTTCTTTGGCCTCCACACAGCCAGCAGGCAGGTGCCATATTTGAATTTCCAGCACCTGACACACCTTTCACCCCACCCTGGTGATTCTCGGAGACCTCACCCCTCCCTACTTGCAGGTTCATCTAAGCCATTTCCAGTGGCTTCTCTATGCAAGTGGCCTCTCTAGCCTCATGCTTAGACTTTCCTAAAATCTCTCAAACAAGCAGCAGCTGGCCTCAGCATGCCCCATACATCTTGATAAGTGGCCCCAGGCCTGGCACTAGTGGCAGCCTGCATTGGTTCATAACTTGGCCTCTCCTGGACACCTCCAAGCTCAACGCAAGTAGCAGCCAACTAGGGTTTGCTGTGTAGCTCATGCTGGGTGGACCTGGGCAAAGCACTGGTACAGGCTGACTTTGCACTTCCAGGGAGGCCCCAGGACAGTGCACCTGGTAGTCAGACTCAACCACACTGGGTTACAGCCCTACCACATCCAGGAGTCACACACTCAAGGGGCACAGTAGAGTAGAGGACACTGAGAATCAAATCAGCTATTTGGAACATGAGGAAACAAAAAACATCCAACCAGAAGAGCAAAAAGAAAAAAATAATCCAGAAATAGGAAGATAGTGTAAGAAGTCTGTGGGACAACTTTAAGCAGTCCAACATTCATATTATGGGGTACCAGAAGGAGAAGAAAGAGAGCAAGAAATTGAAAACCTATTTGACAAGATAATTACAGAAAACTTCCCCTACCTGGGGAAAGAAATAGACTTACAAGTCCAGGAAGCACAAAGAGTCCCAAACAAGAGGAACGCAAAGAGGCCCACACCAAGACACATCATAATTAAAATGCCAAAAGTTAAAGACAAAGACAGAATCCTAAAAGCAGCAAGAGAAAAGCAGTTAGTTACCTACAAGGGAGCATCCATACAACTGTCAGCTGACTTCTCAACAGAAACTTTGCAGGCCAGAAGGGAGTGGCAAGAAATATTCAAAGTGGTGAAAAGCAAGAACCTACAAACAAGATCACCCAACAAAGCTATCACTTAGAACTGAAGGTCAGATAAAGAGCTTCACAGATAAGAAAAAGCTAAACGAGTTCATCACCACTAGACCAGTACTACATGAAATTGTGAAGGGTCTTCTTTAAGAAGAAACTAATGAATGAAAGAATCTGACAAACTAAATAGATCCAGAGACTTTGAGGCATGCAACAGAAGGTCATATTTCAAAGGGAATAAAGAAGGGGGGTGGAGGGTGAAGAGATTAACCAAAGAAGTTATATGAATATATGCATAACCCATGGACATAGACAATAATGGGGTGAAGGCCTGGGGAAGGGGTGGGAGTGAGGTGGAGTGGGTCAATGGGGGGAAAAATGGGACACCTATAATACTTTCAACAATAAAGATGAATTTAAAAAATAACAACAACAACAGCAACAACAAAACTGATGCACAATAGGAACTAACACCTCTTTCTCCAAATTGAATAATCACTAAGCATCCTAGTAGGGTTGTGCTTAGGGTTTGTGGAACTCAGGAGGTTATAAAACTTACTGGTTTAAGAAGTATGCTGTCTTGTTCAAGGAGTTCCTAGTCCAATAAGAAGGCCTAAAGATCACTGCAGTTGGCAGCCTATAATGTGTAGACCCACAGAATGGCAGAGCTGAAAGGGGTAAAAAATCATATAGTTAATCTCCCTTATTTTAACCTATCCCTGGGAACACCAAAGAACACCAAAGCACATGTTCTCATCAGACTATGGGCATACAATTTATCCTCTCCTGTGGCTACCACTGGCTTATCAGAGATCACCTAGCTTTGAGTCATGGGAAAGGGTTCTTTTGTCTTGCAGCTTTGATATTTCCAGTCTTCTATGGGCTTTGTATTTTCTGTGTTTCCAAGCTTTACCACGAGAAGAAATTGCTTTTATACAGACTAGAACATTGAGGTGGGAGTATAATAATGGTCATAAAAACCCTGAGCAACTTACTAACCCCAACATTTATTATAGTCAAATTTCTGTTTGGGTGTTCCCAGTGGAAAAATTTAAAAAATTTTTGACAATAGCTAGAAGGATGAGCCTGAGGAGTATGTGAGGTTCACATCACAAGGCAGTTAATTTACTAATACTGTTGGTATCCTCAGTTGCATTAACACACAGGTATGGTGGGTGTGCCTTCCCCCAGGCATCTCATTAAGCATCGGATAGAGCAGTGATTAGCATTAACCTCACTAATACCTGACATTGGTTTTGTTCCTTGCATTTGAAGATTTACTTTTCAGGGCAGGAAGCAAAGTTTGAAAAAATAAGCAGCAAGAATAGATAATAAGGCCCAGAGAGGGGGTAGGTATATTGTTAGAAACAGGATGGGTAAGTTATGCCAGTGGTTCCAGAGTTTAGAATTTCATAGAAGATTACAAATCATTTAATAGAGGAATAGCATAAGGTAGTCAGCTTTTATCCTGTGAAGCAAAAAACCTCTATAAGCGAAAATCACCATAATTTCATTTAAAAATGACACTTTTAATGCCAAAAACTTAGGAAAGAAAGAATAAATTTAGAGTAAATTTAATTCATAAAAATCTCTGTGTTGTCCCAGTTCATTTAATTTCAACACAGACCAGTGGAAACAGTCACAGATTGAAACTGGTCCTCTCATTGGCTTTTGGGAAGTTTTGGTTTATATGAAAGCCAACAATCTCAGTCTAATAGAGGCACGTGATGACTGGTCTGGAGTAACACTGGTTAGTTTTCCAAAACAGCTAGGTAGGAAGACATAAGGTTGAAAGGCTCTGGGCCAAAAGGGTAGGAAGATGGAAGGATAGTTCTTTCCTTTTTCCTTTTGAGGCATGAGGGTATGGTAAAAGCAGGAATGTCCTATCGTAAACAAATAAAAGGTTTTCTAGCAACAATCTGATTCAGCTCCTGGATACAGCAAGGTAGCACAAGAGAACTTTCCACAGCATGGTCTGTCCCCAACCACTCCAAATATACACACAAACTTAGGAGGCCCCACCTTTTCCAAATACTGGTTGCCTGCATTATGTATTGACAGAGTGAAGAGTCTTCCCCTAAAGTCCAAACACACAAGTTCTAGTCTTGATTCTGACACTAGTGAGCTGTGTGATTTCTGGAAATGTATCTCCCCTCTCTGAGACTTGATTTCCTCACTGGGATAATGAGGGAGTTTGCCCATGTAACTCTGACATCCTCCTCACACTACCCTACCTCTCGTCCAACCTGGCCTCAGTTCATTCCCTGGCCACTGCTTCATTTGGGCCCAACAGAGGTTTCCCTGGTAGCACATTCTTTGTTTACCAGCAAGTTTCCTCTTATCCCTGAGAGAATGGTGACAGAGGCTTCCTCATCCTGTTCTTACCCTTCTTTTGCCCATTACAAGTTCAGCCAGGTCAGCTCAGCACTGCATTTCCCATATATCTGTACATTATGTCCCCAAAAGAACGTTTCAGGCTGGGGCCTGTTAGCTGAGAAACCAAGGTCACTTCACTAATTACCCGTGACTCTCTAGCTATACGCTATTTCTCTAATAGACCAATTTGTCCATTTATGATAGACAAGATTGCCTTTGGTCCAGAAACCCTTTCTGAGTGGATGCCTCTATGGTCCGGAAGTTGCTTCTAAACCAAATTGCTGTCCTCCATTAGATATTACTGGAGCTGTGCTATCAAGACAAGGAGAAATGGAAAAAGGGGGAGTTCAAACAGAGAAAAGTGCTGAAACAGAGGGAAAAAATGTAGTTCAAACAGAAGGGCCCACTCTTCAAATCACTCTTTTATACTCACTCTATAGCCCATCAAGGGGCACTATAGGCCAGACAGACCTGAATTCACATCGATCTCTGTCACTTCTTAGCTGCACAATCTTGGGAAATTTTCTTGACTTCTTTGAGCTTAAGTTTTCCACATTTGTAGAGTTGAGAGGATTTTTATGCAGATTAGATGAGAACATACATATAAAGTAGTTGTCAAAAAGCAAACATTCAATAAATGGTAGCAATTATAGTTCCTTAAAACAGCTCTGTGGAGCTCTCTATTGCTATATAATGAAACCCTTACTGCCCGGCTAGGCAGAGCTGGATAATCTCCCCACCTAGGCACAACTATCAGAAAATAGGCCAGTCTCTTCAGAAGGGTGAAATATATATACTCAGGCTGACAGTGACAATCATGCTGCCATCTTCAGCCAACAAAGCAGGGAATAAGTCACTATAAGATGTTACAGGCCTCACTACATCTCGGAGAAGCCAGCGTGAAAGCTTCTGGAATCACCCTGGGGGCCATGAGTCTTCATGGGGGATGGGCCAAAGTGAAGGTGTCCCTTTCCTACTTGTGTCTGGCATATAGTGTTTCTAATCCTGAGGGCACAGCATTATATCCTTATTTTTCCATTAAAGAAAGAGGCACAGATTACTTTCACATGATATTGTGGCCTTCAGGGTGCCACACTTTACCTATTAGTTTAGCTCTGAGGTAATGTTTATGCCTATTGTTATCTAGTTACATCCATCTTTCTGTGTGTGGAAGTAAGGTGCTCCCTTTGAGGACAGACACCAAAATGGACAGGAGGAAGCACAAGAATACAGACATGAACTCTGGCAGAGAAAATGTTATGTGTTCACCAAGTCCTATTTAATTTTCCTTTTCCTGGCCTCACAAGAATGTTATACTTTCCAATTTCCACCTTCCTTGCAGTTAAGTGGGGCCCGTGTGACTGTGTTCTTGCCAATGGGATCTGGAAGAAATGATGTAAACTACTCCCTAGTGTGGCCCTTAAAATATTTCATGGGACCTTCAGCTCTGTTTTCTCCTGCTGCAGAGAACTTGAAGCCTCATGTTGAGATGGTGCCAACACAGAATGGAAAGACCTTGGATTCCCAAGTTGCCCACATTGATGATTCTCATCAGATTTTACATGTAAATGAAAGAAACTTTAGTTGTGCCAAGCCACTGGTATGTAAGAGTCTACTTGTTATTGTAACATAGCCTATCTTATCCTGTCTAATGCATATACCAGTTATATACAGGGTGGAGCAAAAATAGATTTACAGTTGTTTGCATGGAAAATAATACAATAATTTATAAATAATAATGCAAGAATAAACTCTATGTTTCACATACAACTGTAAACCTACTTTTGCCTTACCTTGTATAGTTAGAATTATATACATACTCTAAAGGGTAAGTAAAGAGAGAAATGACAAAGAGAATGACTTGACATGTCAGAGGTGGGGAACAGATGAGTGACAAAGTGGATGGGGGGAAAAGGTTGGGTAGCTAGGGCAGGGGATTTGTGGAGTGAAGATCAGCAGAACTGGAAGATGCCTGACCCTCTATGCTTCCTGTTTTGGCTAAGGAGAAACCTCATTTTTAGCTTTCTCTGAAGCTGCTCCCCCATCCAAGACAAAGCAATGCTGGGAGAGAAATTTCCAGCTTCTTGGATCAGGCTCACGTATTGCATGCATCCTGGTTGAGCAGATGCTGATTGGCAGCAACCCCTTGAGCTAGAAGCAATTTTGTAGGTCATTTAGTAGTTTTTTCCTTAAATATTCCTTAGCAGAAAGGAATTTTCTGTTTCTGTTCTAAAAGTAGATAAAAATAAGTCTCTTCTTGGTGTGCACCATGGCCCAACTCATCCAGTTTGCCCTCTCGATCAGAAGTACCAAATATTACATTGGAGAATGGTCTCTGCACTCCACGTAAGGTATGCACATCCAGCCCCCAATCTGCCAAAGATCCACTCTGCAGCTGCTGTCCATGTCTTCCTCTAAGCCTGGGCCATTGCCTACTAACAATGCAGACTATCTCTTAAAGCTCCTCTAAAGCTCGTATGCTTCAGTTTAAGAGCATTTTGTCTTGTGCTGTTGTCAGTAAAAATGGGGAATGCCTATTACCCATTCTGGCCAACTGCCTTCACCCAGCTTTCCTTCTTCCCTAGGCTGCTCAGTTAACTGACTTTCATTAATCTAGGAAGACTTCCCTTTTTGGAAAGCTTCCTATGGTGAGTATTCTGAGCCTGACAGCAGTTGTATTCTTTCCAATGCCTAAGAAAGTCATTGAGCATTTTACAACTTCTTGATGAAATCTTAAGAGGAAGTGAATTCTTGGCTAGGTTGGGCCATCCTAAGTCTCCCAGGGGACTGTATAGTAGCTTGAGGAAAACCTCATCCTGGCCTATTATAAAAATTCTGCCTTGCCAAAGTACACAAGGCCAGTAGCCACTGTGCTCTGCCTTGAGCTGAGCCAGAGCAATGGAGGGCAGAGTATAAGAACAGAGAGCTTCCCTGACCGGAGAAGTCAGGTGGCCAGGCCTCAGGCCAGTCAGCTCTGTGCCGTGCATGAGGTATTGCAGCCAATTTAGCACATTTGTTTCCACCCAGCAAGGCTGAATGCAGCACAGGCTTCCAGAAATTGCCTTCATTTTCTGATTCTAGGAGAAGCACTGAAAAGAAATAGAAAGAAAAGATGAAAGAAGGAAGGACTGAAAGAATGATAGAGGAAGAAAGGAAGAGAAAGGATGGAAAAAAGGAATAAATGAAGGAAGGATAGAAGGGATAAAGGAAGGAAGGAAGAAAGAAAGAAGAAAGAAAGAAAGAAAGAAAGAAAGAAAGAAAGAAAGAAAGAAAGAAAGAAAGAAAGAAAGAAAGAAGAAAGAAAGAGAAAGAAAGAAAGAAAGAAAGAAAGAAAGAAAGAAAGAAAGAAAGAAAGAAAGAAAGAAAGAAAGAAAGAAAGAAAGAAGGAAAGAAGGAAAGAAGAAAAGAAGGAAAGAAGGAAAGAAGGAAGAAGAAATGAGTGGGACCAAACTTTGCCTCTGAGTGTTCCTGGGCCATGACAATGAGACATATTGAGATCATATTTGCACATAGCTAGATAATCAGAATGTGTGTGCCTGGTAAATTTAGAATACTGACATTATGATAGGAATTTAAAAAACAGGAGGCCCTCCCTGCCCTGGTATGTCTTATTCTGATATCTAAATGTACCTAAAAGGACAGGACAATTCCAAGAAAGCATAGAATTTGTGAAAAAATATAGTAGAAGTGGATTTACAGAAAAGCTTAGGTAAGTTCCCTCACGTAGCTTACTACCCTAACCCGGGAAGAGACCAATCTCTTCAGTCCCATGGTCTTATCTATTGGCCCAAACTTCTATTTGGCTCTCCCTCCGGCAGCAACTTTGTGGAGCTTGGATACCAGATTAGGGTTTCAGGTGCAGCACCAGACACCAACTCAGTATCCATTACATTCAGTATGGCAAGGGAGACTTTAAAGTTCAACATTACAAGGAACTGTGTAGATTCTGGTGTCACTGAAAGGAGGTAGCAGGTACATCTTCAATGGACAGAGAGGGAATAAACACATTCTCTGAAGAACTGAGGGCAGGGGTACTGGAACAGATGTGTGTGAGTGTTTTCTAGATCACTTTCAACTTCAAAATTCTGTAATTAGTACAGTTACTTAAAAACTATTTTATTTAGAACACTTTAAATTTGGTTCCCATGTCATTTAACTCCCCTGTAGTGGTCAGCCTGTTTGGGTAGGCTGTGTGTGTGCACATGCTTATGTCTGTGTAAATATGTCTATTTCTTTCCAAAGAAAAAAGGCACCTGAAGAGATACAGATACTCACTTAAAGGTGCCCTCCCCCTCAACCCATCTCAACCCATCCACAAAGATAAGCTCAAACTCTAGCGATTCCTGAAACCAGAGTACCCACTAACTCACAGATGAAATTGCCTTCCACCTTTGACAAGCACCAGTACATTTCAACAAAAGTGTCAGAGCTGAAAGGTGTCTGAAACAAGGTGAGCAATACAGCATAAGTGAAAGAGAAGAGAGGGTAATGAGGGGTGGGCCATTGCCCCTCTTGAATTAGTCATTTTTCCTCTGAGTTTCTAAGAAGGACATTGAGATGACAAGATCTTAGTGCAAGAAGGGACTTTGAGAAATAGAGTCTCATTTAAACCACCTCAGACAGATGCCACAGCACCTTATTTTAAAAATTTCTTGAGAAATTTACTTAATTATTGTTTGTAAGTGCTCTCTGTTGTCTGACTATTCCTTATGCTGCTACAGGCTCATTACTTTTTGGTTTATAAGTGGTGATGTAGGTGGTGATGAGTAGAGCTGTCCTTGCTGAGGCACTATGGGGTATAAAAAGGAGGAATACCTCCAAGGTCTGGTCAACCTCTCTGCCTGATAGAGAGTCTGAATGCAGTTTGGATAGCTTAGAGCCCCAGTTTGAGGGAAAGACATAAATTGCTGGCCTTGGCATTCCTGAGCAGTCTTGCAGGAATATTCAAGAGAGTACTTTTTAATTTTCTGGATGCTTTAGAGATTCTTAGCACAACTAAAGAAAAACCAAACCAGAAACCAGCTTCTTTCTCTAGCTTGTCTGTAGAGGGGTTATTTTCAGTTTTCTGTATCTAGCTTGTGGCCCTCTTTCTACTAATGCTCTGCATCTTAGGAAAAAACAAACAAACAAACAAACCTGATTCTTGTTTCATTGACAGGTCACATGTTTCCACTTAGCATGTGGCAGTCAACCTATTATTCTCATGACATCTCATTGGTGGTTGGAGCTGTTAGTGGCAGTTCAGAGAAGGGGTGACAGAAACATTAGTTTATTTAGTAGCATCCAAGCTGGGACAATGTGGAAAATAAAAGAAAGTGCCAATATATAGACGCATGCACAGACATGCACATACACACATACATCCATAAGATTCTTGGCTATTCTAACCTCCCCTCCCTAGCACCACCCCTGTCATATAAACAACCACAGCAGCAAAGTTTGTTTCCCAGATGTACCCAAATAAGAGCTGTGGGTCTCAAATCTGAAATTAGTATACACCAGGATTAAAGAAGTTAGTTTCTTCCTAACTCCCTTTCTCTTCCACAGATTTTCCTCTAGGTAAGGTAATCCTTAGATAAAAATGGGGGTGAGGATTAAGTTCCTCCTCTTAATGTCCTTCTCCCTGGTCTATGCCCAATTTGCTTGGCCTCATTGCCACATCCAACTAAAGCACTCATCTATCTTCAACTTGCTTCCTCTCTGGTGGCTTCTTCAGTGGCTGGCCTTCCTGCAATTCTTCCTGCCTAGCATAGCTGTGCATGTCAGTGTGGCAACCTAGATGGAAAGACCAGCAAAAGCTGAGAAGACCATTTGTGGTGCTTCTGTGCCTGTCCAGACTCTTCTGTGGTCAATTACCAGCAAGGCCTTAACTGAGTGAGGCACTGTGATTTATGTGAACAAGGAGGAGACAGGTTCTGATCTCAAGAATCTCATAATATAGCAATGAAGGAAGAAGCTAATACACCCACTGAAGTCTGAAAAACTGGATATAATTGTGGAGTGACATACTTGATTATGAACAACTGTCTTCTTGCTGAAAAAGCTGAGAAGCCATGGAAGCCTACTGGTGAGAAGACTGTGCAGGAGTTGATCTAATGTCCAGTGAGTCTCACCATGGAGCCCCATACTGTGATAGGCTGGCAGTGAGCTCTGCTTGGGTTTATTGAAGTTTGGAGTTGGGACCACCTCTCTTCTACCTATAGTCTTCCTGAATTTCTCTTCCTCCCTAGCTTGCCCTTCTGTACCTCCAACTACCCCTCCAGGTATAATCTCCTTGAGCTTAGAATTTTTACCAAGCAGCAGCTGGAAGTCAGGCATTGGCTGCTGGAACAATATTGGCTAGATTTCAAGTTGCTTTCAGACCTTCACTGGGGGAAATCTGCTTTGCTCTTGCTCATTCTAATCAAGACCATGTGCTCTGGACCCCATGGAAACATAATTGGTAGAATGCTTTCTCCAATACTTCATCTTGGGGATTCAACTGCAAATACAAACTTGAGTTGCTGTGGAAGGGATGCTGGCCTCCTGGACTCAAGAGCAATGCTCCTGGTTTCCCAATGGGATTACTTGTCCTCAAAAGAAAGAGAAGCTGTTGGGCCTCTGGAAAAGGCACAGTATTATGACATTTCTCCCATTCTCTGTTCCCCTGAAAAATACAGAGCTTCTTATATTAATAGCAAGAGGAAACTAGCATAGGAACTGTGAGACACTCACAAGGACTTTGGGTATGTTGAATGTGGAGCTGGGCATTTCTGAAAACAATTGTTGGCCAAAGGAGGCCCAGGAAAGGTCAGGTGTTCACTGCAGAGTGCTCAGGTGTGGTGGGAAGCCAGGGACCTGGGTATTAGCCCCAGTAGGGCCATGAATTCCCTGTGTGATCTGGCTACTTACTCCCACTGCTCCTACTTCTCCTTCAAACCCTAGGCTCCAATTTTCAAAATGAGGGAATGACCTCTTCTCTAAGGGCTTTGGGAGCTCTAAAATTCTAATTCAAGTCCAGCCCTTCAGACAGCACACAGAACTTGAGGGAAAGCAGACTGTGATAGAGTTCGCTCCAAAGATAATTTTATGCATGGGAGTGGTGGATATTGTCTCTCTGAAGTGATTTGGCATATCCTTGCCTTGCCAAGAAATATCCTTTCATTGATGTATCAAGAGTGTATGCTAATCTGGTCTTCTTTCCTTTGGAGTAATCACAGCTCCATTGCTCCCTTCTAAAATACAGATGGTCTGTATTATCTCTTAGTATGAACACACTAATCAGACACACTTCTCCCTAACTGGAGAATAGGGAGAAGATGGTGATGGGGAAGGGGTGCAAATTTGGGAAAGTGGTTGCCAAGGATGCATATTTGTCTGCCTTCACAATCTTCCTTAGGGAAAGCCCTGGCTCTTCTATAGTCTTGCTGTTACTGTTTTGTTTCCAGAATGGGTAAGGGATTAGAGAGTTCCTACCTCCTTCTACTTATACAGTGTTTGGAAAGTCAATTTTCAGAGATGTTGGCCTGTCCCCAGTTGGATTTAATGTGGAAGAAAGTACCAAATAATAGAACATTCCTGCTGTCATCAAGCAGCACTGTTCTTATGTCCTTTGTGAGGTATTTGGAAAGACCTTTAGGAATGAAGAGCCCACATCCCCTTGCTCATCTATTTCCATTAATTAGGCCCGTGTCTCATCATTAAGTTACTCTGTTAGCTGATGTTTCTCATGCTGTGATCTTCAGGAAACATAGGGTCCAATTCTAGCTCACCTCTTAACTTAATCTTGTGGCCTTGGCAGTAGTCATTTAAACTGTTTGCACTAGGTTATGAAACATGCAACAAATGTGGACTTACTCATTTGTAAGTCATACTTGGAAGGGAGGGTAGGAGAGAATGGCAGGTAGAGTGAAGTAGAGTGAGGAAAGGAATGAAGTGGATTTTTTAAAATTAAAAACTCTATTACTGAGCTCAGTCACACACCTTATTTTCTAGACTTGGCTCTGAGTGAGTCTTGGCCATTTGCTAAAATCAAATCCACCCTCAAAGGACAAAGATTTATTACCACTGAGGATATTCAAAAGTGTGCCACAGGCTCTAAATTCAATTACTAAAGAGTTCCAAAAAACGTTTGAGCAATGGTAACATCATTGCAGTAAAGGTACAGGGATTTAGCCTCCCAAGGTGTTGGTCTGAAGGTGACACCACTCTTTTGGATGTGTACATCCTCTTATGTTTGTGAAAAAGCAGCAGTCACATTACATTATAGTCACAATTGAAATTATTTTGTTTCCTCTCCTTTCGTTCTCAGTGGGAATTGGCAACATCTGGTTGCCAAGTTTTGTAGGGAGCAGCTGAAAGCCATGTGGGATTTTTACCCTAACTTTTTCTGTACCTATGGCTATTAGTTTCCCTTCACTGTACATGCAATAAAACTGCATCATAGGAAATCGGCATTTGTATAATGCTTTATGTTTTTCAAGGAAGTTTCATATTCAGATGATAATTTCCTGGAATGAAGGAACCCCATCTTATTTACTTTTAAAGACCAAAGCCCTTGAACAGTGCCTTGACCATAACACTCAATAAATGTTCATGGGATGGAATAGCTATCATCTCATTTTATCCTTGAAACATACGAATGAAGAGTGAAGAAGGCAGACAGACTAGGTATTATTCAAGGTAGTTTTTCTGTTTCACATGGACCCAGGACACAAAGTACAGTGTGTATGAGGTGGAGGCCATTTACTGTAGTAGTGTTTAGGACCATTGGCTTTGGACACAGTTCTGGATTCCAATTTGGACTTTGCCACTGGTTAGTCATTGACCTTGAGTCAGTTACTAAACTTCAGTTTTCTCAACTGAGGTATAATATACTCCTCAAGTGAGAATAATAATAGTCTCTACCTTCCAGGGTTGTTGTGATGATGAAATATTATCTATGTAAGGCACTTACCTTACAGCTGACACAGTAAGCATTCAATCAATAGTGGCTATTCTTACTTAGCTTTTTGAGCTAGCTGGTGGCAAAGCACAAGTTGGAACCCAGGGCTAACTTTAAGTGTCAAGTTCTTTGAACAATATAAGGTGGAAATAAGAGTGAAAAAAGTGGTCTAGACTTGGTCAGCAAATGGAGAACAGAAGCTCCTGATGACCTTTCTGTTTCTTATGCAAAGGATCTTCTGAAACGGATGTTCAAGACCATACAGCCACATATATAAAAGAGATAAAATCCAAAAGACAAACTGGCCAGTGATTACAAGATGAAATCTGAGGTAGCATCTCCTTGCATTCCAACATTCAATCCCATGGAACAGAGCTAAATAGAGGCCTATGTTGGTCTGTTTCCTGATTTCAGAAACATAAATCCAATCAACTGAAATGTCTCCTGTTTATACTGGTTACTCAAGGAGCCTAAAGACTTTACACAGGAAGTCATTAAAATTCCTTATATTCTCCCCAGGCAAAGCCATACCCAGTCAAGCATCTTCCCACTTCCTTCTATCCAGAGCTTATCTAGATCTCTCACAGCCTTCAATCCAGGGAAGACACCTCTCAGTTTGGACACTTGCAGATTGTCCCATTCGGGAGTCTTGAGTCACAATTTAGCCAAATACCCAAGGATTTTCAGCAGACTAAAGAATGGACATTTATGTCTGCCCTTATAGCTAAGAAAGACCATATTCTCTTTTCACAGGGCCTACCCAACCTGGTTTCACTCTTTTTCCCCCCCTATAGTCACACCTGAAAAAACAGGATGCCTACTCAGGCTGAGAAATACAGCCCCAGAGAGCCACAAACCCTTCAATCTTCAGTGTTCAGAAGACCAAAGGACCAGATCTTTACCTCCTTCTGGCCCTTTGAAACTCAAAGCCTGAAACATCCTGCTCTTTTGCCACATCTGCTTCTTTGCCATACAGCTGGAGCTGCTTCAGTGGGGCAGAAGGATGAGTTCAAAAATATCCATCTTAAACTTTACATGTGGCTTGTCATCAACCTACAAGGAGAGCTCAAACTGAAGCATGGCATTCTTCTCATTCCTTCTTTTCTAATTAACAACATATGATTTCTACTCCCTTTCCTCACTCCCCTTTCAGGGGCTCTCCCCCTTTCACAGCACTAAAGACCCAAAGATAATTGGTGTTTCTACCAGTATAAATGCATGGTGACAAGGGTCTTATTTTCTTCCCTAAGAAGTGTCCCCAATTATGTACTTGTTTCTATGAACCAAGCTGCTACCTAACAAATACCCAGCTTTTTCCTGAAGAGACAGGTATAACAGTACTTGTGGTTCTATACCTTCTTGGATTTGGCAGATGCTCCATGGCTTAAGTCTTCCTACTGAGTACAGGGAGCAAAAGTTCTTCTCAGGGTTGGTAGTTTTATCTCATCAACCCAAACTTATATTTTCTGGCTCTCTCCCAAGCTTCCAGCACTCCCACTTACACCCTTCTTGTTCTAGCTGTATGTCTTTTTGTTTTTTTTTTAAAGAATAGTTTATTGATTTTTAGAGAGAGAGGAAGGGAGAAGAGAGAAACGTTGATGTGAGAGCATAACATTGATTGGCTGCTTCCTACATGCCCCCTACTGGGGATTGAACCCACAACTCGGGCATGTGCTCTGACTGAATTGAACCAGCAACCTTTTGGTGCATGAGATGGTGCCCAAACAACTGCCACATCAGCCAGGGCCTAGTTGTATGTTGTTTAAATGCATTTTTCCCAGTGAGAGAGAGAGAGAGAGAGAGACTCATCCTTAACCCAAAAGAACAGAAAGAGACTGATGCATGCTTAACCCAAGAGAATAAAGAGAATTACCCATGCTTAACCCAAAAGAATAGAGCCTGGTGGCAAAATTAAACGGGGGATTATTTGAGAATTTAAGGATTTTCACCATAACCACAGAACACATGGCCAGGGTGATTAACTCCAAAACCTCTATGTGAGACCCATATTTCTTCAGGTTCCTATTTTACACTCACAGGGTACCTTAAACTCCATCTTAGGAAACAGTTTCTGTGCTTGGCTTCAGACCTCCCACAGAGCCAATGCCTGATGCAGGGGCGAGAAACAGCCATTCTCAGGTCACACTGAGATCTGTTCTTAAAGGATGCACAAATAAAACATGGACAGAAATATGGCTTTAGGGCTCTCAAACCCCAAGACCACCCTTGGAGCCCACAGGAAGCCCTCTTCTTCTATACACACACATCCAAAGAGCCTGCCCTATCACACCGAGAGCCCACATGAGAAATAGCCTTCCTCTGCCTGAATGGGCCAGTTGCCTCTATTTAAGTGGGTTAGAGTAACTTGGTATTGCATCTTATGACATATATCATGGTCTCCTGGGTTAAAAGGTGACATTCATGATGGTATCATAGCTGCAGGGGTTCTAGCAGCTAAAGAGACATGTACAGCCAGCTTTAAACTGTATGAGTAGGTCAGTAGAGGAAAACCGCAGCATAGAATGACACAAAGAAGAGAAAGGAAAAGTCTCTCAATATATCCCCAGGGCCTATACAGTCATGCCTAGAGACTATGAGCTAAGGCCTATTTCTATTCCAAGTCCAAATTATGTCTCTACTAAAGTTATTATTTGCAATGTCTCATACCCTTTCGCTGGCAGTTGGCTTCAAAGTTTTGCTTATAGCAAACTACCTTATTTTTCTTCTCCTTGCTCTGTATAGGGTACTATGTTGATGGTATCCTTCTTCTTTGGGGCCTGGGATGGAAGATACTTTTGTTTTATTTTTTATTTTATTGTTGACAGTATTACAGATATCCCCCAATTTTCCCCTTTTCCCCCTTCCTCCCATCCTCTGCCCCAACCGAGGCCTTCACCACATTATTGTCTGTGTCCATTGGTTATGCATTTATGTATAAAAGATCTTTAATCTCTTTTCATCTCCCTTCCCCCTATGAGGGGAGTCTGTTCCATGCTTCCATGTCTCTGGGACTATTTTGTTAGTTTACTATGTTCATTAGATTCCACATATAAGTGAGATCATGTGATATTTGTCTTTCTCTGACTGGCTTATTTCACTCAGCATAATACTCTCCAGGTCCATTCACACTACTGCAAAGGTTAAGAAATTGTTTTTAACAGCTGCATAGCATTCCACTGTATACTACAGCTTTTTATCCACTCATTTACTGATGGACACTTGGGCTGCTTCCAAATCTTGGCTGTTGTAAATGAACCTAGGGGTACATGTATTCTTTCAAATTAGTGTTTTTGGTTTCTTCAACTATATTCCCAGAAGTGGAATGGCTGGGTCGTAAAGCAGTTCCATTTTTAATTTTTTGAGGTAACTCCATACTGCTTTCCACAGTGGCCACACCAATCTACATTCCCACCAAGAATACATGAGGGTTCCTTTCTCTCCACATCCTCGCCAACACTTGTTTGTCGATTTATTAATGATGGCCATTCTGACAGGTGTGCCGTGATATCTCACTGTGGATTTAATTTGCATTTTTCTGATGATTTGTGATGTTGAACATCTCTTCATATGTCTATTGGCCATCTGTATGTCCTCTTTGGAGAAGTGTCTGTTCAAGTCCTTTGCCAGTTTTTAAAATTAGATTGTTTGCTTTTTTTGGTGTTGAGTTGTATAAATTCTTTATAAACTTTGGATATTAACCCCTTATCAGAGATATCGACAAATACATTCATCCATTCAATGGGTTGTCTTTTCATTTTGTTAATAGTTTCCTTTGCTGTGCAAAAACTTTTTAATTTGATGTAGTCTTATTTTTAATTTTTTTGTTTCCCTTTCCCAAGGAGATATATCAGAAAAAATATTGCGATGAGAAATGTCTGAGGTTTTACTGCTTATATTTTCTTTTAGGATTTTTGTGATTTATAGCCTTACATTTAAGTCTTTAATCCATTTTGAGTTTATTCTTGTGTACAGTGTAATAAGATGGTCTAATTTCATTTTTTTTTTTTTGCATGTACCTGTCCCATTTTCCCAACACCGTTTATTGAAGAGACTGTTTATATTCTATTGTGTGCTCTTGCCTCCTTTGTCAAATATTAATTGTTCATAAAGGCATGGGTTTATTTCTGGGCTCTCTGTTCTATTCCATTGATCGGTATGTCTCTTTTTATGCCAGAACCATACTGTTTTGATTACTATGGCCTTGCAGTATAGTTTGATATTGGGTAGAGCAATTCTTCCAACTTTGTTCTTCTTTCTCAAGATTATTCTGGCTATTTGATGTCTTGTTGTTACATATAAATTTTTGGAATATTTGCTCAAGTCTGTGAAATATGCCATTGGTATATTGATAGGAATTGCATTGAATCTATAGATTGCTTTGCGTAATATGGACATTTTAATGATGTTAATTCTTTCTATCCATGAACACAGTATATGCTTCCGCTTATTTGTAAATTCTTCAATTCCTTTCTTCAGTGTCCTATAATTTTCCAAGTAGACGTCTTTTACTTCCTTGGTTAAATTTTGTCCTAGGTTTTATTTTAGTGTTTTATTTTTTTTAGAAGCCATTGTAAATGGGATTGTGTTCTTGGTTTCCCTTTCTGATAGTTCATTATTGGTGTATAAAAATTCAACTAATTTCTGTATAGTTATTTTTGTATCCTGCTACTTTACTGAATACGTTTATTAGTCTTAGTAGTTTTTTTGGTGGAATCTGTAGTGTTTTCTATAAACAGTATCATGCCATTGGCAAAGAATGGCAGGTTCACTTCTTTCTTTCCATTTTGGTTGCCTTTTTTTCCTTCTTGTCTAGTTTTTGTGGCAAGGGCTTCCAGTACTATGTTGAATAAGAGTGGTGAAAATGAATATCCCTGTCTTGTTCCTGGTCATAAGGGAAACAATTTTGGGTTTTGACCATTGATTATGATGCTGGCTGTAGGTTTGTCACATATGATGTTTATTCTTTTGAGGTATGTCCCCTCTATTTCCACTTTGCTGAGCGTTTTTATCAAAAAAAGGTGCTGGATTTTATCAAATGCATGTTCTGCATCTATTGATATGATCATGGGATTTTTATCTTTCATTTTGTTTATATGATGTATCATGTTTATTGATTTGCAGATATTGTACCCCCATGCATCATTAGAATAAATCCCACTTGATCATGATGTATGATCTTTTTAATGTATTGCTAGATCTTGTTTGCCAATATTTTGTTGAGGATTTTAGCATATATGTTCATCAGGGATATTGGCCTGTAATTTTCTTTCTTTGTAGTGCCTTTATCTGGTTTTGGAATTAAGATCATGTTGGCCTTGTAAAAAGAGTTTGGGAATCTCACCTCCTGTTGAATTTTTTGAAATAGTTTGAGAAGGGTAGCTAGTAGTTCTTTGAATATTTAGTAAAATTCTCTTGTGAAGCCATGCAGTCCAGGACTTTTGTTTGTTGGGAGTGTTTTGATTACTGCTTCAACTTCAGTGGTTGTAATCTGCCTATTCAGATTTTTTTATTCTTCCCAATTCAGTTTTGTAAGATTGTATGTTTCTAGAAATTTATTCATTTGTCTAGCATTTCTAATTTGTTGGCATACAGTTGTCTAATATTTTCTTACAATCCTTTGTATTTTTTTTTTGGTGTCAGTTATTCTCTTTCATTTCAGATTTTATTTGCTGTATTGGGGTCTCTCTTTGTTTCTTGATAAGTCTAGTGCAATATTTGCCAATCTTGTTTATCTTTGTAAAGAATCAGCTCTTGGTCATTGATTTTCTGTATTTTTCTTACTCTATTTTATTTATTTCTGCTCTGATCTTTATTATTTCCTTTTTTTCTATTCACTTTGGGCTTTGTTTGTTATTCTTTTTTAAGTTTCTTTGAGTGTAAAGTTAAATTGTTTATTTGAGATTTTTCTTGTTTCTTGAGATTGGCCTGTAATGCTATGACTTTCCCTCTCAGGACTGCTTGCACTGTGTCCCATAGATTTTGGGTTGTTTTGTTCTCATTTTTATTTGCTTCAAGGTATGTTTTGATTTCTTCCTTGATCTCATTGTTAACTCAATCATTGGTTAGTAACATGTTATTTACCCTCCTTGTCTTCGTGTTTTTTCAGTTTTTTACCTTAGGATTGATTTGTAATTTTGTAACATTACGGTCAAAGAAGATGTTTGATATGATTTAAACCATCTTAAATTTATTGAGACTTGGTTTGTGTCTTAACATGTGGTCTATCTTAGAAAATGTTCCATGTGCATTTGAAAAGAATGTATTTCTGTCGCCTTGGGGTGAAATGCCCTGTAGACATCAATTAAATCCAGCCAATCTAGTGTGTCATTTCCGGCCACAGTTTCCTTGTTGATTCTCTGTTTGGAAGATCTATCCATTCATGTCAATGAGGTGTTAAATTCCCACTTCCTAGACTTGCATGTCTTTTTCCTTCACCGTGTTAGGAAAATTTTTTTTTTAATACTATGACTGTATTACTGTTGATATCTCCCTTTAGGTTCATCAATATTTGCTTTGTCTATTTAGGTGTTCTTATGCCGGGTGCATAAATGTTTACAAGGGTTATAGTCTCTTCTTGGTTTGCTCCCTTTATCATTCATTATATAGTGTCCTTCTTTGTCTAAGTATAGCTTTTGTTTTAAAGTCTATTTTGTCTGATATAAGTATTGCTACCTCAGCCTTTTTTTCCTTTCCATTTGTATGAAATATCTTTTTCCATCCCTTTATTTTTAGTCTGTGTATATCTTGTTCTGAAGTTGGTCTCTTGTAGATAGCATATATAGGTGTCTTGTTTCCTTATCCATTCATCTATGCTAAGTCTTTTGATAGGAGCATTTAAGCCATTTACATTTAAAGTGATTATTGATAGGTACATATTTATTGCCATTTTACTCTTTTAACTATGTTCCTCTGTTTTTTTTCTTCATCTTCTTAAAGAATACCCTTTAACACTTCTTGTAATACTGGTTTGGTGGTAATGAACTCCTTTAGCTTTTTCTTGTTTGGGAAATTCTATTTCTCCTTCAATTTTAAATGATAGCTTTTCTGGGTAAAGTAGTCTTAGTTGTAGGTTCTTGCTTTTCATCACTGAATATTTCATGCAATCCTTTCTTGCCTGAAATGTTTCTGTTGAGAAATCAGCTGACGGTCTTATGGGAGCTCCCTTGTAGGTAACTAACTGTCTTTCTCTTGCTGCTTTTTAAAAATAAATATTTCAATATATATTTTTATTGATTTTAGAGAGGAAGGGAGAGAGAGACAGAGAGAAAAAAATCTTTGTGTGAGAGAAACATTGATTGGCTGCCTCCCACATGCACCCTAACCAAAGATCAAGCTTCAGCCTGAGCATGTGCCCTGACTTGGAATTGAACAGGCCACCTTTAAGTGTATGGGGCAATGCTCAACAAACTGAGCCATGCTAGCCAGGACCCTCTTGATGCTTTTCATATTTCCTCTTTGTCCTTAACTTTTGTCATTTTAATTATAATATGTCTTGGTGTGGGCCTTTTTGTGTTCATCTTGTTTGGGACTCTTTGCACTTCCTAGATTTGCATGTCTTTTTCCTTCACCATGTTAGGAAATTTTTTGGTTATCATTTATTCAAATAGGTTCTCAATTTTTCACTCTCTGTCTTCTCCTTCTTGTAACCCTAGGATGTGGATGTTGATATGGTTCATGTTGTCCCAAAGGTCCCTTAAGCTATCTTCATTTTTAAAATTATTTTTTTTCTTTTTGCTGCTGTGATTGGGTATTTTCTGCTACCTTGTCTTCCAAATTGCTGATTCAGTCCTCTGCTTCATTGAACATACTGTTCTTTTCTTCTAGTGAATTCTTCATTTCTGATATTGTATTTTTAATTTCTTAATGGTTGTTTTTCATGGCTTCTATGTTCTTTTACACACTGTTGAAATTCTCAAAAGTTCTTTGAGCTACCTTAGAACCATTTTTTTGAACTCTATATCTGATAAATTGTTTTTCTCCATTATATTTAGCTCTTTATTTAGATATTTCTCCTGTTCTTTCACTTGGAACATTTCACTTGGCAATTTGTACATGGGGTTGAACCTCAGGCTGGCTGACTCTGAGTGTGAACCCCAACCACAATGTACAAGCTGCTGTGCAGGTGCTGACCACACAAATCAGAATTTGCCTCTGTAGGGCCTGGTTCCTGCTGAGATCTTCCTTTTGATATGCCACTTGTGAAGTTATTTGGATCCTGCTCTGATGCTGTCTGAAGCTGGCCAATTGGTGTGTTGGCTCTGGGGCTTCTTGGTAGGATCTTTGGTGCAGGTCAACATCAGATATTTCTTGTCCAGATTGGCCCTGGACAATCTGTTTGAAGGTACAAAGCAATCTACACTTTGTAGCTGCCTTTGCTGGGCCTTGGTGTATGTGGGAAGGCCAAGGCGCACACAAAGGCTGGCTTCTACCAGCAAGAAGCCTAGGGGCAGGTCACAAAAAGGACCCAAGGCACTGTGAGATTCTCCTTCCCCCTTCTTTGCCTTCTGACTGCCTGTTAGGCTAAGTCACTGAAAGAGCCTCTCACAGTACTTTAGTTGCATGGGGTATGTTGTCAGTGAGTCTGCAGATAAAAGCTAGTGGTGTTTACCAGATTGATACAGGTTCAAACTTGGTTCCATGCTGGGTCTGAGGTCACTCAGCAAAAGTACCAAGGAAAGACTTGCCTGATGGCTCAGTTCGTTGAAGCATCATTTTGTACACCAAAGGTTGTGGGTTTGATTCCCTGCCAGGACACCTACAAGAAGCAATCAATCGATGTTTTTCTCACATTGATGTTACTCTCTCTCTCCCTTTTTGTATCTCTAAAAATCAATAAAACATATCCTTGGTGAGGATAAAAGAAAAATAGGTTCCAGGGAATACCAAGTCTAGCTGTCCCCCGCCCAGTGCCCACAGACTTTTGTAGTGGGTGGGGATCTCAGGAAGTCATTAGGGTGAGGCCAGCAGAGTTTATAAGCCCCAAGCATACCAAAATTTGGCCATGTGAAGAGAAGTCTCTGCACCAGGTGGGAATGCAAAAGAAAATGGACCCCCATCCTAGAGCCACACAACTCAGTCTGTCCCAGATTCTGCTTGGAGCCTGAGCTCAGCAGACTTGGGGGAAGGTGGGGGGATTGGCCCCAACCCAGGAGCCATACAACTGAATCTGTCTCTGATTCTTCCCAGACTTTCTCAGCAGGGCAGGGCCACCAGGAGTTTGGTGGGTGAGGACACTGGTAGTCCTGAGGGTTCCAGTCAGGCTCACAGGAAAGTGGAGGAATGGTCCCTGAAACAAAAACCACACAACTAAGTCACTGAAACCCCCTGAGTCAGCACAGAAAACTACACCTGAGTCCAGGCAGCTGACTCTTCACCAGAGTGCTAGCTCTGCAGGGTGGGATGACAGGGAGTTTGCAGGGTGGGGCTCTTGCATTCCACCAGACTGATGTCCTAAGTCTGATTGCCCCACCCAAGAGAAATGACATTTATGCTATGAAAGAGGGACTCAGCACAGGGATCCTGGCAGCAATCCCTTCAGCTCTTTCCCCAGAACCACAAAACTCAGTCTCTCCTCACTTGACTCTAGTCCACTCTGCCCTCCCCCTGCTGGAGTCCAGGATGAATGGCTGGGAATGAGATTTTGTGCATTGGCCCTTTAAGAGGGTGCCTGTGTCTCTAGCTGACTTCTGTTTCTCCCTTGCAGACAGAATCCTTGCTGATTTTCACAGCCAGATGTTATATGGGCACCTCTTCCTGGCTCTGGTGCTCTGGGCTAGGGGGCCTGGCATGGGTTTGAGTTCCCACGCTCCTCAACGGGGAACTTTGTTGCTGAAATATCCCTCCAGAATCTCAACCACTGCCCAGGGGAGCAGGACCAGCCCTTTTCCTGTCTTCACTTTTCCTACCAGTCTTGATGTGGCATCTTCTGTAAATCCTTGGTTATCAGACTTCTTTTCAGCTAGTATTCAGTTGGATATTCAAGTTATTGTATATATTAGTTGTAATTCCAGTTTGGTATTGGGAGGAGGTGAGTGTAGCATCCACATACTCTGCTGTCATCTTAGATCCAACTCAAGATTAACATTTGAATGTGTAGATTGAGTAAAGCAGTTTGTCCTCTTTAATGTGGGTGGGCATCATCTAATCAGTTGAAGTCCTGAATAGAACAAAAAGGCTGATCCTGCTGCAAGTTAGAGGGAGCTTCTCCTATCTGTTTGACATGGGATATTGGGCTTTTCCTGTCTTTGTACTTGAACTGAAACATTGGCTCTTCTTGGGTCTCAACCCTGTCATCTTTGGACTGGAACTTACATAATTTTCTTTCCCATGTCTCTTGCTTGCCAGCAGCAGATCTTGGGACTTCTCAGTTCCATAATCTACTGAACCAATACCTTATAGTAAATCTCTCTCTCTGCCTCCTCCACCCTCTCTGAAAAGCAATGGAAAAAATATCCTCAGGTGAGGATTAATAAAACAAAAAACAAAACAAAGCAAACATAAAAAGCAGTCAAACAGATTTACTCTATTATGTGTAACAATGGCATGGTATTCTATCTTACACATACACTGTAATTTATTCAGTTGGTTAATGGAAACTAAGTTGTTTCCAGTTTTTTGTATAATAAACTAATAACTCCACAGTGAATATAGTTGTACAAATTCCTTTGCCAAATTGTGGTACAAGTATATATTTAGTTTAAATGACATAAAATAGTTGCTGGATCAAATGGTACATGTACTTACAATTTTTACTCATATTGCCAAATTACTCTCCAAAAGATAGTTTTACACTCTCATCAATGGAATATGAGTGTGCCTATTACCCCAACCTTTACCACTACAGGCTTTTATCAATCACTAAATGTTCTGCCAATATGATAGGTGAAAAATACTATCACATTGTCACCAATGTGCTCTCTATAAAAGCTGCACCAATTTAATCACACTCTTCCCATATGACTCTATATATCTGGTACCATATCAGAAATTTCTTGGGAAAATTCTAATTTGGATCCATGTCTGTTGGCAGGCACCATGAACTTATGTCATTCTTCTGGTCTGCTATCTGAACCCTAGTGGGCCTTTCATCAACCTGTTTTTCAAGATACCCTTCAAGAAAATACTTCCTGCATAGAAGAAAAACACCATACCATTCTTTTTTTTCTTTTTTTAAAATTTATTTTCTTTAATATATCTTTATTGATTTCAGAGAGAGGAAGGGAGAGGGAGAGACAGAGAAAGAAACATCAATGATGAGAGACACATTGATCGAGCCCGCAACCTGGGCATGTGCTCTGACCGGGAATCGAACCCCGATCTCCTGGATCCTAGGTTGACGCTCAACCGCTGAGCCATGCCCGGCCGGGCCATACCATTCTTAGGAAAAAAAGTTAACATGGTTTCAAAAGCAAAAACCAGAAAAGGAAATCACATTTCTAAATTAGATGGTTCATTGAAGAAGCACTTGCCTTTGAGAACAAAGTAGACCATCCTGAAAGATTAGAAGCATTCTTGGAAATAGCAACTTGCCATATGTTTCAACAGTGATGCTCATTTCATTCATTGTAGCTCTGTTGGAGAAATGTGGTTAAGGATAATTTGAGTAACTAAAATATATAACTTAACTTTCAAGGCTAAATGTTAATCAATATCTAGCTAATATGTTACTAAGTTCTAATGAAACAGAACTAAACAGAAAGGACCCAGCACCCCCATACATTTAGTAAGTTGTAAAAGAGCATGGCTATGTCAATTTAATCATTTCTCTGGTACTGAGAAAATGGAATAGCTGCAATAACATTGTCAAAATTATCTTTATTGTTGAAAGTATTACAGATATTCTCTTTTTCCCCATTGATCCCTTCTACCCTTGTACCTACCCCCTACCCCAGGCCTTTACCACACTATTGTCTGTGTCCATGGGTTATGTATATATGCATATAAATTCTTTGGTTAATCTTTTCCCACCCACCCACCCATCCTCACCTTCCCCCTGAGATTCGTCAGTTTGTTCCATGCTTCAGTGTCACTGAATCTATTTTGAATAAGCCAGGCAGAGAAAGACAAATATCACATGATCTCACTTATGTGTGGAATCTAAAGAACATAATAAACTGATGAATGTTGTTGTATTTTAAAGGCCACAATGAACAAGCCACTGATAAATTACACCTGACAGTCCTACAACAAATTAATGATAACTAAACAAGCTTAACTGTCAAACAAATAAACAGAAGGATGGAAGAGGAGTCTTTAAATGCAGCCTTTTTGGAGGCAAATATTGGAGGTGCTGGTAGTAACTTGAGAAGAGATGCATGCAACGCTGTCCTTTTTGCTTTAGAGTTGACAACTGATGACAATGCTTAAAGTGAAGGAAGAAATCATTATACCAGATCCTGTATTAGAAACATATTAGTTAACATCTGCCTTTACTCCATAGCTTGTCAGTTACCTAATCTGTTCTTTCATAACATCTTCTGCACCTGTCCATCAGCTTACATAGTCTCTTTCATCAGCCTAATCTAAATGAAAATTTTTGTTCATTCATGATTAATAGTTTTTTTGAAATGCTCAACTATCCTAGATACAGCTCCAATGAGCCAGGTATACACTGAATCCTGTGTTAAAGTTAGAATATTGGAATGATCCTGTCATTTCCCAGACAAGTGGCTCTGCATTTCCCAGAAGGGCAGAAAGTCAAATGTGCCTGCAGTGACCTGTGCATGTCGAAGATGACTTACTTGGTTCCTTGGGTGGATAGCTTACCATACAGTGACTCAGTATCTGACCAGGAAGCCACCCTTATTGATAGGGTTAGTCATTACCTTTGTCCCTAGGACTCCAGTTATCATAGAGTATATCACTGACTGAATTTATCAACAAAGAACTTGGAAAGGCAGTTTCTAAAGCACCATGACTTCTGTCCAGGCTTACTTCAATTAGTGCCTACATTTAGTTGATCAACAAGCAAATATTTATACAGTACCTGGAGGCAAAGAACTGTGCTAGGTACAGTACAGAGGTAGCAGCAAAACATAAGGTGTGGTCCCCCATCTTGGAACAGTCTATTGAAAAGGCAAACCTTACATGAAGCTGGTTGAGCAGGCTCAATGGAGTTATGAAAATTTGGCATGGAAAGGAAGTGAGAGGTAGAGGGGAAGGCATTTAGGTCAGTTGAAAATTTTATTACTTTTGGTCTAAAACCTTCATGAGAGCCTGGCTGGTTGTGGCTCAGTGGTTGAGCATTGACCTAGGACCCAGGAGATCATGGTTCTATTCCCAGTCAGGGCACACATCTGGGTTGCGGGATTGAATCCCAGGCGGAGGCATGCAGGAGGCAGCCAATCAATGACTCTATCGTCATTAATATTTCTATCTCTCTTTCTTCCTCTCTCTGAAATCAATAAATATATATTTAAAAAATAAAAATAAAGAATAAAAACCTTCATAAGACAGAATAAAGTAGATATAATGTGCTCTTAAAAATAATAAAGTTTAAGTTTAGGAAACAATTTCCAGTTGTTTTCGTAAAAGGAGTTGCCAGACTAATAATATAATTGGATTCATTAAAAATAGTGTCTAAAATAGTTTTAGTTCTGATTTTTAAATGATCAGCACAAATAAAAAAATATAGTGGTTATGAAACTGCCTGGGTCAAAGCCATTTACATCTTCTAGCATTACTGTAAAGTTGACATTAGTTAAAATGATCCCCCAACTTGCACCAAAATTTCCAGTATGCTTGCTGGCAATGTGAATCCATCAGTTCAAAGGAGTGATGGAACATTTGTTTTTCCTTTTAGCTCAGAAGCTGGTGCAATGGATTAGAGGAACAGATGGAATCTGCCATCTTGAATGGCAACAGGTATAGTTTGGGAGCAGGATGTTACAAATGCTCTCTGATGCCCATGCTAGGTAAGACTGACCAGGGAAATAGGTCTGTACGCTCTCTACAGATAGCCACCTGCCTCTCTCTCACTTTACTAAGGTCTCAGCTCAGATGTCACCTCCTCAGAGAGGCTTCCTCTGGCTCTCCTTATTTAAAAAAAAATCACACCTTCTGTCACTCTTTCTGTTCTCTCATTGTGCTTTTAATTATTTGAATGTATGCTTATTGTCTCTTTCTCCAATTAGAATAAACTTCATGAGCGTAGGAGCTTTTCTGTCTTGTTTACTGGTATATCTTTGACTATTAGAACAATGCTTGGCATATAGTAGAGGTCAATAAATATTTGTTGAATGGATGAATGTCATAACATTTGGAAAAAACTATGTAAATTCCAAATAGGTGATTGGGCACCATATTTTGAACCAATGATATCATATAGATTATTGCTTGCATTAGAAGTGGTTTGTGATTTGGGAAGGCACAAAGGCAGCCCTCCTACTCTGTCTCACTCCAGTTCCACCTCTTTCATGAAGCCTTTCTTCTCAGTAACTCCATTTCTTTTCTGCACTCTGAATGCATATGGCTTAATGTTTAACTGCCTTGTTCCACATATGTAGAATTTGTTTGCAAGTTCTTTGAGATTGAGGGTGATATCTTACCTTTTTTATCCTACTTTATCTTGCCAAGCACAGCACGTGGCCTGTGGTAGGCACTTAATACATTGCACCAACTGTTGATTAATTCCAGTTGGGGAAATTGGCAAGCATAAGCTGTTGGAAGTGACCCTTTTTTTTTTTTTTTTTCTAAGATGAGCCAATAATCAACAGGTGTTAAAGAAATTACTCATAAATCGTAACAAAACATTTTAAATATAAAGGTAAATTTGATCCAGCACTTGTCCCTTGGGCACTCTTCACACTTGCTAATGAATAACCAAGGGGTCTAGAAAAAAATGAATTATAAGATCAAGCCTTTTGGGGAGGGAGAAATTGTTAAATGAACATATTAATTTTTCCATTTGCCTCTGCCCTGGGCTATGCAGGTTTGGGTGCAGTGGGAAGCCTGAAAAAATTGCTTCATGCCTTGCCCTTTTTAAATTTCTTTTTCTAAGAGGTGAATGTTGCATCCTTTCTGGAATATGAAGATATTGGAATTTGAGCTGATTTCTGGAGTAAATTCTCCAGCCCTGGCCTCTGGTAAAAAACACAGTGGTTGTCATTTTTATTTTTTCCACCAATTTCAATGGCTTGTGGGAGCCCTAAACACAGCCAGAGACTCCTTCATCTCAGAGTACAGTATTCTAATAAATCTGGGAAATGAGGTATTTCTTAAACTCTTCTGAGATGGCTATTGGCTTCCAGGGTAACTTGCTCCAAGCTCACATATCCTACTCAGAAGGCATTCCCCTACATCTTGGGATGCAGAGGGCTTCCAACTAAGCGGTGGTGCCCTGCTGGTGGTATTAGTTAGTCATGTGAATCTTCAGTGCTGTAACTGACCTCAAGTAGAATATAGGTTCATTGCCATATTGTTTAAGATGTTCTCTGCCTATTCCTCATTTCATTTCAAAATACACCTGAATCTATTAACTTCTTGCTTTTTTGCCTGGACCATTCTCTGCTGAGCTGAGTTGAGATATAGGTTTCCCTTAGGTCAGCCTGCTTTTAATTGGTACATTCTTTACAGCTGATGATAGAGACCAGCATCAGCGTTCCTACCACGGTGCTATCCATCTTATATGCCAGTAACTCCTAACATTTTTGGAGTGGTGAGAGTCTATTTGGTTTTGCAACAGTTCTGCTTCTTTTACCTCCTCTTAGGAGGAGACAACTTTTGGCAGACAACTTTAATGACAGCAGAAGACACAGTGGAAAATAAGAGGAATACTAGATGAGAAGGCAGTGGACCTGGGGTCTAATTCTGGGGCTTAGCCATGGTTTTTCAACTGAGTCTTTGTGACCTGAGCAAGTCACTTGCTTAATTTTGGCCTCAGCTTCATTTGTAAAATGAAGGGGTTGGACTAACTAGATCAGCATTCCCTAAACCTTGATGCATCTTGGACTCACTGGGCAGAAGCAGCAGTGAAAATTAAAAGAAAAATACTGGTTCTCGGGCCTTACCCTAGACCTACCAAATTAGAATAGATCATGGTGGGCATCTATAGGTTTTGAAGCATTACTGGTAAGTCTGATATAAATATAGGATTAAAACTAAATCAAGGTTTCTCAGACTTTAATATACAAGCAAATCACCTGAGGAACTTGTTAAAATGCCTACCCTTGCTGATTCTTTAAGTCTGCTTTGTCTGCTTTGCTAACAAGTTCGGAGATGATGCCTACACTGAACTTTGAGTAGCAAGAAATTCAACTTTTTTTGGGGTGGGGTTAACCCTCACTCGAGGATATTTTTCCCCATTCATTTTTAGAGAAAGTGGAAAGGAGGGAGGGGAGAGGGGTAGGGAGAGAGACAGAGAGTGACAGAGAGAAACATTGATGTGAGATATGTTTGCCTCCTGCACATGCCCTGACCAGGGTGGAGGATTGAACCTGCAACCCAGGTGCATGCCCTTGACCAGGAATCAAACCCGGTAACCTTTGGGGCACAGGCCCACACCCCAACGACTGAACCACACCAGCCAGGGCAAGGGAATCAACTTTTTTTTTTTTTTATCCTCATCTAAGGATATTTTATTCCATTGCTTTTCAGAGAGAGAGAGAAAAACTTTGATGTGAGAGAGACACATAGATTGGTTGCCTCCTGCACATGGCCTTGGGGCTGGAACCTGTAGCTGAGGTATGTGCCCTTGGCGGGAATTGAACCCTGGACCCTTCAGTCCATGGGCCGACACTCTAATCACTAGAGCAAAACCAGCTAGGGCAAGGGACTCAATGTTTATGGTTCTCATCTGTGGGCAACATGGCCTTCCTCCCCAGGTAGTGTTTCCATATAAAATACATTCTTTAAATATGGCATTCCTATCCCCAGAAGACATTTGGCAATGGTTGGAGACATGTTTGGTTGTCACAAGTGGGGGTAGAGGGTTGCTATGACATCTAGTTGGCAGAGCCAGGGATGAAACTCAACATCTTACAATTTCCCCTCCAAGGAAAGAATAATCCAGGCTAAAATGTCAATAGTGTCATTGTTGAGAAACCCTGAACTAGATGATCCAATTTAAGGTCTCTTCAAATCTTTATATTACTGCATATGATTCTCCTATATAATTATTATAAACTCATATATTTTGATCAATGATCAATGGCCAGTAAATCAGAATTTTTTCCTTAGCCAAAACTCTTTATGTAACAGGAACTTTTTCAACAAAACTTTTAAGATTTATTCATATTTTATTTCTCTAGGAATAACAACTGAGCACTGAGAATAGAATGTTGGTATCAGAGCCTGAAGGGCCTCAGTAATCAACTCAGTCTAATCCTTTCAACCCACAGGTGGAGAAATCAAGGCCCACAGAGGAGAGTGCCCAGCCCAAGCCAAGTTGTTTTAAGGAAATTCTCCACATATCTGAGGCATTTAGGGTAATTAGTTGTTTATAAAATGTCAATAGTACTACTTGCTTTTAATTGGCAAACATTCTCAAAATAAACTGGATAAAAAGATTCATTCTGTCCTCATTTGAAGATTATCCTCACCCCCAATTCCTGGTTTTAATTTCTATCCAATTAGTATTGAGAATGATTTTCTAAGAAGCTAAAGTTACCCCATTCACTGAAGACACTCATTCTATAAGGCAGGCATTGGAAGAATTCACTTTAGTTTGTAGAAGTAATGATAATATATATTTATTTAGGATTTATAATTGCTTGGCATTGTTATAGTGCTTTACATGTGCTAACTAAACTTCCCAACCCTTATTTCAGAGATAAGGAACTGAAAAGTTACATCACCTGCCAAGGTTATACAAATAGTAAGTGGCAGAGTCAGGACTTAAGCCTGGCAGTTAGGTTCTGGGGCTCATGCTATTCGCCATCAAACCAGATTGCCTCTCAGAGCTTGCAGTTTTACTAAGAGCTAGGAGCTCCTTGAGGAAGGGAAGCATGCCATTTGTCTTTGTATTCCCAGAGCCTAACAAAATAATCGGCACATATTTAGTGCTCATTATTTGTTGGTTGCCTGAGTGAAGGCTAAGATTTGGTGCTCTCAGCAAAGAAGCCCACAGGCAGGTGAAATGGTTTCCTGCTGTCTTCCCTTTCCACAGGTGTTAGCAAGAATTTGCACAAGGTTTGACTGCCTGCTCTATTGTCTGAATACTTATTTTTTTTTAGGGAAATGGTATTTATGTTCCAGAGGTGCAGTGAGGACTGCCAGGTACTTTAGGAGCTATTCATCTGGCTAGGTAAAGGGACAGCAGGTGGGAATGCTCCATACAAGGCCAGGGGTTCAGCCTGGGTTCTGTACCTGGAAGGCTGCTGCCTCCACTTGCCACTGCCTTTGATTCCCTTTCTGGGCTGGCAGCTGCCAAACACAGACTCGAGCAGATGAGTTTATAAACATGGCAGGAGAGATTCCCTTCTTCAAGAAGAGGTGTGAGAAGCATTCAGTCAGGACTCATCTCAGTATGTCCCTCCCTCCATTTATGGATGCAGATTGGTCTTACAGAAAGACCATAGACCTTGAAATCCTACTGACCTGGTGCTTACTCTGGTTCTGCTACTTACTACCTGAGTAAGTTGATATCTATTAGCCTCAGTTTCCCCATACTGCATGGAATTTTTGGGAAGACTCCAAGTTAACTTTCCTATTACATGGAAGGCCTTCAACAAATGTTAATTCTCTCTCCTCCAGCAGGTCCAGAATTCCCCTTCATTGAACATTATGGAAACAGTATGATTCCCCAGGCTTCAGACCACATATAGCTTGTCAGCACATAGTTGTCCATTGTCCTTTATTTTCTTTCCTCTTTTCTTACAGGAGCAGAATTGCAAAGTGATATCTACAAGTTGGCTCTGTGATATCAAAACCCAAGATAATCCTCAAGATTTAAAGAATCCTAAGGCTAGCAATGACCAGCTAACCACTTGAAATGTGGCATTATGGTGAGTTGATATAAAAAGAAATCTGTGAGTCAAAGGGTTGGAGTGAACCTTAATTTCCTTATAGGAACTTTCTGCAGACCTGCTGGTATTCTGTACAAAGGGATTTGCTACCTCAAGGTAGTCACTGGGACAGCCTTGGTGACTGGGAAATGGTAGACGAGGTAAAAGGAAATCCCCAGTAATAGAATTCTTCAGTCATGAGGTAAATTATATCCTGAGTACTCAGTAATTTTGAGCCAATATTGTTTCTGAAGAAAGAAAAAATACCACCAGGAGTTAGAAATTTGTTCATATATTAATACAGCAGACCCACCCCAGCCATGCTCTTCACCCTACACATGATAAAATTTCACCTGGTTCACAGATGCTCTTGTGTCAAGCATTTGCTACCAATAACTTTGAAAAGCCAAGACTTCTGGACTACATGTAAGTTAAATTTGCAAATACTTCTGTGATCTGGGAAAAGACTGTAGACTTTGGGCTACAATAGCAAAGCCAGAAGCAATAACCAGATCTGGGTCTTCCCAACTAAGAACATATCCCATCTTTACATAGATATAGACAAGTGGGAACCCTTAAGAAACACTTAGTTTGTGCTTTATAGTAACAAATTAGTCCTGAGCTTTTGACCCAGGTTTGTCACTAACTTTGAGACTGTGGGGAACTCACTTTTCTTGGCCTCATTTTTTAAAGTTGTTAAAGGAGATAACTGAAGCAGATAATATTCTTTTAGCACCCATACTTGATGATTCCATGGGAGTACCAGAGATAGAACTGGATGTTGACTTTATTCTTGGAAGGCAAGCTGGGGCCTTGTCTTCTTTGGAATCTAACACAGAGTATCAATAGATACCTTTCTCTTACTCCAGTACTATCAAGATGTGACTGACCAACTTGAAGGGAAGGGGCATGGGGGAAGGAGAGCCAGAGAGCAATGCCTGTACACTGAGATTATACCATGTGTTTTGTATTTACCTAGATTTACACGTGGCCTAAAGCTTGTTTGTTCTGCAACCACTTCTATCAATTTCATTGGTTCTATAAATTACCTTTAACCAAAGTCTCTCTGTTTTGGTCATTAAAGTTCAAATGGGATTCTGGCTTCATGTACAATCCCTTTCTTTCTTTGGTAACAGAACTGATCTCACTCCCCAAAATGATAGTTGGAAACTTGAAAGAAGGCTAGTTATTGCTCCCTTCACTGTATTCAGTTTCCTACCATTTACCTTCTTTTGGACTTGTTCTTTACAATAGTGTCTAGCATCTTGAACCTCAAATTCCTCTGATGGGCTGAGGAGGCTTATGAGTAAGGAGGCTGGGTAATCCAGTGTCTCTTGGGGATATATCATTAGGACTGCCACAGCAAACAGGCCTAAAATTAGAAATTGAACCAAAGCAGTATAGTCCTAGTCCAGTGAAGCTCTTTAGCTGGCAAAAGGCTTTCAACATTTGCCAAAAGCTGAAAGGGCACCAACTTACCTGAGAATGGTAGGGAGCTGTATCTGACAAAATGGCAGTTTATCCTGCTAAGGGATGTGCTGGTAAATGCTTACCAACTGGCTCTGTGTGTGGAGGGGAGGTGGAGGAATCCCTGATTTGTGGTGTTTGCCAATTTCCATGGTGAAAATATTCCCACCGTGGTTGATTGTAAGCTTAAAGCATCATGTCATCAGGGAATACGGTTAATGGGTGACTATTTGCTTGCAGCCTAGAGTTGGAAAGAGATGAAAACAAGTGGCCCTTAAGAGCTGGTGCAAGGAAACTCTAGCACACCACCCACTACATCTGTATGACAGACTCACACAGCCCAAGGTCTTCAGAACTGGGGTCTCTGGGACTGTCAAGGATTGGGGAAGAGATAGAGTAGTGATTACATATTGTCCTGCCTCTATAATTTGTTCCTTGGGAAAAATATACCAGGGAGTAAAGACAGAGAGTGATCTAGGAAATAACAGGGACCACTGCAGGAAATTCTGAGTGTCCTACCTGAACTGTATCCCTGCAGGCTTGGTGGATGTTCATCTGCTGACTTGGAGGAGCAACAACAGAGTTCATATCCTGCCTGGATGACAGATAAACATTTTTTTAGAGCCTGTACAGCTCTTCCCATATGGAAGGGGGAAAGAAAGAGAACATTAAATCAATTTGTTCTTCAGCCAACTGTGGTTTGCCTACAAAACTATATATCCAGCTCTCTTGTGGAAAGTGAAGAATAAACCTTAGTGTCAAGGAAGCAGCTATTTCATACCTCATGGAATGTAAGAGCTTGACTTCACACTAACACGACCAACCTGAACAAAGGATGGTCATCTTGGCAGAGCTCTAGATTGTTGCAAAATGAACACTAGCCCTGTTTAGACATACTTTTCTAGACTCTACTTCTTTCATCTTGGCCAAAATAGAGATGAGTGTCCATGTTTTGGTTGGCTGTGAAATGGAGATATTTGGCATTACGTGTAGTATCTGAACCACAGGGACAGCCCGAGGTTCAGAACATTGAATTTTAGAGCTGCAAGGACCATGGAGAACAAAACTGTGACAAAGAAGATTTCTTACTCCTCAAGGAATGTTAGGGCTTAGTATCATCCTAACAAAACCAACCTGAACAAAGGACAGCCATCTTGTCAAAGGTTTAGTATGTTGCAAAATGTACACTGTATGTCGACTTTAGATACACTTTCCTGGACAACTCATCTTATAGATATTGTTGCTGGCTGCCCTCTCTTCTTCCTTGGTCATCACAGAGAAGGGAATTATGGCAGGTAGAGTGCTGTTGACCACAGAATGCATATATTTTGTACTACATCTGGCATCGTACGTTAATGTTAAGGTTGAAGGAACACTTTACTGAAGACCCCATACTTGTTGAAGTCTCTAGAAGGGAAGTTGGAATATATCCTGATAATGGAGATTCCTTTCTTGGTGCCTAAAGAGCTCAGAGACCTATGGTTCAACAGAGCTGCCTAATATATAATTTTATCACAGAGACAGATCACCAAATTGATTGTCACACAGTTAATCTGATCCACATCTTTGGTTACCTCAAATGTGGGTTGATCATTTAATGAATATTATCAGATTTATTTAGCTGTATGTCTATCCAACTACTTCCTTAGTAAAATTGTTTTATAGAGAACACTTATTGACTTATTCCTATGCCAAGCTTTGCATTAAGGGTTTTATATGTAATATATAATCCTACTAACAACCTCCTGAAGGAGATACTTTTATTATACCATTAAAAAGTGAAGAAACTGAGACACAGAGAGGTTTAAATATTTAGCTCAAGGTCACACAGCTGGTAAGTGGTAGAGCCAGGATTCAAACTTTGGCAAGCTCAAGAGTCCTTTTATTTAGCCACTATACAAATGTAATCTTGCAATAGGGACAGAATTTAATTTAAAAATTAAAACTCTTCTAGTCTTGGAATCAAGAAATATGGGTTCTGATTCTGACTCTACAACTGGCTTGTGAGACCTAGGGAAACTCCCTCTATTTCTCCATGACTGCGTTACACAAATGCCAAGAGAATTCAATAAAAAATGTTAGAGTCACGAGCAAGCTTTTCAAAAGAAAGTTGTAGGGATGCAAGGTGTTACTGTTTCTCACTGTTTTTCACAGATCACATTTAAAAAAATATGTTCTTGCTGGCTCTTTGTTTGCAATTTAACCCCCATTGTTCTCCTTTCAGTCTCTTCAGGAGAACAATCCTTAGAAGTTAAGACTTGAAATATGCCCAGCAGAGCAGTAAAGCCCTCACTTGTTTAGGAAGGATTGCTCCCCATGACACACCCCATGTGTTTTTGTTTAGTTTTTCCAATCTTCTGAAGAGAATACACTTCTTCCCTGAATACTGTGTTAGGAATTTCCTTCAAATCTTTTTTTTCTTATGTAGAGTCTATATATTATATTTGATTGTAATCTTTAAATTCCAGGCCATATAAAACTGTGAAGCATTCAGGAACTGATTTTGATGGCTCTCTCCATTCCCATTCCTTGGCACCATCACCAATGTTTTAAGGTGCTGAAATTTGTATGTACCATGAGGGAAGTAAAGGCCTTAGTTCTCAGGAAACACTATAATTTTGGCTATGCTGGGGGGAGGGAGGAAGCCTCTAGTAACAGGAACTGTATGTGGTTATTTTTGCACAAACTAGGGAGCAGTTTTAGGAAGCCCACACTGTGGCCCAAACACCAATGCCAGTAGGAGTCTTGACCCAAGGAGAAAGTAAATATTCTATACCACATTCTTATCTATTTCTTCCCCATCCTATCTCCTTCCGTGATAGAAAGATTCATGGCTCCATGAATGATCTGAAGTAAGGTCTGTATGTAACTTACCATCCAAATCAAGACCCTCTTCAGAGTACTTTTAGCTGAGTGAACACAACAGGAGTAAATGTGACTGTCTTGGGCAAACCAGGGCAGCTGTTTCCCTTATCTTGGACGTAAAGCTCTCCAAAACTCGAGGGTCTGGATTCATAGTAGAAGACACTACTCTAGGCTCGTGCTTGACATCACAGGGTGTGTCAGAGTTGTCCAGGATAACACAAGGAAATGAGAAGGCTCCTTGGGCAGTGCATCAAGCCAGGGTATCAGCTGGGGTTTTTATGTGCATATTGGTGCAACATCTTCTCAGATGAAATTGTCATGCTGATTGCAAAAAAAGAACAATTAACACAGTAATTAAAGTTTTGTTTTTAATTCTTCTGTGAGGAGTAATATTTTGTTAATGTGAACGTGATCTTAAGCTTAACTTAAGCTTTAATTATAGTGTTATTATTTAAAAATATTGGCTGGCCGTGCTCCAAGGTACAAGAGTGTTTAAATTTAAATACTCTAGAGTTAATTTAAATACATTATAATTTATTGATGGGTACTAATGACCCAAAGGAATTCCAGGTTGTTTAGTTCAAACAAATGATTGAGATGATAACAAACCCTGAACTATGCTAATCACATTTTCAAATTCTCTTGGCCATAGAGCATGAGTACATGTAAATGGGAATGCATCTGTTTATGGATGTCTCTGAGCTGTCAGGAGAGGCTGCAGCATAAGTGTGTTGGAGAGTTGCAACTTTTCAGCCTGGTTTTGAATTCCTGCTCTACTATAAGCCATATTTACTCTATGATTTTTGATAATTTAGTATCTCCTCTAAGTTTTAGTTCCCCATTTGTAAAATGAGATGAATGATAACCCTCTCAGAGGAGTGTTTGTGAGGATTAATGAGCCAACATATGTAAAGTGCTGGGCACATAGTAGACTCCTGATAAATGATAGCTATTACAATTTACATAAGTATCTTATTTGCAGTTATGTATTCTTGTGTGTACCTCCATGTTTTTATTTTCCAGCTGTCCATATTTGACTTTGTATCCTTGTACTTACCTGGGTATGTAGATGTATATTTTGTTGTATAGTGATGTGTATCTCTTTTGTGTGAGTGCAGAAGTCTTGGTAACAAGGTATATCTAGGCATATATTGAATGAGATTCTGTGTGTATGAATGAGAGATGTCATATCTATATGAATGTATATCACTGTGATTTCTGTACTTCATGATCTCAAACTAGGCCGTGAAGACTACTTTAAGCATGACCTGATTTTTAGCAATACCTTAAATTCTTTGGCCTTAATTATACTCAGTTATTAGAGATTGGTTGTGTTTCCTCCTTTATGAATTTGTGTGTGTGTGTGCGTGTGTGTGTGTGTGTGTGTTAGAATCAACAGCTCCTTAGCCCACAATTAGCTACTTTATTTTTCTGGCTTCCTTTTTTTTCTTTTCTTGTCCCCAAATAACTTTTCCTTTCCTTTCCTTTCCTTTCCTTTCCTTTCCTTTCCTTTCCTTTCCTTTCCTTTCCTTTCCTTTCCTTTCCTTTCCTTTCCTTTCCTTTCCTTTCCTTTCCTTTCCTTTCCTTTCCTTTCCTTTCCTTTCCTTTCCTTTCCTTTCCTTTCCTTTCCTTTCCTTTCCTTTCCTTTCCTTTCCTTTCCTTCCTTTCCTTTCCATCATCTATAGTCTTACTGGCTTTTCACCCCACTAACATCAGGGGGAGGAACATATAAAGGAGACTGGACAGCAATCTTTGACTCTGAAACAAAGTGTGAGCTCAAATTTGGACTCCTGTGTGTTGGACAAGTAGATTAGCACGTAAGAGGAAGAATACTCAGGTTGGAGAATCATCAGAGCCAAAATGAGAGGCAGATGCTCACCTTTGTGGTATGATTTTAGAATAACTAGGAAGTTTTCTCCATCTATAAGTTGTTTTCACACTGACCTTGAAAGTCAACCCTTAGATCTTATGTATGGTAGGGACTTTTCCCTGTGCTGCAAACACAGCTGGAGTGTACAGCTTTGTGGCACCCCTGTTACATTAAAGAGTGCTCAGGCTCTGTCCCATTCAGTGAACCCATATTCTCAAGTCCTGAAGAATCTTGGGATCCTCCAGGGTCATTCTTCTAGGACTTAAATTGTCACAGAAGAGATGGAGGTATTAAGCACAAATAATTATTACCTTCTCCTTTCTGCCTTTCCCTGATTTCAAGTCAATAGTGCACTGTTAAATATTGACCACATGAAGTCCCTAGGTTGGATGTGGAGACCAAGCATAAAAATGCCATTTCTTTTCTCTTTCTCTCCTCTCCACCTTGCAGTCTTTACCCTAAACCCTCCTCATTGTTCCTAGGAACAAAGCAGATAAGATAGACCAGAGTTAACTGTTTTGGTTATCTTTCCCCCTAAGTTTTGGCACTTTAAAATAGGGTCTGGGGACAGCTTTGTGCATTCTTACCCACAAGCAGATTCCCTACATGAAAGGAATCTTCTCTCTGCCTCCTGCTTGAGCCAATCTCCCATTTCTTCTACATTGGAGACTATTTGTTAAGGAGGAAATAACTTGATTTAAGGTATAAATGATAACTGGCTTAATGTATTTATTTTCTGAAATAAATGTGAATTTCAAAGGTAACTTGTTAAAAATAATTTTCAAGTGGTAGCAATTTAGTAAGATACAGCATATAAGTAATTAATATTTTTCCCAATGCTCATAAAATGCGGAAATTGACCCAATTCTTCTGGTGCTCACTTTTGTTTTAAACAAGCCTCACAGCCATGCTTAATGATGCAAGATGCCATAGGCTTTCCCTTGACATAATGGCCACTGGCCGTTAGTCTCCATATGTATCATCATAGAGGTGTGGTAGAGGAGAGGGTGGGAGGAAATCACCCCTATTCTCTCCATAGTCACTAAACTGAACCAAAGGAGTCTCATAGCAGAAGTCTAACCCTAGCCCCACAAACCCCTGTGTAATTGTTGAACCCATTTCCACAACTGTTAAGAACTTCTCCTTCTTTCTCTCTTCTTTTCTTCTATTCTTCAGAAAGTAGTTAAGGATCTAATTCTACTTGGTGATCTACAAAAGTAGCCACATCACTATGGGACCTACCCTCTGAGAGGTAAAACCCTAAGGTAGAAGGCCTTGAGACATATGTATTTATGAGACAGATGACTGAATATACTGAAATAAATTGTAAGAGGTTATTCTTACCAAGTAATAATAAATAGTACTAATATTTAACATTTTTGAGTGCCTACTAAGTGCTTGACACTGCATTAAGCACTTTGCAGGCATTATAGCCTCTGCTCTTTGGAAGTATTGCAGTTAATATGTACAATGAAAAAAAATAGCATGCCTAGATTCACATTCTAGAGCCCCCACTTATAAGCTGTATGACTTTGAGCAAATTACTTAACTTCCCTTTGCCTAAGGAGCCCAATAAACTGGAGATAATAAAAGTGCTTGTCTTTTAGGCTAGTTGGTAGGATTATATAAGATAATTGATTTAAAAGGTTTAAAACAATACCTGATTCCAAGTACTTAGTTCATTAATGTCATCTTTTGTTAATAATTCACCCATTAAGCCTGTAAGGTAGGTACTATTATTATATTTATTTCAAAGATTATGAAATCGAGGATCAGAGAAGTTAATTAACTTGACCAAGATCAAACAGATAGTAAGTAGTAGAACTAGTGTTCAAACTCATGTCTGTGGAGCTTCTCATTGGACTACTTTGGTACTCTCTATTTAATGTATATAACAGTGAAAAACCCCCAATTATCAATATGTGAGTCCTAGCTTTACCTATACGGCTAGGTATAATATCTCATTAATTTTTACTATGTTTTTCCACCTTCATCAAGATCATAAGTAAATATTAGTAAATGTTTCTGCATTCTAATTTACATATATGCATTTAAATTTTGCATCTGTATTCCATGATAGGGACCTAGACTCTGCCAACAATTTTTTTTATCCTCACCAGAGGGTATGTTTTGCATTGATTTTAGAGAGAGAAGAAAGGAAGGAGAGAGAGAGAGAGAGAGAGACAGAGACAGAGACAGAGACAGAGACAGAGACAGGGACATCAATGTGAGAAACACTGATCAGTTATCTCCCATTTGTGCCCTGACTGGAATTAAATCCATAACCTAGGTATGTGCCCTGGCTAGGAATCAAATCTGCATCCTTTTGATGTATGGGATGATGCTCCAACCAACTGAGCCACTCAGCCAAGACCTCTGCCAACATTTTTATATTGTAATACCTGTAACCAACACCTAAGATTTTACTTAAGCTACTAAATTAATGTTTTGTACAATAGCGTTATGGGTAGAATACTAAGACTTGGATTTATGAGCTATTCATTTGTACTGCAGACATTACTCTCTGTTCAATCTTTGGCCAGAACAAATTCTACCAATATAAAGAAAAAGTAAACATACTTTAATAGTTATGAGGCAATGAGGGCTAAGGACATAATCAGTGAGGGGAGAACAGCAGTGGGTGTTTCCCATCCAGGCTGAGCCAAAACACACACACAAAAAAACAAAACAAAAAACAGCAACTGTCAGCTGGCCAATCAATCTTAAAAGCCTGGAGGATGAATGGAATTACAGAAACTGTTTAAATGATGAGAAAGACCATTTGAATGCCTCAAGGAAAAGTATTCCAGGGAGAATATATTGTTTTGGAAAAGGTTCAGAAGTAGGAGTGGGATATGCCTGCAGGAAACCTGAAACAGGTGTGCCTTCACACATGAGCTGTAACCATAAAGTGATGAATGTGACTTCCTTTGATACAAACATACCAGAATGTTATATCCCAACAGTGTTGCCCTCTTCAAAGCAGACATCTTGGCTATGCATCTCAACATACCTTTGAAAATTTTCCTCTGGCCTAACCTTCAAAGACAAATAAGCAAACTGTGCCCATACCTTTGGGACAGAAAGTAGAAGTAACTAGCTGTTATGGAAGAGGGATCTGAAGACTAGAATAAGACTCATGGCTTCTTAGCCATCACTTTTGATGATCACTTGAGAAGCTGGAAAGGTGATCTCTATACCTATAATGTAAATGAAGCTGTCTTACTTGATTAAAGGTGGTGATACTCATACAGCCTCTGGAATCTTTTCCAGGTCTAGCTATCTCTTTTCTTTTTCTTGTTTATCTTAAGTTGATAAACTTAAGTGAATCACACTGCCAGAGTTTGCTTGCTTGCAAATGGAGAACTAAACAGTTAGATGAAAATCTTTTACACTTTCTACCCTTTATGAAATTGATTCCATGTGATCAAATGAATTCCATCTGGGTCTTAATGGATAGAGACAAAAGCAAGAGAACTCTTAGTGGGAGATAGTATGATACAAATTGAGTAGATAGATATCATTAGGTGGTCCAAGATGTCTGAGGACAGTTATCCTGGAAGCCCATTCAAAGAGCTTGGTAGGGTACATGGGGTTTGTTCTATCAAAGGCTTCAGAGAGACTGACAAGTATTAAAACAAACAACTGCCATTTAGATTTAACAATGAAAAATGTGTGGGGAAATTATACACAGTCTGCAGTGGAGCTTGAGGTTGGGATAAGGGATACTCAAATGACGTTGGATGGACATGGTCCAGATAAATAGTGGGGCTCTTGAATTTCACACTGTGAATATAAACTGTATTGCTACAGGAACCTAAAGTTAAAAGGAAGAAAAGAGATGGAGTTAAATGTGTCAATGTGTCAAATGTTAGACAATGTTAGTTAAGAAGTAAAGATGAAGGATGAGCCATAATATTCATTCTGGAATATTCATTCCAGATTATTTAAATATATTACTTCAAAAGAAGTCTGTGAATGAGAAGTTATTATACCTATTTTAATAATGAGGAAACAGGCACAGAGAGGTAAAGTTGCCCAAAGACACATAGCTAGCAGTTGAGAGAGGTAGGACTGAACACAGATCTCACTGACTCCAAAGTTTATGCTCTTCATTGGCATATTAAGCTACTCTTAAAGGTTAGGTGCATCTGGGTGTGTACATAGAGAAGAAAGAGCTAGAAGAGAAGAGTTTTTTTAAAAGTCTAACAGTCTGAAGGAAAAAGACTTAAGAACATAGGCAGCAGTGGGATACCAGGTTGGCACTGCCAACGATAAGGACTGTAAGAGGAAGAAGTAAGTAGTGTTTTGACAGAGATTGTAAACTGGTAGTTTATTGGCCAGACCAGGAAGAGTGCATATTTGGTTTGGCCTGCACAATGTTTTCTAAAATATCAAGTATTTTGCTAGTATTTCAAAAGAGAATTCTTCACATAAAAATCCCAGTTTCCAGCTTCTCTTAAAAAAATAAAAAGCTCTAGAAACATGGGGCTTGCAATCTCACGTGGCAAAATATACTGAAGCCAGGTTACACATATACTGGTTACTTGCTTTCCAGTTTCTCAAAGTCTTCAGCACATACTACCCTTGGACAGCTTCACTCATCAGGTTACCTGCCAAGCCCCTATAAATGTTTTGATTTATGACTGATAGTTTAGATGGTCACACTGGATTGCTCCCTGTTTTTCTTTAAAGAAGATACCATCTTCTAGAAGAAATAGCAATGAAAGTAGGGCAAGGTACTTTTCATGAGGTGACTCAAGGTGCTGAAATGTCTATGTGGCTCATTTGACTAATGGCTGAGAGGAACTAGAACCATTGTAGTGTCAGCCATCAGCTGAGCTGGAAGTTGTATGCTCTTCTTTAGTTGTTCAGTCATTTGGGCATAAGAGTCAGGGCTCTGTATTTTTTTCTTTTTTTTTTCTTTTTTTTTAAAAATATATCTTTATTGATTTCAGAGAGAGGAAAGGAGAGGGAGAGAGAGAGATAAAAACATCAATGATGAGAGAGTCATTGACCGAGCCCGCAACCTGGGCATGTGCCCTGACCTGGAATCGAACCCCGATCGCCTGGATCCCAGGTCGACGCTTAACCGCTGAGCCATGCTCGGCCGGGCTGTATTTTTTTCTTGTTTGTTTGTGATTTAAGGTTGGATTGTAAACAGTTTTTAGTAGGCAAGCACAGAGAGGACAGTGAAGACATTCAGGGTCTAAGGTAAATGTACTTCAAGATACCAACAGTAGAGCCTGTTATCTGTTGCAAAGAATCAATGGTGGCCAGAGATGATAGTGTCTCTTTGAAATGAAGGCAGCAGTCTAAAAGTAATAAAAGTATCAGGAGGAAGACTATTTGACTATGCTGGGTGTTGGGAAGAAATCTGGGAAATAAAATGGTGATCCAGGAGGGTGGCTGTTTATTTTTTTAAAAAGTGAATTTACTAAGGAACTTGTATCTAGAACTATTACAACTCAATAATAAAAAAATCCAATTTCAAAATTTGCAAATGATTTGAATAGACATTTCTCCAAAGAAGATATACAAATGGCCAATAAGCACATGAAAAGACACTCAACATTGTTGGTCATTATAGAAATGCAAAATAATAATAATAATAATAACCACACTGAGGTACCACTTCATACCTGCAAGGATGCCTATAATAAAAAATACAGATAATCACCAGGTTTGCTGAGGACATGGAGGCGTTGGAATCTTAATTTATTGTGGGTGGGAATGTAAAATGGTGTAGTAGCTTTGAAGAACAGTCTGCAAGTTTCTCAAAAAGTTAAACATACAGCTATGATATTACCCAGAAATTCCATCTTAGGCACCCTCCCAAGAAAAATGAAAATACACATCCACACAAAAACTTGTACATGAATTTTCATAGCAACATTATTCGCAACTGCCAAAAATGGAAACAGCCTCAACGTCCATCAGCAGAAAAAAGGCCAAACAAAAAAGTGGTATACCTATACAGTGGAATATTATCCAGCAGTTAAAAAGAATGAAGTACTGATACATGCTACAATATGAATGAACCTTGAAAACATATGTGTTAAATGAAAGAAACCAGATTTAAAGATGTGTAATAAACAGACATTTCTCCAAAGAAGCCATATGAATACCCAACAGATACATGAAAAAATGTTTAACATCATTAGGAGAATGCAAACCAAAACTACAATGAGATATCACCTAACACTTGTTAGAATGGCTACTATAAAAACCAACATGCCCAGCCAGTTGTGACTCAGTGGTTGAGCATTGACCTAAGATCCAGGAGATGGTCATTCAATTCCCAGTCAGGGCACATCCCCAGTCAGGAGCATGCAGGAGGCAGCCAATCAATGACTCATCATTGAAGTTCCTATATCTCTCTCCCTTCCTCTCTCTGACATCAATAAAAATATATTTTTAAAAAAACAAAACAAAAAAAAACCACCAACAAACCAACAACAACAACAACAAAAAAGATACCAAGTGTTGGCAAGGTTGTGGAGAACCCTTGCACACTGTTGGAAATGTAAAATGGTATAGCAACCATGGAAAGGCATTATGGTCAGTCCTCAAAAAATTAAACACAGAACTACCATATGATCCAGCAATACCACTTCTGGGTATATATCCAAAAGAACTGAAATTAGGACCTCAAAGAGACATCCACACTCCCATGTATATTACAGAATTTTTCATAATGACCAAGATAAGGAGACAACTCATGTTTCCATCAACAGATCAATGGATAAAGAAGATGTACTATATAAATACAATGGAATATTATTATTATTATTCAGCCTTAAAAAAAGAATGATATCCTGCAATATGTGAAAAGATGGATGAACCTGGAGGACATTAAGCTAAATAAGCCAGTCAAAGAAGGAGAAATGCTGTATGATTCCATTTATATGGGGTATCTAATACAGTCAAACTCATAGAAGCAGAGAATAGAATAGTGATTGCCAGGGCCTGGGGGTGGTGGCCATAGAAATGGGGAGTAGTTCATTCCCTGGATATAAGGTTTCATTTATGCTAGATGAATAAGTTCTAGAGATGTGCTGTAGTTAACAAATGATATTGTTTACTTAAAAATTTGTTATCTCATGTTAAATGTTCTTACTACAAAAAATAAAAACAAAACAAAACAAAAAGCCTTTGGAAATTGTTGGATATGGCTGTTACCTTGACTGCAATGATATTATCATGGATGATTACATATGTCCAAACTCATTAAAGTGTACACATTAAATATATGAAGTTCTCTGTATATCAATTATATTTCAATGAAGCTGTTAAAAAGTACTATATGAAACCTTTTATATAAAATATCCAGAATAGGTGAATCTGTAGAGACAGAAAGTAGATTAGTGGTTGCCCAAGGATTGAAAGGGTTTGGAGAGAATGGGAAATGGCTACTAAGGGACATAGAATTTCACTTATGGTAATGAAAATATTCTAAGATTAGATAGCATTGTTGGTTGCACAACTCTGTGCATATATAAAAAGCCACTGAATTGTACGTGTGCACTTTAAATGAGTGACTTGCATGGCATGTAAATTATATCACAATAAAACTGTTTAAAAATGAATTTATAAAACAGAGATAACTGTCTTCATTGTCTTTCCCCCCAAACTTGGAAAAAGAGAGAAAAATGAGAGATTTCTGTTCCTTATTGGATCCTCCATTCTGCTTTAACTCCCCAAAATATATTTAGGCCACTATCCCTTAGGAATTCAGTTTAAGTTTTTAAGCTAGTGAAGAAGGCTGAAATCCCTTTCTCAGCACAAAAGCTCCTTTCAAACCGTATGTCTATCTGAGAAGTTTCTCTGGCCTCACTGTTCATTTGTATACTCACCTCATCCTTTACTCCAAGTCACTCTCTTCAGTGTACCTCTCTGCCTGAGTGTGGTTGAAGACAAATATCATTGAATACAAAAACAAAGGCCCTAGCTGGGTAGTTCTGTTTGTTAAAGCATCATCCCAATACGCCAAGGTTGCAGGTTTGATCCCTGGTCAGGGCACATACAAGAAGCAACCAATGAATGCGTAAATAAGTGGAACAACAAATTGATGTCTCTCTCTCCCTTTCTCTCTCTCAAAAAACAACCAAACAAACAAAACAACACGGAAATTAACCAACCCAAAACACCATGTAGAATTCCCAAAGTTTAGCATTGGAAAGGACCTTGAAGAGGAATAATATATTCTAGACAGATTAATACAAGTAATGTAGATAATCTTATCTATAATAAAAGCAATTTCATAATATATTTTGGTATGTGGTACAGTCTGTTTCTTTGCCTCATCTGGCAGTTTCTTCTACTGTGAAACCTAAATACAGTACTGAGAATCCTTACAGAGTACCTGGGAGAAAAACCCTGGACCTCTAGGAAAAGTCCTGATAGATTTGAGAAAGGAAGTGGGGTGGGGAAAAGAGTGGCTATCTTTTGGTGGTGGAAGAGACTAGTCATTACTGAAGACCTTATAAAGAGCTCTAAATAGGCAGACAGCACTGCTCTAAGACCACAAATAAACTACCCCAGCTATGATAAAAAGCTTTTCTATTGATGTGGAAAAACAACTTTAAAATGAAAACTCCCTAGGCAATTCCTAGTTTTATCTAAGATTTCCCTTTCTCAATTTAAAACCCAATGATTCCTTCTGTGGTTTTACCTATGGTCCAAAGGTCTGATATGACTGCTTCATTCCAGCACTTGGAACTCTGCCATCTTACTTGGAAGAAGTAATACACTTGCCTTTCTGACCGGGCTCAGAGCTCAGTGAAATAAGAGGCAGAGGAAATGTGGAGCCACAAACTACAGAGGCAGGCCAGTGTGACTAGCCCAGGGTGGACAGAAGTGAACATGACAATGAGTCTTTTATTTTTATCTTTTGTGAATGTTGATTATCCTGCAAATCACTTGTTGTTTTGTCTACTTAGTCTGTGAGTTAAATCAAGAGCATAGTTTGGAAGTAACCATGGTTTACACATGATTCTGAGGAGTAACTCTGGGTCCAAGAGAGAGAGTCTATCTTTTCCATCATTGACATTCTGATTAATACAGCTTTTGAAAATTTAGTCAGCTAAGTAAATGCCATGGCTGGAGATTGTATTGAGCTCCTGCAGGTAAGAGCTCTTGAGAATTTGAGCAATTGGGTAGGAATTAAAACTCAACTCTATTGGCTCTTCCCTCTCTTTCCCCTAACCGGTTTAAGAAAATCACAAGGCAAACTTTCATCTTTGGCAAATATCCGTGGTGAGCTGATAGTGCTATCCTTATGCCCAAGGCCAACCTTTCCCAGAAAGAGAATACACAGGTGTCCTCTCCCAAAGTTTCCTTATCTACAGTCATGCTTATTATTCTGTCATCTGAGGGCTATTTCTTCGGTTTAACCACTATGAAAATACAACAATCATATAAGCAAAGAGTGACACATTAAGCCACCAACTATATTTAACACCTTCAAGAAAGTTCATTTGATGTTTATTAGAAGGGAAAGCAGCCCCTGAAGGACTAGAACAAGGAATGTAGTAGAGGGATCTTGAATCAGGGTGCTAGACACAGGGAATCAGGAACAAGGAGGATGATGGTGCTGAAAGGACAGGTGAAAGGATATCAAAAACAGCTGCAGTAGGACTTGAGCTCAGAGGAGGATCTTTGAAAAGAGACCCTTCTACCCACCTTACTCAACCAAGAGAACTGAATTACACTATTACAGAGAACAGCATGGTAGCAAGAGATTTTGCAAGAGAAGAAATCCATTTGCAATGTAGCATCTTTGTCAATAACTATTAGGTAGGTAGCAGCTGTCATTTAAGCCAAAAGGGACTTAACACGTCATGACATTTGTAGATGTGTGAGTTTGGTTACCCACAATGAGTATGGGGAGAGAACAGGGTAGAAAGAATAAGTATAAGGTGCAGTGAATGTGAGTGGGGAATGGGAAGATGGGAGCTTGGCAAGCTCCATGGCATCAAATTCTCTCGTCTGGGGCCCTTTCAGAAATTCTTTGCTTGTTTCTTTTTCTCCTTTCTCCTCCTCTTTCTTCTCCCTCATCGTGTGTGTGTGTGTGTGTGTGTGTGTGTGTGTGTGTGTGTGTGTGTTTAAATATACCTTTATTGATTTCAGAGAGAGGAAAGGAGAGGGAGAGAGAGAGAGAGATAGAAGCATCAATGATGAGAGAGTCATTGATCGGTTGCCTAGCCCGCAACCAGGGCATGTGCCCTGACTGTGAATCGAACCCCGATCGCCTAGATCCTAGGTTGATGCTCAACTGCTGAGCCACGCCCAGCAGGGCCTTCTCCCTCATCTTTGCCTCCTCTATTGCTCATATTCTCCTAGAACTTCCTGCCTCTCCCTGATTTCTTCCCTGACTGGTTTTCAAGGATATCAGTGGTCCTCTTTAGTCTGCCTTTGCCTCTGGCCACATCCCAGTCCCAGCTGGAGTTCCTCAGAACCAGAGATAGCTGGCAGACACTGTTTTCACAAATCAAGTTGCATATTAAGGCAAAAGTCTACAGACATGTTGCTGATTATCAGCTCATCAATTAATACTGAGTAGCTATTTATGTGTTTTTCCAGAGATGCACAGAAATCCCTGATAGCTGCTCACTGGCTTACTCTGGTACCCACTGAAGTTGGAGGGGGAAAAATTCTTTTGGCTGTGAATGACCTGTTAGAATAGAATATCTCTGCTTCTCCTTGATGTCCAGACTGTTCCCTATTACCCCATCTGATAACCTATAAGGACTTCTCCAGTACAGGATGCAGCTTTGATAGCAGCCCAAGCAAAGAGGATGGGATCTTAGAAAGAATCTCATCTTACCCAGAAGTCTCTTGCTCTTTTCCTCAGCATTTCTCTCCTTCTCCAATTCCCCCTAATACTAGGCTGGTGTGGGTAGGGATGAGGTGGTGTTTTGCCCCAAGAGTTACTTCCTTATGAATTATGAGTGATTAGGGAAACTATGCCTTCCTATGTAGTAAAGAGGCCACTGGGAAGGGGAAGTGGGGAGCAGAACTTCCTGTTTCTAGCCTCTTCTCTCTCTTTCTGGAGATTGGACTAATAAGCAGAGAACACTTTTTCATAGTTGTTTCAAAAGTAAGGCATTTCCCTGAGGCTCAAAGTTACTCTGGGTCTTCTAGGCTAGGTTGGTTTCTTTGGGGCTACAATGGTAAGAATGGAAATTCCATTTGTTTGACAGTTCTCCATATTATTAATCTAAAGATGGTCAGTTCATCATAAGCAGGAAGACCGAAATAGCATAATAGGACTTGTCAGATGCAAAATGTCTGCCCCACTCCCAACTAAAACTGTATTTTTAAGAACTTTAGAGTTGTAACAGTGCTAATTATAATAACACTTTGCATATGTTTATGATTAAGATCCTGCAACATCTTATCTCTTATGTGTTTCTATGGCACATTTCCTTTTGAATACAGGTATCTTTTTCATTTTATGAAATGCTAAGTACTACAATGGTTACTTTTGCACATTTATTTTCTTTCTTGAAAACAAAAAATTCTTAAAAGCTTGCATTCATTGATTTATACAAGCATGCTTTACTTTTAATGATACTATATCCCAGTTGTTGCTAGCCAAGCCTTAATTATGTTCCTACTTTCTGTCCCACCTCCCTTTTTTTTGTCTTTCTTTCCTGTATTATACTTATAAATAGTGTAATGTTCAACTTGACTAGCTTGCATTTAGGACTTTCCCCAAAGGCCCTAACAGAACCTGGGGATGAGCCAGTATTTCACAAGTTGGGTTTGGAAATGAACTCTAGAGATTTCCCAAGTCTCCAGCTTGCCAAGTTGGCCTAGCAATCTCCAAAAATCACTTCTCCTGTTGTGCATTGATCCTTGGACTTCCAGAGGATCTATTCAATTGGGTTCTTGTCTTCTAAGGGGCTCAGGGATGCTGGTATCTGAGACACAGCTAAACAAGCTTAATAGGGAATGGGGAGCTGTGTGTTACCACCATCAGAAGTGTGGTTCCCCTCAACCATCTTTTTTTCACAATTCCCAACAAATATTAATCACATGATTGCAGAGGGAAAGGCACATTCCCTGGACTCTTGGGGCTCTTACTCCATGAGGGCCAGGGACACACTCAACCAAAAAACACAAAACCATGAACCATATGACTGGTAGCTATATGCTAAAGGGTCAGCATTGAACAATGGTGTGTGTGTGTTTCAAAGTTGCATAAGTGAGGCAATTTTTTTAGTTTTTTTCAGAAATTTTGGGGCACTGCCGGCCATAATCTAATAGTGCTCTTTGAAAATATCCTGCTACGCCCACGTATACATGCTCCCTCCCCCATCTCTTTTTAAAAAGGAAAAGAAAGTCCTTTAGTAAAGCTGTATGCAGCCATACTTTTATTTTATTTAGTATAGGCAAAAATGTGTCCATCTTTCATGTGTTGTCCCTTCTCTCCTGTTTGTTCCTCTTTCCAGTGTCCTTTTCAGTTTCTTTCTTCCTAACTTCTCTCTCTCTCAATCTGCTCCCCTTTCTTCTTTTTTAACCCCTAAAAACAGTGAGAAGCAAGAGGGAGGAGGTGGGAGGAGGGAGGAGTGGAGAGGGAACAAGACAAGGGTTGGTGAAGCTTTATTGAAGTTATAGCTTCTTTAGCTTCCTATCACTTTCGAAGAAACTAATAGTAATATGTACCATGCAATAAATATTTATTATAGCAAATGTTTTCAAAACATTATTTCTTAATTCTTTCATAACTTTTCAAGCTGGCACCATTGTTCCCATTTTACAGATGAGAAAACTGAGGTTCAATAATGTTAATCAACTGGATCTACACAACTGAGTTTTAAATCGTGGCTCTGCTATTTACTGGCTAAGTGAACTTGGGTACATTGTTTACCCCTGTGTCCTGGCTATCTCAATTTCTCTATTCTAGAAAGGAGCACAGTGTATATTTACTTAGCAAGAGTCCATAATTTACTGAACTGTTAAACAGCTAGGTATCAATTTCCTGATTGGAGAGAACCAACCCAGATGTACCTCAGGACTCTCCTCTTTCCATGGGGTTCATGCATTTAGCAAAATACCTTTGGAAGACTTGGTTGGTGGGCATTTCAGGCCACTTATCTGTTCCACCATTGAACACACAAATAAACAAAAACATACCTACATGATGTTGGCCATGCCAGGTACCAAGGATATGATGGTGAACAAGGATACATGGCTCCTGTTTTTATGAAATTTTCATTCTAACGATGGAGGCAGACATTGTCACACAAGTAAATACAAAATTGCAAGTGTGGTGTTTCAATTAATCTAATTGATAGGATCATGGCATTATGAGTGAGGAAAGCAGGGAAAACTCCTGTAGAGAAGTGATGATGGAAGTAAGATATGGTAAAATATGGGGAATTAGTCCTCATGAAGAGCAGACTTGCCAGAAAAAGAAATAGCTTGAACCTTGTAGCAAGAGGGAATGGGGCAAATATGAAAATTTGATGACAGATGAGTGTAGCCAAAGTAAAAAAAATGAGTAGTGTGTGGTAGTAAACATGTCAGGCTAACAGGCATTGTTTTTGAGCACACAGGCACATGTGGCACCCTTACACCATTACTATATGGGCAGTCATAAATTCAAATATTCTATTGGGTTGTTGCTATAAGAACATTCATAACATCTGTCCATGTATTATAATTTATAGTTTAAAGGATATGGTAGCTGTATGCATTCTCAGTTCCCTGGGTCATGTTTATTTTTGGGATAAATGGGTTGGCCCCAGGAAGTTTCCAAATACTGAAGGGGCCTTAGGGTTTAGTATATCATGAAGGAGGCAGTTACACTAGGTGGGGACACTGACTAGGCAACAGTCTCAATGGCTTCATCAATTTCTGATCCCTCTATCTATTCCTCCAACCTCTCACCACTTTGAAGAATGGAACTCTGTCAGGTGGCCCAGTGCCAGGATAGAGTTTCCAGGGACAGGAACTTGAATTGGCTGGAGTAGTAACCTATAACTGTAAAAAGCAGGAAGAGCCAGTGGATGAGGGCAAACCCATTCTTAAAGAGCACTGAGAGAGTAAAAAACTGAGCATGGCAAACCTAATGGGTGAATGTAAGGCCACAAATAGGAGATAGTTCCAAAAAGGTCTGGAGCCAGGCATGCAAAGGAATAGAGAAGGAAGTGAAGAACAAGGGCAGGAGTGACATGAGAGGTTTCAAGGCAATTGCCACAAATGAGTACCTGAAGTCTGCAAGTCATTTTCTTTGGCTGCCTGCCACATAGTACGTGGGTTATTTGGATCAGTATAATGACATGGAGCTGGGACTTCCCCTAGTTTTCCCAGTGAGTTGTGACTTGCTTGGGAACATTCTTGAGGTGGGAGGCTGCTTCCCACCAGAACTCTTCTAATCCATAGCCTTTCTTTTGTACCAGTTCCTGAAACTGGCCACTATAGAGATAAGAATTTCAGTACCTCCTCTTCCCCCAGCCCCCAGTTATCATGGAAGGACATGGGGCCATAGGGAGGGATATAGGTAGTCTGGGCTTAACTAAGGATGCTGAAAACCACTTACCCACTATGTAGACAGGGTGAATAGGAAAAAGAAGTTGAAAGGGTTCACATTTCTTGAATTTTAAATGGGCCCAGCAAGGTCTTCAAGTAATTAGTAGGGTGTATATGATGTAAGTTGGGAGGCAACAGTGTTCAGTGGTTAAAAGTGTGGGATTTAATGACATATAGACCTGAATTCAAATTCTAACTCTGCCATGTGATGGCTGTGTAATCCTAGGTGAGTCACTCAACCTTCTGTGGCTGTTTCCACAGTTATAAAATGAGAATAATAATATTTGTTACATAAGATTATTGAACAGTTTTAAGTGAGGGTATACATGTAGGCCATTTAGCATTTTGCCTAGCATATAGTAAATGTTTAATAAGTTGTAGTGGCTATTTTTCTTGGGAAGAAAGCTGGATGTGATCTGCTATTTAAATTTTTTCCTCAAGTGCTTGAAATCTACTGAGGTTGAGATGGTGCTTAGTAATGCAGAAGAGTGGCAAGGATGTAAATTGCCTTTGCAGTGGTTGGGTTAAGGGTACATTCTAGATATAGGAAATTTCCAAGTGGGAACACAAAGGTAGTAAACTGGGGAAAATCAGTCATGTTGCTGCACAACATGTATTAACAGAAGTTCAGTCTGATGGCTCTTGGCAGTGTCCCAGGGCTGCCTTATTGAGAGCTAGGTCTGGGGCTTGGCTGGGTGTTGGATAGCTGGAAAACCAGGAACAGGCAGAACCAGAGAGTGAATGCCAACCTTTGCCTAGGAAGCACTAAGATGGTCAAGTCCAGGAGATCACTGTGAAGACAGAAATAGGATGCAAAGCTAAGATCAGGAAACAAGTACCCATAGGGACCAGTTCAGACTTAAAGAGGAACCATAGCAGGAACAGAGTGAATGGGTTCAAGGTAATTGCCATGAAAACGGCCCTGAGTGCTGGTATTTGGCTTTATTGGCTGCCAGTTGAATAGTGTGTGGGTGGATTGACTTGAGTTGGTTGGTATAAGCTAAGGCAGACAGTAATAATAATCCTGTTAGGTGGATATAATTTCTTCTTTATAGAAGAGGAGACTGACCATTAAAGACTTCAAACAATTTGTCTTATGCCGCACAGTTCATCACTATGAAGGATGGGCAAGTGGGAATGATCACTAAGAGGACAGGTGGGATAAAATGAAAAGCACAACAAAGTTTCACCATGTGGGGGTGTGGTAGGGACAGGAGCGGTAAGTACAAGAGAATGCTGGCAGTTGTTATTCTCTCTGACTGTGTTGATTAGAATTGCCACATCAAAAAAGATACATTATGACTTGGTGTTAAGGAGTGCTTTTGGACCCAGACTGCTTGTGTTCAAAATCTAGCTCTGCCACTAATCAGCTGTATGACCTGGAGCATATTACGTACTTCTTAGTGCCATAGTTTTCACATCTATAAACAAACAAATAGCAGTACCTTTTAAGGTCCTTATTTAATTTAATTAGTTAATATAATTAAAGCACTTAGGAAAGTACCTGATTTATACACACTATCTAAAACTTAGCTATTGATATTAATAATAATTGGGTTATTACAAGGATTTAGATAATAACATATAAAATACTTAGCACAATGTCTGCTCAATAGATGAATTGTTATTATTTCTATAAATATGCTAAACAATTAAGATTATGTAAGCAGTGCCTTCAAAAAGAATGAAACAGCCAAACAAAACCCATGGTGGAGACTAGCTGTATGCTACAAACTGAGAGGGTCTTATTCTTCTACTACAAACTGCATTTCTTCTCTTTGATACACTATTTTTAATTGTAAAAGATGTGGGTTGTCCAAGGGGCAGAATGCTCCCGTCACTGTAAGCACTGAAACATAGGCTGGCTAACTGCTGTATAGGAGATTGACAGACAATAATTATAGCTAACAGTGTATGGGTACTCTTATTATCCCCTTTTACAGATAAAAAAAAAAAAATTAGCAGTCAAGCTCTTTGCCCAAGATCGCATAACCAGTAAGTGGGAAAGGATCCTTCTAACCAACCTGACATTCTTATGTGAAGCATAGGAGATTCAATCCTTAACACTGTAATATGATTACGAGTTCCAGATTACAGGATTTAAAAGGGGAGAAACATAAAAGAAGACAGTGAGGGTAGTGGGACCTCTAAACACAAACTTGATCATCTCAGAATTTTCTTTCGTGCACCTTCACAACCTTAAACCTAACATCATGAGATTGAAACTATCTGAGTTCTCTATCCCAGAAGTCCTCAGGGGACCTCAGGATCAGAACTGGCCCACAACTGGTGATTGAAGATTCAAGTGCCTACACAAAATTGTTTTGCCTGTTTCAGATCTGCAGGGAGCTAACTTACATTTTGCTTTCTAAAGTTGGTCCTGTTTCAGTTATCAGAAGGAGAGGGAGAGAGGGTTTACCTAGTATACAGGACAGTTCAGAGGCAGGAGCAAGAGAGACATATTTACTCAATCAAGAAATAAGATCACTTGGCTGGATCAATGATTTCAAGTCAGACAGTAGCAAGCACTGAAGGAAGTTCAGTAAGAAGGTGTTTATTATAGAGGGCTTTGACACAAAAGCAGTTTGGACTTTTCTAAGAGTGGCAATTACAGAAGAATAGAATGATATAAAAACACCCCAGAAAGATTCTGACTGACCTATGCACATTGCATTGGAGGGAGGTGAGACAAAAGTTCAAGGAGGAGACTTGAAGACAGGGGAGGCTCAGCATGAGAGGAACTGGTTGTGGGACAACCATAAGAAGAGAACTGGCAAAAAGGGATAAGAAAAGAATTGGTCAACACCAAGGAAGCCTTCTGTTTTATTTAATCACATATTTACTGAAGATAACTCCTCTTCCTAGAACCCACTTTCATCCTTTCTTTATTTGACTCACACTTAAGTTTCTAGACTTAATCCATCCTCCAGATTGTATTAAAATAATCGGTTCATGTATCTTTTTTCTCTACTAGATTTAGGACTTCTTGAGGACAATGTGTTTTCTTCTTCCTTCCCTCCCTCCCTCCCTCCCTCACTCCCTCCCTCCTCCTTCCTTTTCCTTCCTTCCTTCCTTCCTTCCTTCCTTCCTTCCTTCCTTCCTTCCTTCCTTCCTTCCTTCCTTCCTTCCTTCCTTCCTTCCTTCCTTCCTTCCTTCCTTCCTTCTTCTTTCTCTTTCTCTTTCTTTCTTTCTTTCTTTCTTTCTTTCTTTCTTTCTTTCTTTCTTTCTTTCTTTCTTTCTTTCTTTCTTCTTTCTTTTTTCTTTCCTCTTTCTCTCTTTTTCTCTAAATATTTTCGAATATCTACTACAATCTGAAGAAATCAAGAAAAAAACTTGGGACAGACATTTCACCTGATTCAGGCATACCAAGCGTAGAAATTGATGGCATGCCTTTATGAAGCTGTCTTAATGATTACCAGAGAAAAATGAAATCTTCTGGTGTCACTAGCATAAAGGGTATGGTATAATATATCTGGAAAAAATTCTTCCAAACATATTTTATGAGGTCATAATTGCATTGGTACCAAAACTAGACAAGGATGCCAAATTATTTTACAAGGAAAAGAATAGAAAATCATGGGCCAATATCCCTGATGAACATAGATGCAAAAATCCTCAACAACATATTAGCAAACTGAATTCAACAACACATTAAAAGGATCATACACCATGATCAAGTGGGAGTTATTCCAGGGATGCAAGGATGACTCGAAATCTGCAAAAAAGTTGATGTGATACATCACATTAACAAAATGAAGGATAAAATTATATGATCATATCAATAGATGATGAAAAATTATTTGACAAAATTCAACATCAATTCATGATAAAAACTTTCAACAAAGTTTTATAGAAGGAATGTACCTCAACATAATAAAGGCCATTATGACAAGCCCACACCTCATATCAAAATCAACAGTGAAAGGCTAAAAGCTTTACCTCTAAGATCAAAAACAAGCAAGGATGCCCACTCTCACTACTTCTATTTAACACAATATTGAAATACTAGTCAGAGGACGTAGGAAAAAATCCTCAACAAAATATTAGCAAATTGCATTCAACAATACATTAAAAGGGCCATACACCATGATCAAGTGGGAGTTATTCCAGGTATCCAAATAAGAAAAGAAGTAAAATTGTCTCTGTTTGGAGATTACATGACTATCTATCTATATATAACCCTAAAGTTTCCATACAAATTCTTAGAACTAACAAATGAATTCAATAACGTTGCAGGACACAAATCAATGTACAAAAGTCAGTTTCATTTCTGTTCACTTACAATGAGCTATCAGAAAGTGAAATTAAGAAAATGACTCCATTTACAATAGCCCTCAAAACAATCATCTATTTAGAAATGAATGTAACCAATGAGGTGAGAGACCTAACACTAAAATCTGTAAGACACTGATGAAAATAATTGAAGAAGAAACAAATAAATCAAAAGATATTCTGCTTTCATGGGTATGAAGAATTAATGATATTAAAATGTTCATACTGTTCAAAGCAGCCTATAAATTCAGTGCAATCCTTATAAAAATTTCAATGGCATTTATCACAGCACTAGAACAAATCATTCTAAAATTTATATAGAGCCGCAGAATACCCCCAAATAGCCAAAGCAATCTTGTGAAGAAAGAACAAGGTGGGAGGAATTGTGCTTCCTGATTTCAAACTATACTATAGAGCTACAGAAATCAAAATATTATGGTATTGGCACAAAAACAGATAAATAGAAAACATAACAAAATAGAGAGCCCAGAAATAAACTCATACTTATATGGTCAAATAATCTGTGACAAAGAAGGGGAGAATATACAATGGGGGAAAAGACAGTCTCTTCAATATAAAGTGTTGGGAAAATTGGACAGCTACATGCAAAAGAATGAAACTGGACAACATTCTTATACCATATACAAAAATAAACTCAAAATGGGTCGAAGACTTCATTGCAAAACTGAAAACCATAAAACTGCTAGAAGAAAAGATATGCAATAACTCTTTGACATTATATATCTGAATATATAACCTGTCTCATCAGGCAAGGGCAACAAAAGTAAAAATAAACAATGGCATTATATCAAATTAAGAAGTCTTTGCACAGCGAAGACGACTATCAACAAAATGAAAAGGCAACCCTGAATGGGAGAAGGTATTGCAAATGATATTTCCTTTAATGGGTTAATATCCAAAATATATAAACAATTCATACAACTCAATATAAAAAAATCAATTAAAAATGAGCAGAGGACCTGAAAAGACATTTTTACGAAGAAGACATACAGATGGACAGCAAACACATGAAAAAATGCTCAACATCACTAATACTTAAGAAAATGCAAATTAAAACTACAATGAAATATCACCTCACACCTGTCAGAATGGTTATTATAAAAAGGACAACAAATAATAAGTGGTGAGGAAATAGAGGAAAAGGAACTCTCATAAACTATTGGTGGGAATGTAAATTGGTAAAGCCGCTAAGGAAAAAAGTATGGAAATTCCTCCAAAAATTAAAACTAGAATTACCATGTGATTCAGCAATGCCACCTCTGGGTGTTTATCTGAAGAAAACAAAAACACTAATTCTAAAAGATGTATGCACCCCTGTGTTTATTGCAGCATTATTTACAATAGTTAAGATATGGAAGCAATCTAGGTGTCCATCGATAGATAAATAAAGAAGATGTAATATATAAAAAAATATTCACTGACTTACACAGATATATACAAGGTGTCCCAAAATATGTATACACACTTTGTGATTATAAAGTCAGTGTTTATTAACATGTAGTTCATTTTCAAAATTTTAAAGAATCTACAGAAATGAATAATTTTTTTGTCAATGCCTGTTTTCAAACTCATGACAGTTCTGGTCCAGGCACTGCTGATAATTCAAAACAATGGAATTGCAAACATCAAGAATCATTTTGTCTTTTTCTGCCTGGCTTATTTCACATGATCTCACTTATATGTGGAATATAAAGAACAACATAAACTGATGAACAAAATAGATACAGTGACATAGAAGCATGGAACAGACTGACAAATCTCAGAGGGAAGGTGGGGGTGGGGGTGGGGAGAGATTACCCAAAGAATTTATATGCATATATGCATAAACCACAGACACAGACAATAGTGTGGTGAAGGCCTGGGGGGGTGGGTGGGTGGGTGCAGGGTAGAAGGGGTCAATGGGGAAATAAGGGGACATATGTAATTCTTTCAACAATAAAGATACATTTTAAAAAAGAATCATTTTGTTTGGTATTTGTGCCAACAGTCAATTTATTGACTGTTGCAGTTTTGTACCATAAACTTTATCTTTTATATATCCTCATAAAAAAAAGTCTAGTGGCACTTTAGGATAAATTTTCTTTGTTCAAATCTTCGCCCATTATTTCAAATCAGTTAAACCTGAAAAGGAGTGAAAATTTAGTGAATTATCAGCTGTTAAAGTGCATATACATTTTTAGGGACACCATATATATATAATGAAATATTACTCAGTCATAAGAATAAAATCTCGCCATTTGTGACAACATGGATAGGCTTAGAGTGTATTATGCTAAGTGAAATGTCAGACAGGGAAAGACAGATACGCTATGAGTTTATTTGTATGTGGGCTCTGAAAAAGTAAAACAAACAAACCAGGAAATCAACACAGAAACAGAATCATAGATACAGAGAACAAACTTATGATTTCCAGAGGGGATTAGGTGGAGGTATGAGCAAAATAGGAGAAGGGGATTAAAGGATACAGCTTCCAGTTATAAAATAAATAACTCAGAGTCATGTAATTTGCAAGATAAGAAATATAATCAATAATATTGTAACAATTTTGTATGGTGATAGATGGTTATTAAACTTATGGTGATGATCATTTTGTAAAATATACAAATGTCAAATCACTATCATGTACACCTGAAAATAATAGAATATTCTATATCAACTATACTTCAATTTAAAAACTCTATTAAGACCTCTCGATGTCAACCTAGGATAAAATCACTGTATGCTTAAGTTATGAAAATATTTCTTAGATATGACACCATAAGAGACCAAATTGATAAATTGGACTTCATCAAAGTTAAAAAAAAAAAATTTCTTTTGCAAAAGACACTGTTAAGAGAATGAAGAGATAGGCCACCAAGTGGGAGAAAAGATTTGCTATGCATATATCTGATAAAGGACTTGCATCCAGAATATATAGAGAACCCTCAAAACTCAATAAGGAAAAAATAAACAATTTAAAAATGGGTAAAGGTCTGAACAGACATTTTATCAAAGAATATATGCAATAGCAAATAAGCACATTAAAAAAAGCTAATTTTAATTAGTCATTAGGAAAATGCAAATTGAAACCACAATGAGATATCACTATACAATATTAGGATCATTAAAATTTTAAAAACTGATAATAGTAACAAGGGTTGAAGAAGATATAGAGGAACTGAAATTCTCATATACTCCTGGTGGGAATGTAAAAAGCTTCAACCAGTTTGGAAATCAATTTGGCATTTGTCTTAAAAAGTTCAGTGTGCATCTACCTTATGATCCAGTCATTCCCCTCCTGATTATTTATCCATGAGAACTGAAAGCCTATGTTCAAAGACTTGTACATGAATGCTTATAGTAGTATTATTGATAATAGACAAAATATAGAAACAACTTAAATGTCTATCATCAGGTAAATGAAAAAACAAATTCTCTATTCAATGGAATACTACTACCTAGCAATAAAAATCAATGACTTGTTGATATATGCTACAACATATTTGAAACTCAGAATAGTTATGCTTAGTAAAAGAAGCCAGACCCAAAAGATTACATACTATGTGATTCCATTTATATAAAACTCTAGAAAATGCAAACTAATCTTTAGTGACAGAAAGTAGATCAATGGTTGTCTGTAGGAGAAGGAGCATGAGAGGGGTATTACAATGGAGCAAGAGGAAACTTTGGGGGATGATGGATATGTTCATTGTCTCAATTGTTGTGATGCTCTCATGGAGATGATATATATGTATGTATGTACATATTTATACATACATGTATACAAACATTCATGCACTTTAAATATGAGCAGTTTATTATATGTTAATTATAACTCAATAAATCTGTTAAAAAAGATAAAGGGAAAAAAAACAACAAAAGAGTAAATTGCTGATATTTATAGCTAGAATTATACAACCTCTGTAGTCCAATTCAAACACTCCACAGCTCAAGCATTAGTTAATAGGCAGTGTTTTTATGTCTCAAATCACTGCTCTCTTTCCCTCTGCGATAATATAACAAGTTCATGACCCAGCCATGTTTTCCAGGGCTGGGCTGAACCTCAATCAGTTCCACTATCTTTACTCCCCTGCCCAGTTCCATCCATCTTCAACCTTTGTTGTCTGTAAATATTTACTGAGCATCTAACAGGTGCCAGACACTGCACTAGGCAGGGGTGGGGGTGGGGGTGTCAGATAAAAGAGTGAGTAAGACATGGCCCTAGCCCTAAAAAGCTCTAGTGGTAAATAGGACAAAACAATGTCCAACATCAAATGTGAAATCAGCAATGTTTGTTTTCCATACTCCAGTGTCCTGCTTTCTTCCTCATTCTCCTTATTAGAGAAAAGATTGGGTTTGCCATTCTTTAATGCCAATAAGCCTCTGGCAGGTATTAAGTCAGTTCCTGCCCACTTATCCCTGAGGATGTTGGTAGCCAAGGCACCTGAGAAACTGGGGCTTTTCCTGACTCTCCGGCTACTGCCTGAGCTCACAGCCTTTATGAGAACTCTGGATCTCAACCTGCCTGAAAACATGAAGATCCTGTGGATCCAGAGTCCATCGAAAGCTCCACTTGGATTATCACCTCTTCAACTATCTTGCTTCTCCTAGCCCTATACATACACAATAGAGCCATCTCCTTCCTCGGCCGTGCTTCCCTTGCTTCCCTGTGACCATCCCCTAACCTTCAGCCATTCTCCCATCCCATCCATTGTCAATCTGGTTGGAACAGAACGCCCAGATTTTGTGATGCTACGAGTCCCTTGGATACCCAGGGTTGGTCCTTCAAAATAAGGAACAAGGAAAAGCTGATTGTTTTGAGAGTAGTCAGGACTAGAGACCCAGGGTTATGAGAGAATATGAATGGGTTGGAAACACCAGGTGCCTCAGCCCAAAGTCTAGGGACAAAAAGAAAAACTAAGCATTTCATCTGGTTATATGTCAAAATTATCTCTATGTAGACGATTCAATACATATCATAATAAGATATAAGCTGCATTTGATCACCACACAAAACTCTGTTCACAAATACTCAAGCTCCAAAGTAATTGCTTCTGTACAGCCACATTAGTATACATATTTCTTTAGGACACAAGGAATTGATGTCACACCCTGGTAATGTTCAAGCAAGAAGAAAACCCTTGTCATTTTGAAGGTTAATAATCTGAAAAGGTATGATAAATCCAGAAATCTTTTCCTGGGCTTTAGAATTAAATAACTTTTGATGCCATACAATATTACTTTGGGGATGCAGAAAAATATCTGTTTAATGCATTTAAAAAAAATTTTTTTTTTATTGAATTTTAGAGGGAGAAAAGGAGAGGGACAGAGAGAGAAGCATCAATGAGAGAGAAACATCAATTGGCTGCATGCCCCCTACTGGAGATCAAGCCTGCAACCTGGGCATTTTCCCTGACTGGGAATCAAACTGACGACCTCTCAGTATATGAGACAATGCTCAACCAACTAAGCCACACTGGCCAGGGCTGTTTCATGCATTTTTGAACACTTGAAGGACTTTCATCTCCCTATGACTAGAGTCTCTACCTCTTCCCAATATAGGTACACCTTTCTAAGTTGTTATATCACCTGTTACTTCCCCCTTGAGGAGAGCCTTTGTGGTCATGATTTCAATGCACATGCAGTTATCTATGTGTTATGCCTAGGGAGAAGGGTGGGCACCAAAACATAAGTATATCTAGGCAAAAGAATATCCCTTTGCTCAAAAGTTATTCCTGTTTCCTAGGAACCTTAGAAGACATAGACCACTTTCCAAATCTTATTGATTCTTTTGGAGATGGGGGTATCTGAAGATCCCCTGACATTGGGAGAGTTATCTCTTGATTGAAAAGGGGGGGCCAAAGTTATATTATGTTTGTGGGGTGCTCACAAGGCTTGGCATTCTAGAAAACCCAAGCAATTATGTGTCATGGGGTTCCAGTACAGAGTCAACTCCGGATGAAGCCTGGTGTGTGCATCCTAATTTTTATGTGCCAGGTTCAAGTGCCCTTTGAGTGAAAGCTAGGCCACATCTAACATTTCAAGCCACTTTTGCTACTTTTTAAAACTCAGACATTCCTTGTCTCCATTACATTTTGTAAGTTTATTTAGGATAACTGATTCTGGGGCTTCAAAAAATCTTTATTGAAAAGGAGGCAAATAACACTGTTGTATTTTTTTGTACTGTGCTTTGCCAAGTTGTAACATTTTCTAGAATTAACTAAGATCAATGAATTCCATCCCTGGATTCTTCTTGCTTTCTATATTTAAAGTTGTTCAAAGAATGAGCAGCATATTTCCCTTTAGGAGGCCATTCTATTATTTACCAAAGTTTAGTGCAGTACATAGGGCTGGGATGAACATTGGCTTAGGGTTAATCACCCAGAGCCTCATTTTCCTCTGTAAATCAAGAGGGTTAAACTACACCTCTAAGCTTATACTCTCTAAACTTCCTTCTATTTTTGACATTTGGTGATTTGAAAATTCATTTATATATTCATTCAGTCATCAAATACTTACTGAACATGTACTATGTGTTAAACACTACATTGGCAGGGGTGGATTAGGGTGTCCAATACGTGAGTGAATAAGATATTCTCTCAGCTCTTAAGAAGCTCTAATGGGTTTTCTTCTTGTGTCACCTTAAAGGCTTTATACCTTTTCTTTAAGAAATGAGGAGCCATTGGTGTGTTTTTTAGGGGAGAGAAATGAGTCTTGTTCACCTTTAGATGGCCAAATCATCCCAGTGGAAATCATTGAAGGGGCTGTTGCAGTGGTTCTTTTTAACTAACTAATTAATTAATTAATTAATTAATTAAAATTTATCTTTATTGTTGAAAGTATTACAGGTGTCTCATTCCCACCCCCACCCACCAATTGATCCCCTCCACTTTGCTCCCACCCCCTCCCCAGGCCTTCACCCTGTTATTGACTGTGTCCATGGGTTATGCATATATGCATATAACTTCTTCAGTTAATCTATTCCCACCCTCCACCCCCCTTCCCTATTCCCTTTGAAATATGACCATCTGTTGTATGCATCAATGACTTGGGATCTAATTAGTTCATCAGATTCTTTTGTTCATTAGCTTCTTCTTAAAGAAGACCCTTCAACATTTCCTGTAGTGCTGGTTTGGTGCTGATGAACTCCTTTAGCTTTTCCTTATCTGTGAAGCTCTTTATCTGACCTTCAGTTCTAAATGATAGCTTTGCTGGGTAGAGCAATCTTGGTTGTAGTTCCATGTTTTTCATCACTTTGAATATTTCTTACCACTCCCTTCTGGCCTGCAAAGTTTCTGTTGAGAAATCAGCTGACAGTCATATGGGTGCTCCCTTGTAGGTAACTAATTGCTTTTCTCTTCTGCTTTTAAGATTCTCTCTTTGTCTTTAACCTTTGGCATTTTAATTATGATGTGTCTTGCTGTGGGCCTCTTTGGGTTCCTCTTGTTTGGGACCCTCTGTGCTTCCTGGACTTGTAAGTCTATTTCTTCCCTCAGGTAGGGGAAGTTTTCTGTCATTATTTTTTCAAATAGGTTTTCAATTTCTTGCTCTCTTTCTTCTCCTTCTGGTACCCCAATAATACAAGTTGGGCCTCTTGAAGTTGTCCCAGAAGTTCCTTATACTATCTTCCTATTTCTGCATTCTTTTTGCTTTTTGCTTTTCTGGTTGGGTGTTTTTTGTTTCCTCATGTTCCAAATTGCTGATTTGATTCTCAGCATCCTCTACTGTTGATTCCCTGTAAATTATTCTTCATTTCAGTTCATGTAGCTTTTATTTCAAATTGGTACTTTATTATGTCATGGGTTTTCTCAGTTGTTTTCATAATAACATGCTTGAGCATCTTTATAAACAAAAGTCTGAACTCTGTATGTGTTAGCTTGCTTGGATCTATTTCATTTAGTTCATTTTCTAGAGATTTCTCCTGTTCTTTTCTTTGTGACATGTTTCTTTGCCTCCACATTTTGGTTGCTTCCAGCTGTTTGTTTCTATGTATTAGGTTGAGCTGCTATGTCTTTTGGAATTTATAGAGTGGCTTTGTGTAGTAGGTGTCGTGCAGGGTCCAGTAGCTCAGCCTCCCCAGTCACCTGAGGTGGGTCTTCCTGTGTGGGCTGTGTGCACTGTCCTCTTGTAGTTGAGCCTTGGTTGCTATTGGTACAGTTGGGAGGAATTGACACCCCAGCCAATCAGCTGTGAGGGCCAGCTGCAACTACAGACAAAGAGCTGCTGTGCTGGAGACACCCTTATGGAGCAGGATTTACTTCATCGGAGCTTTGATGTTCACCAAGTGTGCCCCTTGAGTGTCACTCGTGGATGTGGTAGGGTTCTAATCCAGCGTGGTCAAGTCTGATCACCAGGTGCACTGACTCTGGGGCCTCCCAGGAGGTGCAAAGTCAGCCTCTTCCAGTGCCTTGCCCAGGGCCACCCAGCCTGAGCTACACAACAAAAGTTGGCTGCTATTTGTGCTAGGCTTGGTGTTGTCCAGGAGAGGCCAAGCTATGAGCCAATGCAGGCTGCCACTAGTACCAGGCCTGGGGCTACTTATCAAGGTGTATAGGGCATGCTGCTGCTTGTTTGAGAGACTTGAGGAAAGTCCTAAGCATAAGGCTCAAGAGGCCAGTTGCACAGAAAAGCCAGTGGAAATGGCTTGGATGAGCTTCAGGTAGGGAGGGGCAGGGTGTTTGGGAATCACCAGGGTGGGGCCAAAGGTGTGAGTCATCTGCTGGAAATTCAAATATGGCACCTGCCTGCTGGCTGTGTGTGGGGAAGACTGGTCAAAGGAGCAATGGCCTCTGCCAGCTCTTCTGCCTGGGAGAAAGCTGCCCCTCCACCTCTCACCTGGATTTCAGGCAGGTTAGTTCCTCCCCAAGTGTCCCAGGTTCCTTTCAAACTGCTGCCCAGCGCTGGGGCTCAGAGGGAGCACATCTGAGTCCTTGCACTGGCCCTTTAAAAGGAGTTGCCTGGAACTCCCTTACCCTCTGCCACCCTCAGCGACAATTCCTGCTGTTTTTCACAGCCTGAAGTTGTGGGGATGTCTCTTCCAGGCCTTGGAGCCCTGGGATGGGGGGCCTGATGTGGGGCTGGGACCCCTCACTCCTCCGGGAAACCTCCACCGCTGAGATATCCCTCCTGAGTTTAAACCGCAGCACTGGGTGTGGGCCTGCCGCCACATCCGAGCAATCCAGCCTGGATCCACCCACGTCTCTGTCCCTCCTACCGGTCTTGATGATCCTTTTTCAGTTCCCTGGTTGTAGGGCTTCTGTTCAGCTAGATTTCAGGAGGTTCTGAGTGATAGTTGTTCTGTATTTTAGTTGTAATTTTGATGTGGTTGTGGGAGGTGATGGGTACAGCTGTTACCTATGCTGCCATCTTGTTTCCTCCCTTTGCAGTGTTTCTTAATAGAGGTGAGGAGGGCTTGAGCTAAGGAAGATGGAGAAGAAGGAACCCACTTATTCAGCAACTAGTCAGCAATGTAAAATCAGTAAAACTTGAGGGCCCCTTAAGTATGTAGGATTGTTACCACTATGGAACATGAAAAATAGTATGAGGGTCTGCCTTTGCCTTCATAGCTTCAGGAGACAGTTACATACACCCTTGGGAAGCCAAGCAAAACAAACATTTTACTGTCAAGTAACAAGGCTGGGATAAATATTAGTAAAACAGGAAGGTCTTTGAAGCTTGTTGTGATGATAAATTCTCCCCCTTCTAAAGTAATGCAAAGTATTGTAGGAGTTCATGAGAGGAAGGAAATCTTAACCAACTGGAGTGGTCAAGTAAGACCTGAAAAGAAGGGTTTGGCAGGTCTATAGTAGGGAAAGAAATATGCAAAGGCAATATGTCATTGTTTGGGAGTGCCAAGTGATTTGTCTGTGGAATAGCATGTGGTTGGGTCAGAGAGGAGTATAGGATAGGTTAAACTATAATTGCAGATCAGGTTGGATTAGATAGATTGGAGTCAAATATAGAAAGGTGCCAGAAGCCATGCTAGATAGTTAATACTATTCTGAATGTAATGGGGAGCTGTTGAAAAATTTTTGCGCTAGAACAGAAAATATGATATAGAATTTAGGAAACAAATTTAAATATATATATCTTTATTGATTTCAGAGAGAGGAAGGGAGAGAGAGAGAAAGACAGAAATACCAATGATGAGAATCATCGATTGGCTGCCTCTTGCATGCCCCTGACTGAGGATTGAGCCCGCAGCCTGAGCATGTGCTCTGACCAGGAATCAAACTGCAATCTCCTGGATCCTAGGTTGATGCTCAACCACTGAGCCACGCTTGGCCAGGCAGGAAATGAATTTTATGGCAATGAGGTAGATACACTGAAGTAAGGAGAGATTGGGGAAGTCAATTAGAAGATTGTTGTAGTATATTGTATATGATCATTCTGCTCTGTTGCTTTCTCTTCCTACACATAAGCATCCACACAGGTACACACACTCTCATACCACCTAATTTTGTATTCTCTGTGCTACTGGTGAAACATGGTCCTTATCTCTCTGGGTCCTAGGTCCAATTTCAGCAGCCTCACCTTGAAGTCACCACTGAATAGACATTTCTTGATCTTGGCACACAGAAAACTTTTCTTTTGGTGTTGGTTCATGGCACCTAGCCTTTCCCCCAATTGCCAGAGTTGAAATTCCCATTGTGATTAGCAAAGAGATAAGAGTCAGCCACACATTTGCCTGGCATGAAATTCTTATGTCACCCCATTGTTTTCTTGGGATGTCCAAGATTTTCCTTTAACATTTACCCAAAATAAAATATCTGCAACTTCAGGTCCTCTATCACCAACAGATAGCACAGGCCCTAAAACCACAGTGATTTCTGGAGAGGAGGTGGTCATTCACACAGTCCAATTAGCTCGGGGTTGGGAAAATTATCTTCCCTAGGGCAGCCTCCTGTTGATTTCCTAGAATGTCAGAGCTAAAGGGTTCCTTAGAGATTATTCTCCTATGGATGAGGTGACTGAGACCCAGAGATAATAAGTAGAGTTTCCTAGATTACCCTGCTATTTAGTGACACTAGATGCAGTTTCTTAAACTTCAGGTTAGCTTTCTTTTCATTATATTTAGTCTCAAGGCAATGTTGTTTTGATCCCTGTTGCTGCACCTAGAGAAAATTTTGCTCTTATGTCGTCAATTTTCAGGAAATTGAAAATCTAGAGATAAGGAAGATTAAAAATGATTAATCAGCTACTTATAATTCCAAAAAGAAAGCAATAAAAGGTAACACTTTGAAGATTATAGAGTACCCCAGAGCATAGTAGCAATGGCAATGTAATATTTGCTATTTATTATTATTATTATTATTTTAAAAAACATATCTTTATTGATTTCAGAGAGAGGAAAGGAGGGGGAGAGAGAGAAATAGAAACACCAATGATGAGAGAGTCATTGATTGGCTGCCTAGTCCACAACCCGGGCATGTGCCCTGACTGGGAATAGAACCCCAATCTCCTGGATCCTAGGTCAATGCTCAACCACTGAGCCACACCCAGCGGGGTAATATTTGCTATTTTTATGGAGCACATTTTGATGTTCCTAACACTTGTGTTTTATTTGTTTGTTTTTAATGGTCATTCAATAATTCAAATATGTCTTTTAATTAAACTTTTAATTTTGAATTTATAGGTTATAAAGCAGCTATAAGAAGTAATGCAGAGAACCCCAAAGTATAATTTATCCAGTATTCTCTAATGATAACATGTTGAAAAACTATAGTATAATATTACAGGATATTAACATTGATACAGACAACATACAGTATATTTCTATCACAACAAGGGTTCCTTATGTTACCCTTTTATTGCCACACTCAGTTCCCTCCTGCCCTCCCGCCATCCCCCAACTTCCACAACTCTTGGCAACCAATAATATATTGTTCATTTATATAATTTTGTCATTTCAAAAATATGCAAATTGAATCTTACACTGTATAACCTTTTGAAATTGCCTTTACACTCAACATAGTTCTCTGGAGGTTCATCCCGGTTATTGCATGTATCAATAATTTCTTCCTTTTTATGGCAGAGTAGTATTCTGTGGTACGGATGTACCACACAGTTTGTTTATCCATTCACCCCATTAAATGACATTGGGGTTATTCCAGTTTTTAGCTATTACAAATAAAGCTACTATAAAAATCTGTGTACAGCCCTGGCCAGTGTGGTTCAGTTAGTTGAGCATCCTCCCATGCACAGAGAGGTCTCCAGTTCTAGTCCCCATCAGGGCACATACCCAGGTTGTGGCTTGATCCCCAGTGAAGGGCATGCAGAAGGCAGCCAATTGATGTTTCTCACATCGATGTTTCTCTCTCTCCCTCTTGCCCTCCCTTCCCCTCTCTCCAAAATCAATAAAAACATATTTAAAAACTTTGTGTACAATATTTGCATGAATATAAGCTTTGACTTCTCCGGGATGGAAGCCCAGGAAGGTGATTGCTGGATTGTATAGTAGTTGCATATTTAGTTTTTTTATGAGGCTGCCAAATTGTTTTCCAAGTGGCTGTTCCACTTTACATTCCCACCAGCAATGTATGAGTGGTTCAATTTCTCTGCATCCTTACCAGCATTTGGTGTTGTCAAAAACATCAGCCTTGCCTTGCCTTAACTTTTGCCTTTCCCCTCCCCTCCCCTCCCCTCCCCTCCCCTCCCCTCCCCTCCCCTCCCCTCCCCTCCCCTCCCCTCCCCTCCCCTCCCCTGCCCTGCCCTGCCCTCCCCTCCTCTCCTCCTCCTCTCCTTTCTCCTCTCCTCCTCCTCTCCTTTCTCCTCTCCTCTCCTCTCCTCTCCTCTCCTCTCCTCTCCTCTCCTCTCCTCTCCTCTCCTCTCCTCTCCTCTCCTCTCCTCTCCTCTCCTCTCCTCTCCTCTCCTCTTTCTTTTTTTCTTTCTCTCTCTCTCTTTCTTTTTTCTTTTTCTTTCTTTCATGAAATTTATTGGGGTGACATTGTTAATAAGATTATATAGGTTTCCAGTGTACATTTCCATGATACATGATTTGTATACTGCATTGTATACACCACCCAAAGATAGATAATCTTTCATCGCCACATATTTGGCCCCCTTTACTACCCCCCCCCAATCCCCTGCCCTCTTGTTGGGAGCCAGTGACGTGTCTGGACATGGTCCACGCCACCTGAGGGTCTGGAGTCAGGGACTCGACCCTCCCCACAATGACCCTTGATATTGAGAGCCCGCTATGTGTCTGGACATGGTCCACGTAGCCTGAGGCTCTGGAGCCAAGGACTCAACCCTCCCCACAGGTTACTGTGGGGAGCCGAAATTAAGATAGTTACAAAGGTCTGAGCTCATGCAGGAGGCAGGATGTTTACGCTGAAAGTGTGTTTGTGCAGCCTGGGAAGAACTACTTTGTATCACCCTCACTTTCTTACCAGTTGTTTGTTACTCACTATATAATAAAGGTGTTGAAGCTATTTGAAGCTGCACCTCATTGGAGGGCAGCCCTCCTGATCCCGTAACTGTGTTTGTCTCTAATTCCCACTGCTCGAACTCAGGTTTGTTCGTCTTTCAGGCTGGTTCCTGACACCCTCTGAATACCACCATACTATTGTCTGTCTATGAGTTTCAGTTTTATATCTCACATATGAGTGAAATCATATAGTTTTTAGCTATTTTCTATTTTGGCCATTATTATAGGTTAGAAGTGATATCTTATTGTTCCTAGTGGTTAATGATGCTGAACATCTTTTCATGTGCTTGTATTCCATCTGCATATCCTCTTCAGTTAAATGTTTATTCAACTTTTTTTGCCAATTTTCTAATTGGATTGTTTGTTTTTTTTGTTTACTGTTGAGTTTAAAGAAATAATTATATATTCTAAATATGAGCTCCTTGGTTTTAAAAAAAGTTTTATTGAATTTATTGGGGTGATGTTGGTTAATAAAATTATATAGATTTCAGGTGAACAATTCTATAATACATGGGTAAAAAAGATGAAAGGTATAAGCAAAACAACAACAACAACAACAACAAAACTCACCACATCTCATAGACACAAATAATAGTATGGTGATTACCATAAGGAAAAGGGGATGGGTGGAGGTAGAGCAGGTAAAAGGAGGAAAAATGGTGATGAAAGGAGATTGGCCTTGGATGGTGAACACACAATACAATATATACATGAGCCCTTTTTTTGATATTTGGTTTGCAAATGTAATGTCCCAATCAGTGGCTTGTCCTTTCATCCTCTTCACAGGGTCTTTCTCAGAGCAAAATATTTTTAATTTGATGTGGCCTAATTTATTAATTTTTCTTTTCTGAATTCTCCTTGTTTATTTTTTCTTTTGTTTTCCTTGCCTGAGGAGATATATCAGAAAATAATATTGTTACAACCAATGTCTGAGGTTTGATTATGTTTCCTTTTAGGATTTTTATGGTTTTCAGTCTAACATTTAAGGCTTTAATCCATTTTTAGTTTATTCTTGTGTATGCTGTAAGTTGGTGGCCTAGTTTCATTTTTTTGCAGGTATCTGTCCAATGTTACTAACACAATTTATTGAATAGTCTGTCTTTACCTCATTATATGTTTCTGCTTTCTTTATCAAATATTGAGTATAAAGGTGTGGGCTTATTTCTGGACTCTCTGCTTGTTAAGTTGATCTATCTGTCTGTTTTTATGCCAGTACCATTCTGTTTTGATAACTATGGTTTTATAATGTAGTTTGATATCAGGCAGAGTGATTCTTCAAAGTTTGTTATTCTTTCTCAAGATAATTGTGGCTATTCTGGATTTTTTGTCATTCCATATAAATATTTGGAATATTTGTTCTAATTCTGTGAAATACACCATTGGTATCTTGATAGGAATTACATTAAATCTATAGGTTGCTTTGGGTAGTATGGGCATTTTAATGATGTTAATTCTATCTATCTGTGAACACCAGATATGCTTCCACTTATTTGTATCTCTTCAATTTCTTTCTTCAGTGTCTTATAATTTTCTGAGTGCAGGTCATTACATCCTTGGTGAAATTTTTTCCGAGGTACTTTATACTTTTTGAAGCAATTGTGAATGGCATTGTTTCCTTAGTTTTCATTTCTTATAGTTCATTATTAGTTTATAAAAATGCAACTGATTTCTGGATATTTATTTTGTACTCTGATACTTTACTGAATTCATTTATCAGTTCTAGTAGTTTTTTTGGTGGAATTGTTAGTGTTCTCTACACACAGTGTCATGTCATCTGCAAATAATAACAGTTTTACTTCTTCCTTTCCAATTTGGATGCTTTTTACTTCTTCTTCTTGTCTGATTGCTGTAGCTAGGACTTCCAGTACTATGCTGAGTAAGTATGATGAAAGCATACATTCCTGTTTTGTCCCAATCTTGAGGGAAATGCTTGTATTTTTTGCCCATTTGTTGATGTTGGCTGTGGGTTTGTTATATATGGCCTTTATTATGTTGAGGTATATTCCCTCTATTCCCACTTTGCGGAGAGTTTTTATCATACATGGGTGCTGGATTTTATCAAATGCTTTTTCTGACTCTATTGATCTGATCATGTGGTTTTTATCCTTAATTTTATTTATGTGGTGTATCATGTTTTCTGATTTGCAGATATTGTACAACCTTGCTTCCCTTAAAGAAATCTTACTTGATCGTGTTGTATTATCTTTTAAATGTATTGCTGGATGCAGTTTGCTTATATTTTGTTGAGGATTTCAGCATCTATGTTCATCAGATATATTGGCCTCTACTTTTCTTTCTTAGTATTTTTATTTGGTTTTGGAATTAAGATAATGCTGGCCTCATAAAATGAGCTTGGGAGTTTTCCCTCATATTGAATTTTTTGGAATATTTTTGAGGATAAGTGTTAGTTCTTCTTTGAATATTTGGTAAAATTCACCTGTGAATCCATTCCTTCCAAGACTTTTGTTTGTTGGGAGTGTTTTGATGACTCCTTCAATTTCAGTGGTTGTCATCTGTCTATTCAGATTTTCTGATTCGGTTTTGTTTTTATTTTTTTATTGCTGTTTTTAGAGAAAGAAGAAGAGAGAGGGATAGAGACATAGAAACATCAATGAGAAATATTGATCGTCTGACTCCAGCATGCCCCCTACTTGGGATGGAGCCCAAAACCCGGGCATATGCCCTGACATGGAATCAATTTGTTGACCTCTTAGTTAATGGGTCAATGCTCAACCATTGAGATACACTGGCTGGGCCTGACTCAGCTTTGGAAGACTGTATGTTTCTAGGATTTTCTCCATTTTGTCCAGGTTGACCAATTTGTTGGTATGCAGTTGTTTTTAATATTTTCTTTTTCTTTGGTGTCAGTTGTTACTTCTCCTCTTTTATTTCTGATTTTATTTATTTGGGTCCCCTCTTTCTTTTCTTGGTGATTCTGGTTAAATGTTTGTCAATCTTGTTTATCTTTTCAAACAACCAAGCCTTGGTTTCATTTATCTTTTGTATTGTCTTTTTAGACTTTATTTCACTTATTTCTGCTTTGATGATTCTTATTTCCTTCATTCTACTCACTTTGGGCTTTGTTTGTTGCTGGTTTTCAAGTTCCTTAAGTTAAAGTTGAATTGTTTATTTGAGAATTTTGGTTCTTGAGATAGGCCTGCAATTTTGAATTTTCCTCTTAGGACTGTTTTTGCTGTGTCCCATAGATTTTTGGCTGTTGTGTTCCCTTTTTCATTTTTTAAGGTGATTTTTGTTGTTGCTGTTGTTTGTTTTTTCCTTGATCTCATTGTTAATCCATTCATTGTTTAGTAACATGATATTTAGCATACTTGTCTTTGTGTGTTTTTAATTTTTTCTTGGAATTGATTTCTAGTTTTATGCCATTATGGTCAGGAAAGGTGTTTGATATGATTTAAATCTTAAATTTATTGAGAGTTGTTTTGTGTCCTAGCACGTGGTTTATCTTAGAAAATGTTCCATGTGCACTTTAAAAGAATATATATGCTGCTTCTTTGGGGTGAAATGCTTTGAAGATATAAATTTAATCCATCTGATCTAGTGTGTCATGTAAGGCCACGGCTTCTTTGTTTATTTTCTGTCTGAAAGATCTATCCAGTGAAGTCAATGGGGTGTTAAAATCTTATACTATGACTGTAATACTGTCAATTTCTCCCTTTGTGTCCATCAAGATTTGCTTTATATATTTGGGTGCTCCTATGTTGGGTGCATAAGTGTTTACAAGGGTTATATCCTGTTGTTGAATTGCTCTTTTTATTATTATGTAGTGTTCTTATTTGTCTCTTACTATAGACTTTGTTTTAAAAATATAACCATTGTTACCTCAGCTTTTATTTCCCTTTCCATTTGCAAGTAATATCTTTTTCCATCTTTTTACTTTTAGTCTGTGTGTATCTTTCATTCTGAGATGGGTCTCATAGACAGCATATATATACACGGGTCTTGTTTTCTTATCCATTCTTCTCCCCTATGTCTTTTCATTGGAGCATTTAAGTTATTTACATTTAAAGTGATTATTGATAGGTATTTATTTATTGCCATTTTATTCTTTTATCTATTTTCTTTTGTTTTCTCCTCCTTCTCTTCCTCCTTCTCCTTCTCCTTCTCCTTCTCCTTCTCCTTCTCCTTCTCCTTCTCCTTCTCCTTCTCCTTCTCCTTCTCCTTCTCCTTCTCCTTCTCCTTCTCCTTCTCCTTCTCCTTCTCCTTCTCCTTCTCCTTCTCCTTCTCCTTCTCCTTCTCCTTCTCCTTCTTTCTCCTTCTCCTTCTCCTTCTCCTTCTCCTTCTCCTTCTCCTTCTCCTTCTCCTTCTCCTTCTCCTTCTCCTTCTCCTTCTCCTTCTCCTTCTCCTTCTCCTCTTCCTCCTCCTCCTTCTCCTTCTTTCTCCTTCTCCTTCTTTCTCCTTCTTCTCCCTCTTCTCCATCTCATTCTTATTCTTCTTATTCTTCTTTTTCAGGCAGGCCCTTTAACATTTCTTGTAATACTATTTTGGTGGTAACAAACTCTTTTAGCTTCTTTTTGTCTACAAAGCTCTTTATCTCTCTTTCAAATTTCTTTTACTGCCCTTCTGATATTTTATTTTTTTAATTTATCTTTACTGTTGAAAGTATTACAGATGTCCTCCTTTTTCCCCCATTGATCCCCTACACCCTGCATCCCCTCAGGCCTTCACCACACTGTTGTCTGTGTTCCAGGGTTATGCATATATGCATATAAGTTCTTAGGTTTTTCTTTCACCCCACCTCTCCACCCTTGACTTCATTGTGAGATTCGTCAGTCTGTTCCATGTTTTTATGTCTCTGGATCTATTTTGTGTATTGGTTTATTTTGTTCATTAGATTCCACATATGAATAAGATCGTGTGATACTTGTCTTTCTCTGATGGCTTATTTTGCTTACTATAATACTCTCCAGGTCCCAAAGGATAAGTGATCCTTCTTTTTTACAGCTGCATAGTATTCCAAGGTGTAAATGTTTGAGAAGATGCTTGATATTATTTCAATCTTCTTGAACTTCTAGAGACTTGTTCTGTGCCCTAACATGTGGTCTGTTTTTGAGAATGTCCCATGTGCACTTAAGGAAAATGTATATTCTGTAGCTTTGGGATGAAATGTTCTATAAATGTCAATTAATTCCATTTGACCTAGTGTGTCATTTAGGGTTACTCTTTCCTTGTTGATTTTTTTTTGTCTGGAAGATCTATCCAGTAAAGTCATTGGGGTGTTAAAGTCCCCTAGTATGACTGTATTGCTGTCGATCTATCTTTTAAAGTCCACCAGAAGTTTTTTGTTTTGTTTTTTTTCAGCCTGTGTGAGTCTTTTGTTCTGAGGTGGGATTCTTGTAGACAGTATATATTTGGTTCATGATTTCTTATCCATTCAGCTACACTATGTTTTGATTGGAGCATTTAATCCATTTATATTTAAGGTGTTATTGATAGGTACTTACCTAATGCCATTTTATTTCTTTATACTTATGTTTCTCTTTCTCTTTCAACTTCTTATTACAGCAGTCCCTTTAACATTCCTTACAATGTTGGTTTGGTGGTGATAAACTCCTTTAGCTTTTTTGTGTCTGGGAAGGTCTTTATTTAACCATCTATTTTGAATAGCATTACTGGTTAGAGTAATCTTGGTTTCAGATCCTTGCTTTTCATTACCTTGAATACTTCATGTCATTCTCTTCTGGCCTGTAGAGTTTCTGATGAGAAGTCAGATGACAGACTTATGGGAGGTCCTTTGCAGGTAACAGATTGCTTTTCTCTTGCTACCTTTAAGATTCTCTCTTTGTCTTGAATTTTTGGTATTTTAATTATGATGTTTCTGGGTGTGTGCCTCTTTGGATTCTTCCTGCTTGGGACTCTCTGTGCCTCCTGAGCTTGTGGGACTTTTCCCTTCACCAGGTTAGGGAACTTTTCTGCCATTATGTCTTCAAACATGTTCTCTAACCTTTGCTTATTTTCGACCTCTTCTGGCACTCCTATAATGCAAATATTGTTACACATTATTGTTATGCACTCCTATAATGAGAATATTGTTTAGTGTTCTCCCACAGCTCCCTTAAACTGTCCTCTTGTTTTTAAATTGTTTTGGATCTCTGACTGAGTGATTTTCTTTCTAGCCTGTCTTCTAATTCACTGATCCGATCTTCAGCTTCTCTTAATCTGCTATTTATTCCTTCCAATGTTTATTTTTTAATTTCTACTATGTCATTCTTAATTTCCTTCATAGTTTCCATATACTTTCTCATGCTTTTGAGCACTCTTATGATCAGTATACTGAACTCTATATCTGATAGATTGCTTATCTCCATTTAATTTAGCTCTTCTTCTGGATAATTCTTTAGTTCTTTCATTTGGGGCTTTTTTTTTTGGTCTCTTCATTTTGGCTGCCTATTTGGATTTGTTTCTATGTATTAGGTAGATCTGTGAGGACTCCCAGTCTTTTGGATAGTCTGGTGTAGGCCAATGTCAGATGCTGTTTGTGACTGTCCTTGAGTACCCTGTTTGATGCTTTTCACACCTTACAGCTGTGGTTCCCTCTGCTGGGTGCATTTGGAAAGGACCAAGATACCCACCAAGGTCTGCTTTTTCAAGCCCTGGATCCAGAAGCACCCAGAGTCTGATTGTTATTCAGTTTCTTAATGAGCCTCAAGCTGTAGAAAATCCACAAGGTGGGGTGGCTGATTTTTTTTCAGTCTCTTAATGAATCTCAGGGTGTAGAAACTCCTTAAGGTGGAGTGAGAGGTTTTCAATGGGTGGGGCATTTGCTGCCTTACCCCAGGCAAAAGCTACTTGGATGATAAACATCTGCCTGAGAAAGATGTCTTCTGACCTATGGGGGAATGACTCAACACAAGAATCCAGATAGCTGCCCTCTGAGTTCTATCCCCCAAGGCAGCATCCCTAAATTCTCCTCACACAGTTCTAGTCCATTCTGCCCTCCCTCTGCTGGAGCCCAAGGTGAGTGGCTGCATATGAAACTTTGTGCATTGACCCTTTAAGAGGGTGCCTGAATTTCCAGTTGTCTCTCCCTGACATACAGAAACTCTGCTGCTTTTCACAGCCAGATGTTATGAAGATACCTTTCTCAGTTCTGGTACTCTGGGCTGGAAAGCCCAGCTTGGGGTTTAGGTCCCAGAGTTCTCAGTGGGAAACCCCCATAGCTGAGATATCCCTCCAGACCTTCAGCTGGTGCCTGTGGGAGCTCAGCCAGCCCCTGGTGCCTCTGCACTTCCTACCAGTCTCTATCTCTCCTTCAATTTTAAATGATGGCCTTGCTGAATAAAGCAGTCTCAGTTGTAGGTCCTTACTTTTCATCACTTTGAATATTCCATGACAATCCCTTCTGGCCTAAAAGTTTTCTGTTGATAAATGAGCTGACAGTCTTATGGGAACTTCCTTGTAGGTAACCGAATGTTGCTGTCTTGCTGCCTTTAGGATTCTCTCTTTGTCTTTAACCTTTGCCATTTTAATTATGGTGTCTTGGTGTGGGCCTCTTTAGATTCATCTAGTTTGGTACTCTCTGACCTTCCTGGGCTTGTCCTTCTTTTTCCTTCACCAATTTAGGGAAGTTCTCAGTCATTATTTTTTTTTTAATAGGTTCTTAATACCTTGCTCTGTCTCTTCTCCTTCTGGTTATTCCTATTATGTGGATGTTGTTATGCTTCATGTTTTCCCAAAGGTCCCTTAAACTATCTTCACATTTTAAAAGTGTTTGTTTGTTTTTTGTTTTTAAATATATCTTTATTGATTTCAGAGAGAGGAAAAGAGATGGAGAGAGAGAAATAGAAACATCAATGATGAGAGAGTCACTGATCGAGCCCACAACCAGGGCATGTGCCCTGACCGGGAATCGAACCCCTATCTCCTGGATCCTAGGTCGACGCTCTGTCTCTGAGCCACACCTGCCCAGGCTAAAAGTGTTTTTTCTTTTTGCTGTTTTGATTGGGTGTTTTTTGCTACCTTGTCTTCCAAACCACTGATTTGATCCTCTGCTTCATCCAACCTACTGTTTATTCCTTCCAATGTATTCTTTATTTCAGATATTGTATTCTTCAATTATGACTGGTCTTTTTTTGTGTTTTCTATATCTTTTTCCATGGTGTTGAGTATCCTTATAACCTGTACTTTGTACTCTTTATCTTGTCAATTGCTCGCCTCCATTTGATTTATCTCTTTTTCTAGAGATTTCTTTTATTCTTTCATTTGAGGCCAGTTTCTTTGTCTTCTCATTTTTTCTGCTACTTTGTGTTTGTTTCTATGTATTAGATGTACCTGCTATGACTCCCAGTCTTCGTGGGGTGGCCTTCCATAGCTGGTGTCCTATGGGGTCCAGCAGTGCAGTGTCCTTTGTCATCTGATTTAGGTGCTTAAGGAATGTCCCTTGTGTGGGTGATGTGGGCTCTGCTGTTGTAATTAAGTCTTGATTGCTATTGCCCTGTTTGTGCATGAGATCTACCCTCAGGCTGGCTAACTGTGAGGCTCAACCTCAGCCACAGCATGTGAACTGTTGTGCAGGTGCTGACCACAAGTAGCATAATTTGCCTCAGGGTGATCTGGTCCTGCCAAGATCGCCCTTTGGATATGCTGCTTGTGAAACTTATTGGCTTCTGCTCTGATGTTGTCTAAAGCTGGCCACTGGGTGTGTTGTTTCTGGGCCTCTTGGGAGGGAATCTGGTGTAGGCTAATATAACACAGTGCCTCTGCCTGTCCTTCAGCAACTTGTTTGGAGCTATCCACAGTTTGTGGCTGCCTCTGCTGGCATGGATGCATGTGAGAAGGACCAAGCTGCCCACCAAGTCCAGCTTTTACCAGCACTGGGTCCAGACACAAGTTAGCAAAAAGCCCAAGTCACCCCGAGATCTGCCTCTGGCTGCCTCTGCCTGCCAACTGTCTGTTAGTCTCAGTCAATGAAAGAGCCACTGGCTGTACTTAAGTTGCATGACGTAGGTTCACAATGAGTCATTAGGTATGGGCAAGTGGTATTCACCAGGTTGATACAGATTCAAACTCAGTGCCAGTGCTAGGTTCTGAGGCCACTAAGCAAATGTCCCAGGGCATACCAAGTCTAGCTGCCACATGCTGGGTGCTCGCATACCTTTGTGTTGAGGTGAGGTTTCAGGGAATTTTCAATGTGAGCCTAGCAGTTTATCAGGCCCTGATAGATCAAGATTTGGCCATGTGTAAGGAGGGCTCTGCTCTAGTCAGGCATGCCAGGAAATAGTAACCCTTGTTCTAAGCCACACATCTCAGTCTGTCCCAGATTCTGCCAGGAGGAGACGGAGCTCAGTAGGGTGGGGCTGCTGGAAGTTGGGAAGATTAGGCTAGTTGATCTCCTGTGATGGTGAAGTGCTGGTCAGGCATCAGGGAATGTGAAGGTTGTGGCCCCTGTCACAGAGCTACACCACTTAGTCTGTCTCAGATTTTGCGCCAACCTTGGCAGGATAGAGCTAGTAGAGTCGGGTGGGTGGGGCTTCCAGAGCCAGAGCAGGATGCATCCTCTAGAATACTAGAGGGTGGTTCCATCAAATCTTCTATGAGTGGTAAATGCCAGTCTGGTTCACCTAGATAGTGGAAGAAATTGTCCCATTCCCAAAGCCACACAACTCAGTCACTGACACTCCTCAAGTCTGTCCAGACCTCTATACCCTGTCCAAGGCAGCTGACTCCTCATCAGGGTATAAACTCCACAGGGTGGAAAAAGAGAGTCCAGTGGGTGTGGCTATTGCTTTCCCCCAGGTTGATGCTGTAAGGGGGGGAACGATTCATCTAAGAAAGATGGTATCTGGGGTAAGAACAAATGACTCGGCACAGGGATATTGGCAGCTGTCCCATTAGTATTCTACCCAGACCCACAAGCCCCAGACTACTCATGTGACTCTAGTCTTCTCTACCTTCCCTCAGCTAGAGCGCAAGGTGGGTGGCATGCAACAAAAATTTGTGTGTTGACCCTTTCAGAGGGTGTCTATTTCTTTATAGGACTTCCATCTCTCCCTGGCAAAAAGAAACCCTGCTGCTTTTCACAGCCAGATATTATGTGGGCACCTCTACCAGGCTCTGGTGCTCTGGACTAGGAAGCCAGGCTTGGGGCTTAAATCCTGTGCTTCTCAGTGGGAAGCCCCTGCAGCTGAGATATTCTTCTGGAATCTCTGCTGCCACCCATGGGAGTGCAGCCATCCTTTTTCATATCTTCACCCTTTCTACCAGTTTTGATGTGGTTTCTCCTCTAAATCTTTGGTTAAAAGAATTTTTTCAGCTAGTCTTCATTTGGTTGTTCATGTTGCTTGTTTTTTAGTTGTAATTCTAGTTTGGTCCTGGGAGGAGGTGAGTGTAGTTTCCACATACTCTGCTGCCATCTTGGATAGCCTCTATCTCCAGAAACTTTAATTCAGATATATTACTCTCTGATCAAAGCATCCTAATTGTCCTACTCTCAATTTTCCCCACTTTCAATAAATGCATTATTCAACATCTTGGGACTTTCAAATTTTTATCCCTTCCCAATTCTCAAAGATGCTCACTTTTTTTTTTTTCTGGCTTCATGTTCCATGCATAGCTGGGGTAAATTTTCACTCCTGTCTTACATGCTCACTTTTGCTCTCAATTTTACCACTTACTTATCTTTTCATTACCCCTGCCCTGAAAATTTCCCACACCAGATGGATATAAAGATCTATTTTCTTTACTCTTTATTTTAAGTTGTAGAGTACCACTATAGGAAATAGTATAAAAACACTGATGGGCACCATTTCCAAAGTTAAGTTTTTAACCTCATGCATGCTCTCAGAATGGCTAACTAAAACTTCTGCTTTTGTTGTAAACATTTCTTTTCTTCTTTTCTTTCGATTGTCACTAATGTCTATTTTTTTAAAAATATATTTTTATTGATTTTTTAGAGAGAGAGGAAAGGAGAGGGAGAGAGGGATAGAAACATCAATGATGAGAGAGTCATTGATCGGCTGTAGCCTGCAACCCGGGCATGTGTCCTGACTGGGAATTGAACCCCGATCTCCTGGATCCTAGGTCGATGCTCAACCGCTGAACCACGCCCGGCTAGGCTGTCACTAATGTCTATCACAACCATTCATTCCACTCTTCTCAAGGCCCCTAAATATACCATTCTTAGTAGCTGATCTTACCTCTTTCACAGAGAAATTGAAAGCCACCTAGAAGTGCCCTAAATTAACAGTCCTATATTTATTTCCTTTCCTCTTGTCTTATAGGAAAAAAAAATGTCCTTACTTTTTTCCAAGACAAATTATTCTACTTATTATTTGCCTCCACAGAGATATTACTCCATTAATTAAAACCCCCAACTTAGTTCTATGTCTTCAACCTCTGTTTTTTCAGTACTAGCTTTTCCCCCTTTTGTCTATAAATATGCTCAAATCCTCTCTATCTTTAATAAATCACCTTCTCTCAAGAGTGCCAGTCCCTCAAGCTATCACCCTATTCTCTTAATTTTTTTCATGGCTAAACTTTTTGAAAAAAAGCAGTTTGTGCTCAGTGGCTCTATTTCTTTGTCTCTAACTCAGTACTCAATCCTCTGCAATATGGTGTCTGCTTATCTCAGAAACCATTCTCAGTAGAGGCATTGATGAGTAATTAAACCAGATCAAAAGACCTCTTTTCCTCAAGTAGTATAAACTACTTGACCTCTTGGCAATATTTACCACTCTCTCCCATAAAGTCTCTCAGTTTCCACAGAAATACTATCCTATATCATTGACTTTTCTGCTTCTCTTTCTCTATATGACCCTTACATGTTGAGATTATCAATGGTTACACCTTTGATTATTTTCCCATATGAATCTAGGCATTTTCTCCTTCCTCCTTATCTATTTTCATGCTTTTGTGAATGATGCCCAATTCCATCCATCTTGTCTCTAGCACATCCCCTTGTCTTGACATTCCACAGGAACTTCAAACTCATTATTTCCAAGCTATATCCCATAAGTTGTTACTGCTACATTCTCTGTCACATAGAATGATATCAATATTTCCCTATTTCCTCAAGCTAGAAACCTGAAAATGATTCTCTTCTTCAACATTCTCATCTCCCTGTTTCTATAAGCCTCACAACCTTACCACCAAATAATGTCAGTTCTACTTGAAAGTTGTATGAATTTGCCTTCTTCTTTTTACCTAATTCCCAAGTTTGGGCTCTTATCCTGTTTCACCTTGACTTCTGCAAAAGCCTTACAGATTATCTCCCTGACTTTGAAATCTCCTGATTGCAAATCACCATCCATTCAAATTGAGCTTGAGAAAATATCCATTTAATTATATTAAGAATTCATTCCAGAGAGGTCCAAGATGGTAGTGGACTGAGTGGAAACTACACTGACACTCTCCTGGGACAAATCTGGATTTACAACTAAAACATAGAAAAACCATCCTGAAAAACAACTGAAGACGAGCTGGAGAGCACCCTCATCACCAAGGAGGAAAAGTGGAGACTGCATAGAGACTGGTAAAAAATGCAGATGTGAGAGGGCTGGCTGGGCTCCCACAGGAAGCAGCTGAAGGTCCAGAGGGATATCTCAGCTGTGGGGGGTTCCCACTGAGGGCTCTGTGGCCTAAACCCCAGACTGGGCTTCCCAGCCAAGAGCACCAGAACTGAGAAAAGTGCCCACATAACATCTGGCTGTGAAAAGCAGCAGAGTTTCTGTCTGCCAAGGAGAGGTGGCTGGAACTGCAGGCACCTTCTTAAAGAGCCAATGCTCAACATGTCCTGTGTAGCCACTCACCTTGGGCTCTGGCAAGGGGTAGTGGAGTGGACTGGAGCTGTGTGGGAAGAGTGTGGGGAGAGTCATTCTCCCAGACTGTGGGGGGACATCTTTCTCAGGAGGTGAACTTTTAGCTTTTGCCTGAGGGAGGAAGAAATTGCCCCACCCTGCTGGAGAGCCTCTTGCCCAGGGGAGTTTCTACAGCCTGAGGCTCATTAAGAGAATCACGTTAATCAGTCCACAGGCAGAAGCAGACCTCAGGGTGCTTTGAGTCTTTTCCTGATCTGCTTTGGGACCCGTGCCTTAGAAAAGCAGACTTTGGTGTGCATCTTGGTCCTGTCCAAATGCACTCAGCCCAAGCAGTGGAGACCTCAAGCCTGGGGTTGTTGATAGCCCCAAATAAGGTACTCAGGGCCAGTCACAAACTCCCTCTGACACTGGCCTGTACCAGAGACCCTCCAAAAAGACTGAGATCTACCTAACACTTAAAAAGAAACTCAAAAAAGTAGCCAAAATGGGGAGACCAAAAAACATGGCCCAAATGAAAGAAGAGAAGTCTCCAGAAAAAGAGCCAAATGAAATGCAGATAAGCAATGTCTCAGATATACAGTTCAGAATATTGATTGTAAGGATGCTCAACAGCATGAAAAAAAGATATGGGAACCATGAAAACTGACCAGTCAGAAATGAAGAATGACATAGCAGAAGTAAAGAATACATTGAAAGGAATAAACAGCAGGTTAGAGGAAGCTGAGGATTGGATCAGTGAATTAGAAGACAGGGTAGAAAAAAATCATTCAATCAGACCCCAAAACAACAACAACAAAAATTTAAAACAGGAGGACAGTCTAAGGGAGCTGAGGGACAACATAAAACGGAACAATATTCATATTATAGGAGTGCCAGAGGAGTTCGAAAGTAAGCAGGGGTTAGACAACCTGTTTGATGAAATAATGGCAGAAAACTTCCCTAACCTGGTCAAGGAAAAAGGCACACAGTTTCTGGAGGCACAGAGAGTCCAAAGCAAGAAGAATCCAAAGAGGCCCACACACAGACACATCATAATTAAAATGCCAAGAATCCAAGACAAGGAGAGAATCTTAAAGGAAGCTAGAGAAAAGCAATCGGTTACCTACAAAGAATTTCCCATAAGGCTGTGATCTGACTTCTCATCAGAAACTCTACAGGCCAGAAAAGAATGGCATAAAGTATTCAAGGTAATGCAAAACAAGGATCTGAAACCAAGACTACTCTATCCAGCAAGATTATCAATGAAACTGGATGCTGAAATAAAGAGCTTTCCAGACAAAAAAAGGCTAAAAGACTTTTTCGCTACAAAACCAACAGTACAGGAAAAGGGACTGCTATAATTAGAAGTAGAAATAAAGGGAATGAGAAACATAGATATGAAGAAACAAAATGGCAGCAGATAAGTATCTTTCAATAATAACCTTAAATGTAAATGGATTAAATGCCCCAATAAAAAGACATAGGGTAGCTGCATGGATAAGAAAACATGACCTAAATATATGCTGTCTGCAAGAGACCCACCTCAGAACAAAAGACTCACACAGGATGAGAGTGAAGGGATGGAAAAAAATTTTCTATGCAAATGGAAATGAAAAAAAAGCTGGGGTAGCAATACTCATATCAGAAAATATAGACTTCAAAATGAAGATCATAACAAGAAAGAAGAAAGATCATTACATAATACTAAAGGGATAAATCCAACAAGAGGATATAACCCTAATAAACATATATGCACCCAATATAACAACACCTAAATTTATGAAAAATCTTCTAGAGGACTTTAAGGGAGATATCAACAGCAATACAGTCACACTAGGGGACTTTAACACCCCGCTGACTTCACTGGATAGGTCTTCCAGACAGAAAATCAACAAGGAAACAGTGACCCTAAATGACACACTAGATCAGATGGATTTAATTGACATTTACAGAACATTCTACCCCAGAGCTGCAGAATATACATTCTTTTCAAGTGCACACAGGACATTCTCAAAGATTGACCACATGTTAGGACACAAAACAAGTCTACAAGTTCAAGAAGACTGAAATCATATCAAGCATCTTTTCAGATCACAGTGGCATGAAATTAGAAATCAACTACAATAAAAACACTAAAAGACATTTAAACACATGGAAATTGAAAAGCATGTTTTTAAACAATGAATCAGTTACCAAAGAGATCAAGAAAGATATTAAAAAAGTCCTGGAAACAAATGAAAATGAACACACATCAACCCCAAATCTATGGGACACAATGAAAACAGTCCTGAGAGGGAAATTCATAGCACCACAAGCCTACCTCAAAAAACAAGAAAAACTTCTAATAGACTCTCTAACCCTACAACTTAAAAACTTAGAAAGAGAACAACAAGAACAGCCCAGAGTAAGTAGAAGGAAAGAAATAATAAAGATCAGAGCAGAAATAAATGACATAGAGACTAAAAAAAATACAAAAGATTAATGAAACCAAGAGCTGGTTCCTTGAAAAGATAAACAAGACTGAAGAACCTTTAGCCAGACTCATCAAGAAACAAAGAGAGAGGACCCAAATAAACAAAATCAGAAACGAAAGAGGTGAAATAACAACTGACCCAAAAGAAATACAAAGGATTGTAAGAAAATACTATTAGCAACTATATGCCACCAAGTTGAACAACCTGGATGAAATGGATAAATTCCTCAAAAACATAACCTTCCAAAACTCAATCAGGAAGAGTCAGAAAGTCTAAATAGGCTGATAACTGCTGATGAAGTTGAAGCAGTAATCAAAGGGCTCCCAGCACACGAAAGCCCTGGCCCAGATGGCTTCATAAGGGAGCTTAACCAAACACTCAAAGAAGAATTAACACCTATTCTCTTCAAACTATTTCAAAAAATCCAAGAGGAAAGAACACTTCCAAACTCTTTTTACAAGGCCGGCATTAGCCTAATTCCCAAAACAGATAAAGATACTACAAAGAAAGAGAATTACAGGCCAATATCCCTGATGAACATAGATGCTAAAATCCTCAACAAAATATTAACAAATCGGATAGAGCAATATATTAAAAAGATCATACACCATGACCAAGTGGGATTTATTCCAGGGATGCAAGGCTGGTACCATATTTGCAAATTAATAAATGTGATACATCACATAAACAAATTGAAAGACAAAAATCACATGATCATATCAATAGATGCAGAAAAAGCATTCGATAAAATCCAACACCCATTTTTGATAAAAACTCTCAGCAAAGTGGGAATAGAAGGGTCATACCTCAACATAGTAAAGGCCATATATGACAAACCTACAGCCAACATCATACTCAATGGGCAAAAACTAAAGCCATTTCCCCTAAGAACAAGTACAAGATAGTGTTGTCCACTTTCATCACTCTTATTCAACATACTACTGGAAGTCTTAGCCACAGCAATCACACAAGAAGAAAACAGAAAAGGCATCCAAATTGGAAAGGAGGAAACAAAACTGTCATTATTTGCAGATGACATGATATTGTACATAGAGAATCCTAAGGACTCCACCAAAAAACTACTAGATTTAATAAATGAATTCAGCAAGGTAGCAGGATACAAAATTAACATCCAGAAATAGATGGCATTTTTATATCCCCATAATGAACTCTCAGAAAGAGAAACTAAAAAAAACAATCCCATTTACCATTGCAACTAAGAAAATAAGATACCTAGGAATAAACTTAACTAAAGATGTAAAAGACTTTTACTGGGAAAACTACAGGACACTGAAAAAAGTAACAGAGGAAGATATAAACAAATGGAAAAATATATCATGTTCATGGATTGGAAGAATTAACATCATTAATATGTCCATACTACTCAAAGCAATCCATAAATTCAATGCAATCCCTATTAAAATACCAACAGCATATTTCACAGATTTAGTACAAACACTTTGAAAATTTATATGGCACCAAAAAACAGCCCAAATAGCCACAACAATCTTAAGAAAGAAGAACAAAGTTGGAAGGATCACAATAACATATCGAGTTATACTAAAAAGCCACTGTAATCAAAACAGTCTGGTACTGGCACAAGAACAGACATATAGATCAGTAGAACAGAACAGAGAACCCAGAAATTGACCCATGCCATTACGGTCAATTAATATCTACAAAGGAGGCAAGAACATACATTGGAGTAAAGACAGTCTTTTCAATAAATGGTGTTAGGAAAATTGGACAGATACATGCAAAAAAATAAAACTAGACCACCAGCTTACACTCTACACAAAGCAAATTCAAAATGGATAAAAGACTTAAATGTACAACATGAAACCATAAAAATTTTAAAGGAAAACATAGGCAGCAAAATCTCAGACATCTCATAGCAGTATATTTGCGGATACATCTCCTAAGGCAAGAGAAACTAAGGAGCCCTGCTGGGCATGGCTCAGCAGTTGAGCGTCAACCTAGGATCCAGGAGATCAGGGTTTGATTCCCGGTCAGGGCACCTGCCCGGGTTGTGGGCTGCAGCCGATCAATGACTCTCTCATCATTGATGTTTCTATCTCTCTCTCCCTCTCCTTTTCCTTTCTCTGAAATCAATAAAGATGTATTTAAAAAAGAGAGAGAGAGAGAGAGAGAAACTAAGGAGAAAATAAACAAATGGGGCTGCATCAAAACAAAAGGCTTCTGGACAGCAAAAGGAACCATCAACAAAATGAAAAGGAAGCCCACTCTATGGGAGAACATATTTGCCAACAACACATCAGATAAAGGGTTAATATCCAAAATATATAAGGAACTCACACAACTTAACAAAAGGGAGACAAACAATCCAATTAAAAAATGGGCAAAGGACCCAAATAGACACTTCTCCACAGAGGACATTCAAATGGCTAAGAGACATATGAAAAAATGCTCAACATCACTAATCGTCAGAGAGATGTAAATTAAAACCACAATGAGGTATCACTTCACACCTGTCAGAATGGTCACCATCAACAAATCAACGAACTACAAGTGCTGGCGAGGGTGTGGAGAAAAGGGCACCCTAGTACACTGCTGGTGGGAATGCAGACTGATGCAGCCACTATGGAAAGCAATAAGGAGTTACCTCAAAAAATTAAAAATGGAACTGCAATTTGACCCAGTGATCCCACTTCTAGGAATATATCTTAAGGAACCCAAAACACCAATCAGAAAGAACTTATGTGCCCCTATGTTCATAGCAGTGCAATTTACAATAGCTAAGATCTGGAAACAGCCCAAGTGTCCATCAGTAGATGAGTGGATAAAAAAGCTGTGGCATGTTTACACCATGGAATACTATGCAGCTGTAAAGAGGAAGCACCTTTTATCCTTTGGCACAGTATAGAGGGAACTAGAGAGTATTATGCTAAGTGAAATAAGCCTGTCAGAGAAAGACAAGTACCACATGATCTCACTTATGTGTGGAATATAATAAACAAAATAAACTGATGAACAGAGAGTTAGAAGCATGCAACAGACTGAGGGATCTCAGGGGAAGGCAGGGAGAGGGGTGTGGGTGGGGAGAGATTAATCAAAGAACTTACATGTTTATAAGCCTAACGCATGGACACAGACATTGGTATGGGGAAAGCCTGGGGGTGGGATGGATGTGGGGTGGAGGGGATCAATGGAAATAAAAAGGGGACACCTGTAATATTCTCAACAATAAAGATAAAGAAACTTTAAAAATATATCAGTAAGTCCCATTACTGGATATTAACCTTGTTCAGTTGGTTAAGGTGACATTTACCACGTTAAAAAAAAAAAAAAAGAATTCACTCCAAAAGCTTATCACCATAGTGTTGTTTGCCTACACTTTAGATTGTTTTCCATTGTCCATAGGATAATATTCAATGTCTTTACCACAGTATATGATGTCCTTCTTGGTAGGTCCAAACTTAATTTTATTACCTCATCTTCCAGCACTATGCCTCATGCTCTCTAGGCACTAACAACGATGAAATATTACCATTCCACAAATACCTAATCCTTAAAATCAAGGCCACTGTTTCATTTGCTTATACTATTCCATTCCTTCAGCTATCTACAATCTCCTCTTTATTAAATTATAGTCCTGTGTTTATTTTTTCTATGCTTAGTTTTGAAAAGTTTTCAGTGTTCAGATTTACCAGGGTTTTTTTGTAGTTTCTAATCTGCTTTTACTTCCACCCAGTTAATTTTTTCCTGATATTTTATATTTCAGCTCTATAATTTCCATTTGTCTCTTATTAAATAATTCAAATTTACTTTCTCATTTTGTTCATGTATATATTTAAACCCTGAGCATATTTATAATAGTTGTTTTATATTTCTTCTCTGCTAATTCCATCACCTCTGTCATTTCTGGATCTATTTCTATGGACTGTTTGTTTTTTTTTCCAGATATGGATCACATTTTCCAGCTGCATTGCATATTTAATTTTTTAAAATTAAAGAATGGAATTGTGAAAGCTAGATTAGTGAGTGCTGAATTTTCTTGTCTTCCTTTAAAAATTGTTGGATTTTGTTCCCGGAGACACTTACTTGCATATCACCTTAATCTTTTCAAGGCTTTTCTTAAGTTTGTGAGATGGGTGTAGGAGCCTTTACTCTAGGCTAATTTAGTCTTACAAAGAAGTCATTACCCTTCTTGGTTTCGTACTATTCAATAGGGAGACCTGGGTGCTTAATGAGGCTTCTTTACTCTGGCTAGTAGAAATCTAAATGTCTCCTAGTTCTTTGTGAACTCTGAGAATTGTTTAACTCACAGTTTCCTGATCACTCATTGCCTAGACTCATAGAGTTTTGCTTAATGCCTTCAGGGCTTATTATTTAGCAACAGACTTCAGGGGACACCCAGCCAGTTTTCTAGAGTTCTTTCTCTGTGCAATGTCCTCCTTCCCAGCTGACTTAACCTTCTGTAATATTGATTTCTGTGTCCTAAACTTGGTGAAACTACTATGCTTTACTTGGATTCCCCTACACTGCACCATAATCTGGAAATTGCCTCTCAGCAGAAAGCCAGTCACTTCATTTGTTTCCTTTATCTTAGGAATTATAATACTGTACTTTATTATTCAGTGTCTAAAAGGGATGGATGTGGGGTGGAGGGGATCAGTGGGGTTAAAAAGGGGACATATGTAATGGTCTCAACAATAAAGATGAAAAAAAAAAGTAAGTGATAGCAGTTGTAACATAGGTAGTACAGTAAGGAAGGAAGATAATCGAAATGGGTAAATGCACCCGGCCGGGCGTGGCTCAGTGGTTAAGCGTCGACCTAGGATCCAGGCGATCAGGGTTCGATTCCCGGTCAGGGCACATGCCCGGGTTGCGGGCTCGATCAATGACCCTCTAATCATTGATGTTTCTATCTCTCTCTCCCCCTCTCCTTTCCTCTCTGAAATCAATAAAGATACATTTAAAAAAAAGAAAAGAAAAGAAATGGGTAAATGTCTGAATAAATTGCTGGGGCCAGGGCAGGTACAGGGTGGAAGGGGTCAATGGGGGAAAAGGGGGGCATTGTAATACTTTCAACAATAAAGGTAAATTTAAAAAATAAATATAAATAAGATAAATAAATAAAAGCAAATGTTTCCTCTCCTCATTTTCACGCTTCAGGACTCAAGGAAAGAAAAATTTTCTCCAATAGTTAAGTCACCTGACTGCCTTAACAACAAGGTCATACAGTCATGCCATTCAGTTCCTACCCTTTGCATCCAAAAGATAGTGTTGGGACATTAATTCTGTACATCTTCAAAAGTCTTTTTTCCCCCAGATACCAGATAAAAAATATTCATATGGGGGGAATTCACACCTCTAATATTTTCATACTACTACCTTCTACTATATGTTTGCAGCAGACTGTGTTGAGTGTATCCTAGAAAAGCCAACGGAGGGAGGGAGGGAGGGAGGGGGAGAGAGAGAGAGAGAGAGAGAGAGAGAGAGAGAGAGAGAGAGAGAGAGTGTGCTACTTGTCCCTAAAAGGATAGATGCCATGAACATATAGCTCATGCAGGTTATGATAAAGATCACAGAAAAGGTACATAATGATGTGCTGGCCAGTGCATAGTGTCGCCTATTAACAGTTTAATGTACCCAGATACACTGATATTGTGCTTTGGTTGATAATTAGATTTTTTTTTATAACCAAGGAGTTTTAGATAAAGTTGTACTTGGTAGGTTGCCATTACATTGAGTGATCTTATTCCTTGGGATTCCAGAGAATCCATAGACACACCAAGACACTTCTCAATAACATGATAAAAGTAAAAGGAGATTGAAAATGTCAGTCTTGACAGTAGATGAATATTTTAAATTAGTATGCAAGAGAAATTCTCTTTTTATAATGCTGATGTGATCTAGTAAAATAGGCTTACAACTACCTACCCTCTCTCTCCATCTCTTCTTCCCAAATTTTTTTAGTTCTCTTTCAACTTATATATTCTTTACCCTACCACCAGCCCGTTTAAAGTCAGTCAAAAGAGAGTTGTGGCATGTTTCATTTTTGGACTACTGAACTTTCATGAAGGTGATGGATGACAGGTCCAGGAAACAGAATCATAGGTGATTTAGCTTGGGGCAGCAGAACCCATGCTCATAATCTGTCTTGATTTGGCAGTTGTTGTAAGTACCAGAAATAATGGAAACAATCCTGTCTCTCACTTAATACCCCATCTGCTGCTACTGGCTTCTTGCTAAGTTCCAGAATATGTTACTTCAAAAAAAAGCAACCAACCAGATTTACATATATATATATATACATATATATATATGTATATATATATAAACTAAATCCAAAGTCAAAACAAATCAACTGAACAAACTAACCCTCCCCAAAGAATGAGGATACTAAAGTTAAAAATTTAGTTTGTCTAATGAATCAGGAGAACTTCTTTTCCAGAAACAGGTCTAATTTCCCTTCTGTAATAGGCTTTATATCCTCAGAGCTTTGCCAATAGAGATGATGTTGATGTTTTGTGGTTGAATTTAGAGGAAGATTTTGTTAGAGTAATTGCCGCGCACCTAGGCACCACTGTTGTGATTTGACAGGCATAGCTGACATTCTATTATCAATTAATAAAATAATTATTTAATATACACCATGCTAGGTTCTCCTACAATCCCCCCACATTTCTGGGTTGTGGCCTCCATTTCTACTCACTCTTTCATTCATTGCTCTTTTTTGTGTGTGTGATTTTTTAAAAATTTTAATATTTATTTATTTATTTTTGTTTAAAATATTACAGATGTCCTTTTTTCTCCCCAATGACCCATTCCACCCTGTCCCCTCCCCCTCCCCATTCCCTCTCCACACCATTGTCCCTGTCCTTGGGTTGTGCATATATGCATATAAATTCTTTGGTTAATCTCTCCCCCTCCACCCACCCGCCCTCCTCCCACCCGCCCTCCTCCATCCCTCTTAAATGATAAAGATTGTTTGAGATCTCAAGCATTACCTTCCCATTATAAAAGTTTCTAAATTCAGCCAATTCATGATTTTTGCCATAGCAACATCACACATAATATTTACCTAACATATCTCTTTCTATCAACTCACTTTTTAAAATAGACTCATGTTAAGCTATTATTTATTTATTTTTATGTAGACATATATGTGCATGTGACTATATAAAATATTTGGATGTGTATATATACATTATCTATTATATATACATATATACATGTGCACATACAATTTTATTTGTGTAATTGTGTATCACTTATAGCCATCTTCCTTAATACTAGTAATACATACTGTATATATATGTACCGCATTTTAGGAGAAGTTTCTTTAAGAGATAATTGAGGCTTTTGAATTAAATAAAACATGGCAATGTTTTTTCTAAGTCATTTTGAGACTGAGGAAAATTGTGTCAAAGACTGCTCATTTGCCACCAAAATCCATTCTTCCCTTCCATAATGTACAGTTGTTCCTTGAAAGCTGTTACCTATCTAGGACTTCTTATGTCTAAATGTGTGTGGCTAAATGGGTATTACCAATGAATGCAAACAAAAGTGATCATTTCCATATAAGGTCACTTTCAAACCAAACTTTATAAGCAGCAGTTGTAACTTCTTCTACTTTCTCTTTCCTTTTGTCCCACCAGATGCAGAGTTAGCCAAGAGGCCCTGGGGAAGAGGTTCCCTACATTGGCTATAATTATAATCACTAAGGATACTTTTTAAACATACCAACACCAAACCCCATCCAAAATCAATTGCACTGTATAATCTCTGCAGATAGAGTCCAGGTGATATACCATGGTTATAAATTTGAAGTCCCAATGTTGTCAAAATGTCTTTTATCCACAAATCAATTTTTACAGTTAATGTGATTCAAATCAAAGTCCCAGTAAGCTTTATTTTTTGTAGAAATTGACAAGCTGATTCTAAAATGTATATGGAAATGCAAACAACCTAGAACAGTCAAAGCAACTGTGGAAAAATTAAAAGACTACACCAGCTGATTTCAAAATTTATAGTAAGTTATTATAATCAAGACAGTATGATATTGACATAACAATTGACATGTAGATTAATGGGACAAAATAGAAAGTATAGAAAAAGACCCAACTATATATAGTCAATTTATTTTCATCAAAGGTGACAAGGTAATTCAATGGAGAAAGGACATTATTTTCAATAAATGGTGTTGGAAAAAACTGGATATTTATATGAATAAAATGAGCCTTGATCCTTACCTCACACTACACACAAAAGTTAACTCAAAGTGGATCATACACCAAACTATAATAGCTAGGCTATAAAGTTTCCAGAAGAAAAGATAAGAAAATATCTTCACAATCTGAGCAGAGACAAAAACATGAAGGGCAATAACCAAAAACAAAATTATTTATAAATTAGACTTCATCTAAATTTTAAACTATGCCCATCAAAGGACACTATTAAAAATTGATGATTGTGTAAGCCACAGTATAGGTTAAAACATTCATTAGACATATAACTGACAAAGGACTTATCTCCAGACTATATAGAGGAACCCTCAAAACTCATTAATAATATAAACAAACTATTTTTAAAAGGCAAATATTTGAACAAACATTGCTAAAGGAATATATGCAAGTGGTCAATATGTATACAAATAAGTGATCAATAAACACATGAAAATAGGTTGAGCATTGTTAGTCACTAGGGAAATGCAAATGAAAACTACAATAAGATACTACTACACAACCATTAAAATGCCTAAAATTATAAAGCTTGACAGTTCCAAATGTTGGTGAGTATGGAGAGCTACCAAGACTTTCCTACATTGCTGGTGGGAATGTAAAATGGTACAATCACTTTGGAAAAAGTCTGGCAGTTTCTTTTAAGTTAAACATACATCTACTATATGACCTAGCAAGTCCACATCTAGGTAATTACTCAAGAAAAAAGAAAACACGTTCACTGAAACACTATACATGAATGCTCATAGCAGCTTTGTTCACAGTCACACAAAACTGGAAGCAACCCAAATATCCATCATTAGGAGAGTAGATAAACAAATTGTGGTATATTCATACAATGTAATACTACTCAGCAATAAAAAAGAACAAATTACTGATGCATAAAATGACACAAATAAATCTCAAAAATGTTATGCTGAGTGAATAAAGCCAGGAATGTATAATTGTATTAATGTGAAATTTTAGAGAATTCAAAGTAACCTATAATGATAGAAAGCACACCAGTTGTTCCCAGGAGATAGGGTGGGGAGCACTGACTTTAAAGAGGCACAAGAGCACTTTTTGTGGTGATGAAAACGATCTATATCTTGATTACAGCAACTACATGGGTAAGTACATTTTGAACAACTTGTGGAAATGTACTCTTTAAGTGGGTTCAATTTATTTTTTTTTTGTAAATTGTGATAATAAAATTGATTTTTAAAGTTAACCAAGCCATTGTAATGTGCAGTCAGGTTTGATAACCATAGTTTCATGGCCTTGCTTCTTAAAATACATTCCTCTGATTCCCTGGGAGCTCATTAGAAATGCAGAATCTCAGCCCCCACCCCATAGCTACCAAATCACAAGATTCACAGGTAATTTAAATGCACATTAACATTTGAGAAACATTATTAGCATAAGGGATAATGAAATCTTCAGCGGGAGGCAGCTGGGTCCTGAAATCACCACAGGGAAGACAGAAACCTGTTGACCAAGAACACTCACCTTACACTCTAATGTGAACAACAAATAAACTTCTCTTTTGGTTGACTCATTTTAATTTGGGTAATGGCACTATAGCTTATCTAACTATAATAAGATTGATCTTATATTTCTAGAGGATCTGAGACCACATCCCAAAGTTGTCTCTGTAGGAAATAACTTTAAAGTCTCATGTTCATGCTTCATCTTTAAAATTCACTCAAATGTCTTTCTATTTCATGGTGTATTTGTGTGTGTTTGAATGTAATAACAATATTTTCAATTACACATTAATTATTACTTCACTGCTTTCCCCTAAATCTGGTGGTAAAACTAAAGCTTCAAGAATCTGTGTCATGTCTATTTTGTTGCTTTCCCTTCCTCCCAGGGTTAAGCATTCACTGTTTAAGAAACATGGGGTTGGATAGAAAGTATATGGTACAAAGTATATGGTTTTTTTGTTGCTACTTGTAGGATGGTCAGATGTGAAAAACAGAACTGTCTGCAAATAGTACATTAAATAATAAGAATCATTCTATAGTCATTACACTCTTTAGTCTCTAGTATGCAATTTCAGAGACATTAACAATGCCCATCAAGGAAAGCAACTCCTGAAAAGGCAAACCTTTCCTCTGTCTCACAAATGATACCACAAAATGGTATGCATACTATGTACAAATAAAGGGCCACAAATGGCTTAGTATATCTGCAAAAATTGTCCTGAGGTTCCAGAGCTAACCTATTGAGCCCTTAGTATTTGCCCAACCCTGCGCTGGGCACTTGCCTGCCCTAGATTTCATTTGATCTCAGCCACAACTTTAGGGAATATTATTTTTGCCCTTAATTTTGAATGCAGTTAGTGAGGTTCTGTGGATTAGGTAGCTTGCCAGTCCTCACAGTGAATTGAATATAAAACTGTCTGACCAATGCCACCTTCTTTTTTACAACAGCATTGTGCCTTGGGCAAACTCTTATCTACCTCTTTATCCTAATGTATTCCTATCATTATGAAAGAATAAGGGCCCTGAGACAGAGAGATTGAGTGCCAGTGAGCAAGTGAAGGAGAGCTTTTTTCTGTATAGAGAAGGAGCAAGAGAGCTAGTTAAAAGCAGATGGGGCAGCCCTCTCATCACCCTCCCCTCTTTTCTCCATTTGGAGGCTTAATGCATCTCACACCTGTCTCCTGCTCATTCTTTCTTGATCCTTTTTTAGTCTCAACACCCTGCCCCCTCTGCATTCCCTAGGCTTTTCTCCCTTATCTCCAGGCCACCTCACCCTCATTTTCCTTTCCTTTCTTTCCATTCCTACTCACTGGCACACCTACCCCGCCCTCTGTCACAATGCTTTGCACCCCCATCTCACTTCTTTTACTCCTTCTTTTTTCTCTGTTCCTTTCTCTTCTGCTCAGCTTTCAGGGCTCCATTAGGGCCCCACCATTGACTCTGCTCTTACAATGGCTCAGTGGTTTTGAGATGAAGTAAAACGTCACTAATTTGTTCTAATTGGGGGGAAAGGTCAGTCTGCTTTAAATGAAAAGTATGAGTGATAGAATATTTGGGGAGAGAAAATGCAATCTCATTACTTTCAAGTACATAAAGTAATCCCAATGACTAAGGCAAGAGAATAAAAGGCAAAGCTATAAGTCTCGGAGATCTGTAAGTGGTTTGACAAATAAGCATGGCTCATTTATAATTAGGACATTCAGATTGGGAATATAAATGCTGCTGCTGAGGTTTTTGCACTGAAGTAGGCTAATATTTCTCTTGTTTACACAATTAGCTTGTGAAGAGAGCCATTTCATCAAAGATACAGGTACAATTTCATTAAAAGGGTCCAGCATTTCAGACCCACTTTCTTATGTCACAGGGCATGCATGAAGACTACTTTGTTCAGCCAATTCTCCAAAAGGAGAAATGATGAACAACAAAAAATTTCTTATTTTTCTGGTTCTCTTTTATGCAAGAATTACTATCAATGAGAAAAAAATCTGTTTGGTTCCTATTATTTGGGAGTGGTGATGAGGAAGTGTAGGGGAAAGAACTGAATGGACACAAGCAGAGACAAACCTCAAGTGGTCTAGGTTTGGAATCTACTTATTTAGAATTAGTGAAAATTGAGGAACCAGCTTAATTTAGTTTTATGCTCTAAGAAGCCAATTTGCTAAGCTAATTACAATAGTAAGCAAAATTTTCCTGCAAAGATTTATAAAATTCCTTAAAACACCAATTTTCCATGCATTGCCCAATACTTTGAAACCATCGTCTTCATTTGTGTGTAATTGTTAAGCTAATTAGCTAAACTTTCTACCAATTTATGAAAGTAGTTCCTTACAGGAAGTCTTATTATGAAGCCCTTTTTGGCCTATTTCACTTTATTGTGTATAAAAGCAAACAATCATACTTCTTTTGAAACAGCTTATAATTAAAGTTTCTTTTCAATTCAAACAAGCCTCTCCCCTCCATCCATCCTTTGTCATGCTCATCAATATTTCCTCCCTGTACAATTCAGCAAGAATGGGAAGCAATGAGGCTGAGTTCTACCAATGTATCTGAACCATTAGGAGGCTAGGATCCATACAGCCTTAGCTTCTTTCTATTCCTGAAGGTATGGAGATATGTGGGTTACTGGTAAAAAGGGACATTCAACCATATTTTACCTTGCAGTCTTAGAGGGCTTCTCTGGCACTCAGAATGGAGATATGCCTTGCTATAGAAATACAATATCAAATTTGTAGAGATTTTCTTAAGCAGGTAGGGGAGTCAATTGATGTGAATCTATGACTTTTCCTAAAAACCATAAATTAGGGATGACTACTTACAGTTATAAGATTCTTCAGTATTAACCTAAAGGATTGATTCATGGACATGTTCATTGAAATTATTTCGCAGGCCAAAGCTAGGGATTATGAGTGAAAGTGCAGCTTTGACTACAAGCCATTAGAAGTAAAGTTGAAGGAATTAAGGTTGTTTGAAAGCCACTAAAATTGCTGAACAAGGTCATGAGGCTACTTTAGCCTAGTCTGAATTTTTGTGCTTTGGAGTTGACACGAATACTATTCTTGGAAGGAGCAACAGGAATTCTTCATTAGCAGAATGCACTGAATTGTGTGAGGCTACCAGATTCAAGAATAGTGATCTATACCTGGCAACTTTCAAGGCAAAGTTGAAAGGAAAGCCATTGCCTGCAAATTGCAAAGAGAAGTGTTCTATAGACTATTGGAGGTGAGAATATGGTGACTTCTATTTGAGACTTAAGGAAGATAAAAAGGTCCAAGGGCCTCCCTCTACTGCCCCAAATGCCAAATTAATATGATATTTAATGGTGGCACAATCGAATTTAATGTTATATAGACACAAACCAATATTTTTTTTCCAGAAAAGTGTTTACTTTTGTTTTGTGTTTTAAAAGAAAGCTGGGCTGTATTTTTCAGTGTGTTTTTGTCCCTATTGGGGTTCTAATCTTTTCTATGGCTATACTAACTTTTGACCATAGAATGTAAATAAAAGAAAAATGGGATTTTGTTTTAAAATTTCTGCTTACAAGTCTGCATGAATAAATCTGTAAAATGACCAAAGTTAATTTAAAATAGTTCAAAAGAGCATAGCAAAAGTAATCAAATATACAAATTAAAGAATTATTGACTCATAAAACTGTTTGGCATCCTTTTCAATATACATTTCCTTAAATTAGTCACACCTAATTTCTGGATGTAGTCTCACAACTTTGGTCTTTAGGGTTAAAATCAGAGAAATTTTGACTAGAAATGGACTTTAGACATTATCTGGTGTCATATATTTTTTCCACTTTGTTTTAAATTTCTTTTTTTTAAGTTTCTTGAGTTTTTAAAGTTTTTTTTTTGTGTGTGTGTTTTTTTAAGCAAGCACTATCTTGCTTGAAAGTGCATCATAGGAACCTGGTAAAAGAGGAGAGTCTCCAGAGTTTGAGGGGCCTGAAACCTAGTGTACTCCCTTCACCACTTCTTCCTCCACATTTTCTGACTGGGGGAACGGAGGTCTACGGAAACTGAGTGGCTTGGCCAAGTTCACTCAATGAGTGATAGTTGATCTAATTTTCTTTCATCTCCCTTACCTCTATTTTCTACCCTCTTGCACCTCTACTAAAAGAAACACACATGCACGTATACATGCACAGTCACATCATCCCAGGTGGCAGTAGAAGCTTCTCTTGCATCTCACAAACCACTAACATCTCATTGTGAATATATTTTAACTACCTTCTATATCCCAGGAATATTTGCATTTCCAAAGAAAAAACTGCAAAGAAGGCAATGGTGAAGCTAATGAAATGAATCACTAAAGATGACGTGACAGCACTGTGGCAAATTTTGCTGTGTGGGCTTCTTCAAGTCACACTCTACTGGCCCAATAGTTACCCAATATTTATGGCTAACCCAGCTAACTTATTTAAAAAGAGTGGCCTCAGACAGAGCCTCAGTAAAAATTTGCATTTAGGTCATTTTTTTTCTTGAGATTTGAACAAACAGAATGAGAGTAAAAGGTGCTCCTACTCTTATTTAGCAGTTTCCATTTTACTGCACTTCTTTCTAAATAGGTGCAATGTTCCAGAATACTTTGATTTCCTTATGGTTAGGAGACCTGCTTGTGTGCATGCATGTGTGAATGAGTGAGTACATGGTGTGAAGAGAGAGACACGAAAAAAATATGCACAAAGATGCAAATATTGACACAAAAACATGCACCCATACATAGGGACACAAAGAAAGAAACACATACACATACACAGAGACATACACATGCTTATATAGAGAGAAACGTGAGAGAGAGACAGTGTGTGATAATGACAGAGAAAACTGGCAAGACAGAAACAGTGGCACACATATACAGAGTGAAATTGAGAGAGGATAAAATTGAGACTGAGAAATTGAGAGAGGTACACACAAAGAAATGGAGTGACAGATATACAAAGAGAGATACACAGAGAGAGTCTAAAGAAAAAAGCTGAGAGGGGGTGATAGAGTGATAGAGAAAAACCAAGACACAGAAAAAGGAAAATCATAATAGGGGAAGAGAGAAATCACTCTCATATTTTTTCTTCCCCGTTGGAAGCCTTCAATGTATGTTTCTTTTGTGTTCTATATAACTTGAAAATTATATTTTATTATCTTCTATTCAGAGGTAAACTGTTCAGACCAGTATATGCTCCTCAAAGGCATTTTTTAAAACCAAGATTCATCCATTTTTATTTTATTTTTTTGTTAATCCTCACCCTAGGATATTTTTTCCATTGATTTTCAGGGAGTGTGGAAGGGAGGAGGGAGAGAGAGAGAGAGTGAAACATCAGTGTGAGAGAGACACGTGAATGGGTTGCCTCCTGCACTCACCCAGACCTGGGACTGGGGATTGAACCTGAAACCCAGGTAAGTGCCCTTGACTGGTAATCAAACCCGAGACCCTTTGGTGTGCAAGCCAATGCTCTTACCACTGAGCCACGCTGGCCAGGGCAGAGATTCACCCATTTTTATTATTTATTTTTTTTTACTAAAGTATAGTTGGCATACAATATTATATTCGTTTCAAGTGTACAACATATTGATTCAACATTTGAATACTTTAGGTTGTAATCACCACACTAAATATAGTAACCATCTACCATAAAACCCAATAATTCTACTTCTGGGCATTTATCACAAGAAAAGGAAAACACGAATTCAAAAAGATATATGCAGAGGCAAATTTTTAAATCTGACATTAGAAAATATTTTATTTTTTTACATTTTATTTACCAAAGTGAATTGTTTGGGAATCATAATTATGAGAGTATGGGAGCCAAAGCTGAATCTGGGACTGATAGGGGCTAAACACGATTCATTGGCCACCATTTTTTAGATCTTTAATGCTAAACATTCACATCCCTGCAGTGTTGTGTGCCTTCTGGGATTATGCCCCATATAAGACAGGTACAGGGGTTGAACGTACCCCATTTTCAGTGTCTGTGTGCCTAACACTCATTGCAGTCTTAGGATCTCTGTGCTCTCCAGGGGGTGAAACTCATTTCAGCAGGGAACCTATATTACCTATTCTGCCTAGAACCTTCCCACTGCCATCCATCACTGGATGCTCTAATAGTTTCTATGTAAGAATATAAATGAAAAGAGAGAGGGTTGGACAGTCTCACAAGTCCATGCACTGTAAGTGATTCTGATCAGCAATCAGATCTAGAAGTTGGGAGCCACTGTTCATTTTTCTCACCGGGTGGGGGGAGTGGGAGAAGAGAGAGAGAGAAGAAATGAATGCTTATATCTACCAAAAATATGTACAAGAATGTTTATAGCAGCTTTATTCAAAATAGCCTCAAACTACAAATAACCCAAGAATGCAGAGTAGAAGAAATAAATAAATTATGGATAACTAATTATATATTTATACTGCAGAATAGAATACTACACGGCAATAATAATTTAATTACTGATACATACAATATGGCTCAATTCCACTGAAAGGAATTATGAATGAAAGAAGTAAAACACAAAAGAGTACCTATTGCCATCCAATAAGTGGTTAATATCCAAGATTTATAAGAATTTATACAACTCAACAACAAAAAGACAAACAACCCAATAAAAAATGGGCAAAGAACCTGAATAGATAATTCTCCAAAGAGGGCATACTGATGGCCAATAGACATATGAAAAGATGCTCAATGTCACTAATCATCAGAGAGATGCAAATTAAAACTAAAATATGGTATCAAGTTGTGGTACATACATACAGTGGAATATTAGTCATAAAGAAAAATGAAATTCTACCATTTGGGACACCATGAATGGATCTATAGTGTGTTATGCTAAGTGAAATAAGTCAGACAGAGAAAGACAAATAGAATATGATTTCACTTATAAGTGGAATCTAAAGGGCAAAGTAAATGAACAAACACAATATAAACAGATTCATAGATACAGAGATTAGACTGAGAGGTTGCCAGAAAGGAGAAAGTTTGGAGGACTGGGTAAAAAAAGTGAAGGGATTAAGAAGTACAAATTGGTAGTCAATAGTCACAGGGATACAGTATAGGGAATATAGTCAATAATATTATAACAACAATGTACAGTACCAAGTGGGTACTTGAAATATCTGGGGAACACTCTGTAAAGTATATGATTGTCTAATCACTTTTTTGAACATCTAAAGCTAATACAAAATAATATGTAATGTAAACTGGAATTGAAAAAAAATAAAATAAAAAGTGCATATTGTATGATTCCTTTGATATGAAGTTCAAGAACAGGCAAATCTTCTGTATGGTAATAGGAGTCAGAATGATGACTATCTTTCTAGGGATGGAAGAGGCTTAAGGGAGACTTCTTTGGTGCTGAAAATATTTTGTTTTTTTCTTTATCTTTATTGTTGAGAATATTACAGGTGTCCCCTTTTTATTTCCATTGATCCCCTCCACCCCCATCCATCCCACCCTCAGGCTTTCCCCATACCAATGTCTGTGTCCATGCGTTAGGCTTATAAACATGTAAGTTCTTTGATTAATCTCTCCCCACCCACACCCCTCTCCCTGCCTTCCCCTGAGATCCCTCAGTCTGTTGCATGCTTCTAACTCTCTGTTCATCAGTTTATTTTGTTTATTATATTCCACACATAAGTGAGATCATGTGGTACTTGTCTTTCTCTGACAGGCTTATTTCACTTAGCATAATACTCTCTAGTTCCCTCTATACTGTGCCAAAGGATAAAAGGTGCTTCCTCTTTACAGCTGCATAGTATTCCATGGTGTAAACATGCCACAGCTTTTTTATCCACTCATCTACTGATGGACACTTGGGCTGTTTCCAGATCTTAGCTATTGTAAATTGCACTGCTATGAACATAGGGGCACATAAGTTCTTTCTGATTGGTGTTTTGGGTTCCTTAAGATATATTCCTAGAAGTGGGATCACTGGGTCAAATTGCAGTTCCATTTTTAATTTTTTGAGGTAACTTCATATTGCTTTCCATAGTGGCTGCATCAGTCTGCATTCCCACCAGCAGTGTACTAGGGTGCCTTTTTCTCCACACCCTCGCCAGCACTTGTAGTTCGTTGATTTGTTGATGGTGACCATTCTGACAGGTGTGAAGTGATACCTCATTGTGGTTTTAATTTACATCTCTCTGATGATTAGTGATGTTGAGCATTTTTTCATATGTCTCTTAGCCATTTGAATGCCCTCTGTGGAGAAGTGTCTATTTGGGTCCTTTGCCCATTTTTTAATTGGATTGTTTGTCTTCCTTTTGTTAAGTTGGGTGAGTTCCTTATATATTTTGGATATTAACCCTTTATCCGATGTTCTCCCATATGTTCTCTCTTCCTTTTCGTTTTGTTGATGGTTTCTTTTGCTGTGCAGAAGCTTTTTATTTTGATGCAGTCCCATTTGTTTATTTTCTCCTTAGTTTCTCTAGCCCTAGGAGTGTCCCTAAATAAATATTTGCACACAGCCACACCCATTAGTTTACATATTGTCTAAGACTATTTTTGTGCTACAAAGGCAATGATGAATAGTTGTGACAGAGAATATATGGCTTGCAAAGCCTAAAATATTTATTCTTTGGCCCTTTATAAAATAATGTTTGCTGACCCTGATCTAGGTCACAGTTACATGGGTGTAGACATATGGAAAAACTCATTGAGCTGTGCATTTAAGATTAGTGAACTTTATGCACTTTTCTGCAAAGAATTTTTCAAAATCTACAGAAAGGGAGGTTAATAAGCACATTTGCTCAAATGCTGGATGTACATTAGGTTCAGAAAATAAATGTTTAACTCTCTTTTTCTTTCTTCTTTCTCTTTCTCTCTCTCTTTTTCTTTCTTTCTTTCTTTCTTTCTTTCTTTCTTTCTTTCTTTCTTTCTTTCTTTCTTTCTTTCTTTCTTTCTTTCTTTCTCTCTCTCTCTCTCTCTCTCTCTCTTTCTTTCTTTCTTCTTCTTCTTTCTTTCTTTCTTTTTCTTTTTCTTTTCTTTCTCCTTCCTCCCTTCCTTCCTTCCTTCCTTCCTTCCTTCCTTCCTTCCTTCCTTCCTTCCTTCCTTCCTTCCTCCCTCCCTCCCTTCTTCCTTTCCTCCCTCCCTCCCTTCTTTTCTTTCTTTCATATGAGAATCACTCCTTTACACACTTTCTTTATGACCAAAGTATTATGTGAAGCAACATTAGAATCAACTTTGATAGAAATTAACCAACCAGTGAAGCTCTTTCAAATCATGACATTCAGGATGATACCTTTCTAAAAAATATATTTTTATTTATTTTTTTAGAGAAAGAGAAAGGGAGAAGAAGAGAGAGAGAGACATCAATGTGAGAAACATTGATAGAACCTGCAACCTGGGCATGTGCCCACATAGGGAATCGAACTGGCAACCTTTCAGTGCATGGGACAATGCTCAACCAATTGAGCTAAACTGGCCAGTGCCAGAATGCTATCTTGCAAGTAGAAACAAATAACATTATTAATATGTCATTTCCTATTTTCCGTTTTTTAAAAAAACAAGAGTAAAATGAAAAACTGTTTTTGGCAATAACAAAATGTCTGACTCTCATTGGTGGTCCTGTATTAAATCATTGTTAAAGGTCATCATGACTTGTCTGAATAGGCATTTGTGTTATTAACAAAAGAGCTGATTTAAAAATCCCCATGTTACTCTTTCACAGGAAAATATATGTTACTATGAAGAGGCAAGTATAAGCCAAATGACGTTGATTAAATACATTTATAAATATTTCTTGTTGGAAGCTTGTAATGATGCAATTTCTTTACATTGTCAAACTTGCTCCTAACTTTACTTTCATATTTTGTCTGTAATGTATGTCAGGGAGCACATTTCAGTGTAAAAGAGAAAAGGAGAGCTGGAAAATATATCTACAAGATGGCTTCAGGGTAGAAAAAATGCATTTGTTTCTAAAAGCCATAATGCGAGTTTAAAATTACAGGCTGGCAGTCAGGCAAGCCAGTGACAGCTTTTTCATTATATCTTGGCTAAATTGTATAGTTGTGCTGTTTTGTAGTTGCTGCTTTTGTTATAGCTACAGTTGTAAACCAAGCCATATGAGAGTGATCCAAATAGAATGGCAAGACAAAGCAGGTTGATTTTGTTGATTAGTCTGTGTTCTTTTTCTCCCTGTTAATGGCATTTCAACAGTTCACTTGTTGAAATACTAGGCAGCTTTTCTTTTGGAGGGTAGGAAAGAATTTTTAAAATTTCTTTTTATTAAAGTTTAGTTGGATATAATAGTATGTTAGTTTCAGTTGTACAACATAGTGATTCAACATGTATGTACCTTACAATGTGATCACCACACTAAGTCTAGTAACCATCTGTCATGATGTCAAGTTACTACAATATTTCCTGTGCTACACGCTATATTTCCATGGCTAATTTTGTAAATGGAAATTTGTACCTTTTATTCTCTTTTACCTTTTGACTCATCCCCACACCCCTTTCCCCTCTCTCAACCATCAGTTTGTTCCCTGTTTCTATAAGTCTGTTACTGTTTTGTTTTGTTTGCTCATTTGTTTGGATTTTCAGATTCCACCAATGCCAGATTTTATTCTTTTTTATTGTTGCATAATATTCTATATTATATATATGTATATATTATTTATATATATATAATGGAGATACATATATCTCACATTTTTTTATTCATTCATCTATTGATGGACACCTAGATTGTTTCTATATCTTGGCTATTTTTAAAAATAATACTACAATTCCTTTAAAATATTTTTTCTTGCCCTAGCCAGTTTTGCTCAGTGGTTAGACCATTATCCTGTGGACTGAAGGGTCTGGGTTCAATTCTGGCCATTGGCATATACCTCAGTTGCAGTCTCAATCCCTGGCCCTGGTCAGGGTGTATGTGTGGGAGGCAACCAATCGAATCGATGTATCTCTCTCACAACGATGTTTCTCTCTCTCTCTCTCTCTCTCTCTCTCTCTCTCTCTCTCTCTCTCTCTGTCCCTTCCATACTTTCTGAAAAGAATTGGAAAAAATATTCTTGAGTGGGGATTAAAAAATAATAATAAATAAAATTAAATATTTTTTCTTTTCTTTTAAAAAATAGCTTTATAGTGATATAATCCACATGCCATACGACTCAACTTTTTAAAGTGTATGGTTTAATTTTTAATATGTTTACATATATATTAACCATTACCACAGTCAATTTTAGAACATTTTTACCACCTGAAGAAGAAACCTAATATCATTTAGCTATCACGCCCCCATCCCCTCATCCGTGTCCCTAGCTCTAAACAATAGCTAACCTACTTTCTGTACTTACATATTTCCCTTTTCTGGATTTTCACATTGTTAAGAATTGTGACTCCCAAAAAGAAGTCCTAGCTCCCAGAACCTCAGAATGTGACCTTATTTGGAAATATGATCATTGCAGATATAATTAGTTAAGAAGTCATACTGGAGTAGGGTGGGCCCTTAATCCCATATTATTGGTTATTTTAAAAGAGGGAAATTTGGACACAGATAAAGGGAAAGTAATATAAAGAGACAAGGAGAAAATGGGCATGTGACAATGGAAGCATGATTAAGGTGATGCAACCCAAGGAATAACAAAGATCGCTTGTAAATGCCAGAATATAGAAGAGGCAAGGAAGAATTCAATTCTACAGGTTTCAGAGAAAGTATGACCCTGATGATACCATGATTTTAGACTTCTAACTTCCAGAACTATGAGACACTACATTTCTATTGTTTTAAGCCATCTAGTTTGGGTACTTTGTTATGGCAGACCTAGGAAATTAACACACATTTGAATGAAATCATATAGTATGTGGTCTTCTGTGAATGGCTTCTTTCACTTAATCATAATGTTTTCAGGGTTCATTCATTAGTATGTATCAACACTTCATTCCTTTTTATTGTCAAATAATATTTCATTGTATAGATATACCACCTTCATTTATTCATTTGTCTATCAATGAACATTTGAGTTTTAGCCACTTTTTGGCTGTTATGAATAATGCTGTTATAAGCACTTTTGTGTAAGTTTCTGTGTGGACATATGCTTTCATTTCTCTTAGGTATATGCATAAGAGTGGAAATGTTGGGTCATACGGAAACTCTGTTTAATCATTTGAGAAACAGGCTGCTTTCCAAATTGGCTGAAGCATTTTCCATTTCCACCAGTAGTATATGAGGGTTCTGTTTCTCCACGTCCTTGCCAACACTTGTTACCTGACATTTTGGTTCTAGTGGCTATGAAGTGGTATCTCATTGTGATTTTGATTTCCATTTCTCTAATGAGTAATGATATTGAACATTTTCATGTGCTTATTGGCCATTTGTATATATTCTTTGGAGAAAAGTCTATTCAGACCCTTTCCTCATTTTTAATTAGGTTATTTGCATTTTTATTATTGAGTTGTAAGAATTTATATTTTCTAGATGAAAGTTCTTTATCAGATATGTGATTTGAAAATTTCTTTTCCATTCTGTGGATTGTCTGTCTAATTCCTTGATGGTATCCCTTGACATAAAAAATTTTAATTTTGGTAAGTACATGTTATTTTTTTCATTTTTGGCTCATACTTTGGTTTTATATCTAAAAAAACCTTTGTCAAGTCCAAGTTCATAAAGATTTACTGCTACGTTTTCTTCTTAGTGTTTTATGGCTTTTGCTCTTATGTCAGGTATTTGATCCTTTTGAGTTAATTTTTGTATATGGTGTGAGACAGCATCTAAATTTATTATTCTGTATGTTACTGTCTAGTTGTCTTTTATCCCCTCCCAGGAAAATCTGAGTCTGGACTTGAGATCTGGTGATGGGAACAATGGTAAGCTTTTTCTTTGAATGACATACTCATTCTAGAATCTGAGTGCTCAGTGTAGGGAGGTGACAGTATCAGATGTCACTTTTGGTATGGAAACATCACCTCAGGAACTGGAACAAGTCTATTGAGGCCCCAGTATTCTCAGCATGCTATACCCAAGGTAGAGACACTGTTTCACAAGTGGGGTTAAACAGAAGAAAGGACTCATCTTTTGTCTGCCCTGCCCAAGACTTAAACTCAACAACATGCAGCTGGATGCAAGATAAGAAACACTGACATCCTGCTCCTCTTGAGAAAAAAGTCCTCCATCAAGGAGCTAGAGAGAGGGGGAGCTCTGTGCTTTTGGCTGCAGCAATCTGAAGTGAAGTCTCACTTCTCTGAAACAAGAAGGCAGAGGGAAAATGTGGTCTTTGTTCAAATACCAGACTTAAACTTAATAATTTTTCTAGATCTTTTTGAACAGATATTTCTTTATTTTCTGTATGCTCTTATGACCAGAAGCTTTAAATGTTTAAATGATTTTATGTATATAGTAATATAATATATATCATATATAAATATAAAGCATATAATAGATTATATATAGCTTTCTCCATTTTTATTAGGAAGCAGGTCACGAGCTCCTCACTCTGTCATGCCAGAAGCTGATCTCTCAAAAAGCCTCTTCAAATACATAAAATTAAATATATATGATTCCCAAATAAATCAATTATATTGAAACACAGTTTTTTAAAAACACAATTATGATATATTAATATATCATATTATATTAAATTAAATAATAAGATATAGTGATAAGTCTAACAAATGCTATAATTCTAAAATAGTGATGATTATAAACTGTGTTTCAAAATATCTGGTAAATTATAACTTTCAAATGTCTATGATTATTACTGCAGAAAAATTACATGGACAGCTAAAACTACTGTAGTTTGCTGCCTACCTTCATAATTAAAGAAAATGTTACATTTCAATGAGCAAGTATTAAAAGTTAAGATGTACATTTTCCCTTACAAATTTATGAACCCTCTGAATTATGTTTATGGACTTTTGGGGGTTCATAGACTCCAGGTTCAGAACGCCTGCTCTAAATGCTCCCTGGGATGGGGAGAAAGGATAAGGCATCCTAAAGAATCTCATCCGGTTCTTTGGTCAATAAAGAAATACTACGGTACAACTAATATTTAGGCTGTTGCAAAGTCTAAATGTTTTTCTTCACATTTTCCTTAACCTCCATTCTTTCTTTATCTTGACAGCTAAAATCATGATCTATATTTTTATAATTTCTTTCTCTATTGTGTTTTTCCTTGTTCATATCTAACCTATCTTCTCTCTCCTAAATGGTTCATAATGTTTCTGTTAAAATTCTCTTCCATTCTTGTTACCATGGCCACCTTACACAATCCCTCTACAAACCTCTTCACTGACTCCAAAATTGCTTGCTGTCAAGAATGGAACCTTATTATCCTTATCTGAAAAGCTCACTGCAACACCACTTTGTTTCCATCTCTCATTTCTTCTCTTCCCACGAGGATTGGCTCAGGATGTTACGTGTGCAGTGCAGGGCTGTAAGCTGAAGGCACTAATAATCCTTTAAGACTAATGGGAGGTCCTAACACTTGGATCCAAGAGAAAGCTGGTTCTGTTGTAGGCTCAAGGAGATGTCATTCTGGACAAATTCACACTACCCTTCTCCTTTGTTATTTTGGGATGTCACTATTATTTGGAATACTATTATCCTGATCCTCTGATAAACCTTTTTTCATTTATCTAACCAGCCTCTTTCCTCCCCCTTTTCAAATCCTGCCTAAAAATGTCTTTGATTTTTTAAAAAATATATCTTTATTGATTTCAGAGAGAGGAAAGGAGAGGGAGATAGAGAGAAACATCAATGATAAGAGAGTCATTGATTGCTACCTAGCCCGCAACCCAGGTATGTGCCCTGACCGGGAATCAAACCCTGATCGCCTGGATCCTAGGTCAACGCTCAACCTCTGAGCCATGCCCGGCCGGGCTGTCTCTGATTTTTAAAGTAGTTCATTCACTTTCTTTCACATCTGGATAAAATCAGTGATTAATTCATAAATTCAGCTGTCAACACTTGTCCCCAGGATATTTTTCTAGTCCATCCTTATACAACAGGCAATTTAAACTTGAAGGATCCTACCCTGGTTCCTTTCATAAAATTGCAAACTAAATGAAAGTCTCCATATTTGTATGTACTGATTGCTAAGGCCACTTAATTACATGTCAATCTCTTAAACACACACTTTCACCCTTCAGCCAGGTTCTGTAGCAATACTACCAAAGGGCTGCTGCTTTTAAATAGAAAAGATAATATGCATAGGTAAGTGATGGGAGAAAAGAACAAAGAGAAATCCTGTTTATTTCTCAACAAGTAAGGTTATTATTTATTTCTTTTAGTAAAGGCTTTTACAGGTAAAGTGTGGCTATTGGGCAATATTCAGCACAACAGAACTATTTCTGTGCCCAGGTAGATGGCCCATTGTAATATTGCTTTATCAACTGGTTATACAAATTCTCTACAATGACAACTCTGTACAAAAAGGCATTTTTTCCTCCCTACTTGTATATGTGGTAGTCTCTTTCTATAATAAAAATACCTGATTCCAGGTGCTGTCTGCACAATGTTCAGAAAAGGAGGAGAGTTAAACTAAACTGTAGATAGGCTCTCTTAATGCTCAATTGTACTAGCATTAAGTAGAAATTTCCACTAATTACTATTACTCTACTAGTGACATTCCTAAAATATTTCCTACTTACCCCCCAAAACATCACACACACACACACACACACACACACACACACACACCCCTAGCCTCCCAACTAACCAAAATCAAACAAAATAAATCATGAGCTAGATGGTGTGTGCGTAATACTTCTCACATTTCTCTTCCAGTATCTGTAGGCTAGGTTAGGAAAAAGAATCTTCCAAAAGTTTCAATAAAGCAAAATTCTGCTTTAATAAACAAGATGGAAATCCTCTGAACCAGGTAAAACAAATGCTTGGGAAATGTGAGGTGAGAGAGTGGCAGGTTGACACTTTCTTTTGGACATACTGAGTTTTAGAGCCTGGCAGAATATTGTGGAGATGTCCAGGAGGATATTAGAAATTCATGTATATTTGTATTTCACAAGTTTTACATCCAGTCACCAGACTCACACTTTTAGATATGCAGTGTTGATCAGAGTAGAAAGTTTTGCCTAAACAATTGCCCTGGGGTAATAAAAACAATATGTGAAAAAATGAATTCATAAATTTACTATTATTTTTCTAATTTTGGTTACTGCTTTTGGTTCAGTCTTTGGTCCTTAAAGGACATAAGTTTTGGAAACATTTGGCTCTATATAGCATACATTTGTTTCTAAAATTGTTTTACATAACATAAAGTGGACTTACATTCATAGTATTATGACATCAGGAGCACTCCATTTTGCATTAAATTTTCCAGAAGCAACACTTATTATCTCTGTTATTTTCTTCATCTAAACATTTCCTCTGAGCTCCAGAGTTCAGTTACCTTTCCAGGAAGTTGTAATCTGAAGTCTGGCCTCTTACTGATAAAAGAGTAGAATGTTTAATCATCTTTAAGAATTCAGTATATCATATTTCTAATGACACTAATGAAGTCAATAAATTGGATAATCTAATTGTCTCACTCAAAAGAAATGTCCCTTTTACACATCTACCATTACCTAGGTAATTTAGGCAAAAAGCTTTACATGAATTACTTTGGATTGTTATTTAGTTGTTTTCAGCATGAATTGTCCAGATTGATATAGTGTGGGTCCATGAAAGAAAAGAGGCTGCCTTCAAACAGATATGGGAGTGGGATTTTATGCATTAGATGCATGCCATTCATCACTGCTGCCTTTGATGTTTGCAAAGAATACCTTTTCTGGAAAACACAGAAGACGGTACATAGAGCACTTAAGAATCTTTACACCCAAATCTAAATGAAAATAATGGGATAGAGATTATTTTTTAGGCTTTGATGAAGAAATACACAGCCCATACCAAATATTTTAGTGATTCTAGTTTATTCCTTTGTTGGTTACTTTCTGGAACCATATTGGTCATCTTTGTAATAGACATTATGCACAATGTTTGTCAGGAATGGAAATTGAAAGCAAAGTTGGTTTAATAAGTGGATTAAAATAAGACAATCAGATGGCCCATATGGGTCCAGCCTATAACAAGCATGGGGAAACTTTGAGTGGTTAAATAACCCCAAAAAGTTCCACATTGGGGCTTAGTCAAGTTGCTCTAAATCTAGTTTAAGAAAAGCCATTAAAGGTTTTGGAAGGTTTTACAAATTACAATACTTAAGTTAAACCAAAAAGAATACTTTTGTGAACAATAACAAAGTCTGCTGTATTGTAAACAAAAAATTCACAACTATTCTCTATGGGTTCTGACACTCCTGACCCTGAACTTGTAAGAAAAATTTGGATGTATAGGCCAAGATTGCTGTTCCCTTTTTGTATTGGGGTTAGTGGGGAAAATTTGAGCAGAATTCTCCTGGTTGCTTTGTCCTGGCTAATTGCAATGCCAATTTGACTCTGTAACACTTTCCAGACTCAGCCTGGAAACCATACAAAATATTAAGGAATTGTCCTGTCCTGCTCATTGGGCCCATAGTAACTGGTCCACAAAATGATAACTTGAATTCAAGAGGAGATTGTATTTGCTGTATGCATCCACATTACTAACGATTCCATACTTGATTAACCATAGCTTCTGAAATGTAATTTTCAAATGTATATATATATATCTCCCAATAATGTTATTCAAAGAAAGTTATGTACAGTCAGCCAATGAATTAGGAATGACTTCATCAATATGTATCGTTGATTGACACTAGAAACAATGATCAATATTGAAAGCAGTAGTCAAATATGGCCCTGGAGTATATAAGGATTCCAATGAGTAGTTATTTGAAAAAGACCTTCTATGGCATGAATAATAGCAATTTTCAAGCTAAGCTAAATGGTAAATCAGGTTGGAAAACGTAAAAACCTTCCATCTGTCCAAGTGATCCTAAAGATTCTCAGCAATACTTACAGCAATAAACAGTGAGTCTATCATTAGGGTCACATTGTCTGCTGGTTAATTTGTATATAAAATAAGTGGATGAAATTTTTTATAATCATCCACATCTCTGAGATAGGCTCTGAAGTCCTGCCGAATGGAAGCTTGACTATGGACATCTATTTTAAAAAATCCCGGCAGCTACTTGTAATATTTATAACATCAAGGTGGGAAAAGCAATAACTATAGGCATGGCCAACCGCATGATCTCTTAGGAGTGAGGATATCAACGTTCAGGTTTGGACACTGAGGTAAACTGATGGAAGAAGTGATGCAAAATGAAGATTTTTCAGAACTATTAAGGGGAAAAATACAATTTTATATAGTATGGTTTAAAAATTATTTGTAGCTTTTCACATTAATTCAATTTGTAAGTTGCTTATCAAATGTGGCCTTGAATTTGAGCTTTTAGAGGCAACTGAAGTTCTCTACTTTAACTTCTTTTAGATTTACTTCCTGTGATGGTTAATTTTATTTCATTATTATTATTTTTTTAATCCTCACCCAAAGATATTTTTCCATTGCTTTTCAGAGAGTGGGAGAGAGGAGAGAGAGGGGAGAGAGAGAGAGAGAGACATGTGAGAGAGACACATCGATTGGTTGCTTCCTGCATGAGCCCCAACCAGGGCCAGGAATCAAGTCTGCAACGGAAGTATGTGCCCTGGGCTGGAATTGAACCTAGGACCCTTCAGTCTGCAGTCTGATGCTCTAACCACTGAGCAAAACTGGCCAGGGCAGTGTGGTGTATAATTTTATTTGTCAACTTGATTGGGCCATGGGTACCCAGATATTTGGACAAACATTATTCTAGGTATTTCTCTATAAGGGTGTTTTTGATGAGATTAATATAAAATTAGTAAACTGAGTAAAACAAGTTACCTTCCCTAATGTGACTGGCCCTCATCCACTAGGTTGAAAGCCTGAATAGAACAAAAAGGCTGACCTTCCTTCCCCCTGCCTGACTGCTTTTAAGTTGAGGCATTGTTTTTTCCCTGACTTTGGGCTCAAACTGAAATATCAGCTCTTCTTGGGTCTTGAACCTGATAGACTTCAGACTGGATCTATGCTATCAGCTCTCCTTTTTCTCAGGTCTTTAGACTTGGACTGGAACTACACCATTGGCCTCCAGAGACTCCAGCTTGCCGACTTACTCTGCGGATTCTGGGATTTGTCAGCCACCAAAATCACATGAGCCAAATCCTTGTAAGATAACTCTCTCTCTCTCTCTCTCTCTCTCTCTCTCTCTCTCTCTCTCTCTCTGTGTGTGTGTGTGTCTCTACCTCTGCCTCTACCTCTGCCTCTGCCTCTGCCTCTGCCTCTACCTCTACCTCTACATCTATATATCATTTTCTGTCAGTTTGTTTCTCTTGAGAAGTCCGATTTTTCACTGTTTTTCCCTACTTCTTTAACATATATAACCTCTTTCTCCATTAGTTCCATTCCATACAGCTGCATACATAGGTCTTTTTTCATCTAAATAAAAAACATTGCTTGAGCCCTCCTTCCCACACTGCACCCACATGACACCCTATCTTAGCTCCCACTTTATGCCCCCTTTTTCATTATTAAATTTCATAAGACATTGTAAGTATCTGTGCTTTCAATGACTCACTGCCCACACTATACTTAATACCTTGCAATAAGGCGTCTGTCCTTATCAAACTAAAGTGGGTTTTCTAGAATTTCTTTCCCCCCCAATTTTTATATCATTTTTATTTTTCAATTATGATTGACATACATTATCATATTAGTTTCAGGTGTACACTTCAGTGATTAGACATTACACAACTTACTAAGTGATCATGCTGATAAATCTAGCACCCATCTGAAACCATATATAGTTACCACAGTATTATTGACAATATTCTCTATGCTGTACTTTATATACCCATGACTATTCTGTAACAACCAACTTGTACTTCTTAATCCCTTCACCTTTTAAACTCATCCCCCCAACCCACCTCCCTTCTGGCAACTGCCAAAATGTTCTCTGTATCTATAAGTCTGTTTCTGTTCTGCTTGTTTACTTATTTTGGTTTTTAGATTCAATTGTTGATAGATATATATTCATTACCATTTTATTGTTCATATTTTTTATCATTTTTTCTTCTTCATCTTAAGGAAGAACGTTTAACGTTTCATAAAATATTGGCTTGGTGGTGATGAACTCCTTTAGCTTTTTTTTGTCTGGGAAGCTCTTTACCTGTCCTTAGATTCTACAGGATAGCTTTGCTGGATAGAGTAATCTTGGTTGTAGGTGCCTGCAAAATTTCTGTTGAGAAATGAGCTGACAGTCTTATGGGAGCTCCCATGTAGGCAACTAATTGCTTTTCTCTTGCTGCTTTTAAGATTCTGTTTTTGTCTATAACCTTTTGCATTTTAATTATGGTGTGTCCTGGTGTGGGCCTCCTTGGGTTAATCTTGTTTGGGACTCTCTGCACTTCCTGGACTTGTATCAAGTTAGGGAAATTTTTTGTCATTATTTTTTCAAATAGGTTTTCAATTTCTTGCTCTCTCTCTTCTCCTTTTAGTTAACCATGATGTGAATGTTGGCATGCTTGAAGTGGTCTCAGAAGCTCTTTACACTATTCTAATTTTTTTTTTTTTGGATTGTTTTTGATTTTTGCTCTTCTGATTGGGTGTTTTTTGCTTCATTATATTTCAAATTGCTATTTTTTTCTTGACTTCATCAACTCTACTGTTGATTTCCTGTAAATTATTCTTCATTTCAGTTATTGTATTCTTTATTTCTGACTGGTCCTTTTTTATGTTGTTGAGGTTCTCACTAAATTCATTGAATATCCTTATTTCCAGTGTTTTGAACTCTGCATGTAATATATTGCTTGTCTCCATTTTGTTTAGTTCTTTTCTTGGAGTTTTGATCTGTTCTTTCATTTGGGACATGTATCTTTGTATTCTCATTTTGGCAGCCTCCCTGTGTTTATTTCTATGTATTAGGTAGAGCTGCTATATCTCCCAGGCTTGGTAGAGTAGTTTAATGTAGTAGGTGTTCTGTTGGATCCAGTAGCACAGTCTTCTCCATCACCCAAGCAGGACACTTGAGATGCACCCCACCCCCTGTGGGCTGTGTATACCCTCATCTTGTAGTTGGGCCTTGATTTCTCTTGGCATGTCAATGGGAGGGATTTACCCCCAGGCTAATCAGCTGCAAGGACTGGGTGCAACTGCTGACCACTGAACTGTGCAGGGGCTATCTCACAGAGCAGGACTTACTTTTGTAGGGCTCTGGTGCCTGCTGAGTCTGCCCCTTGAGCATGTTGCTTATGGAGGTGGTTGTCTGGTAGTGCTTTGAGGTGGTCTGAAGCTTTCTACTGGGTGTTCTGGCTCTGGGACCTCCAAGGAGTTGCAGGCCAAGGTCAGCTGCCAACTGTGTTCTGCCTGAAGCCACCAGGAATGAGTAACAAAGCAATCTGCAGATGGTTGCTACTTGTGCTGGTCTTGGAGGTACCCAGGAGAAGCCAAGCTGTGAACCATGGTCAGCTGCTGCTAGTGTCAGGCTTGGGGCAACTTAATGAGAGGTAAGGGGCACACTGAGGCTATATGCTGCTTGGTTGAGAGATTTTAGGAAAATCTGAAGCATGAGCCAAGATAGACCACTCATATGGAAAAGCTACTGGAAACAGCTTTACTAGGCCTAAAAGTTGGGTATGGTGGGGCCTCAGGGAATCACCAGGGAAGGTCTACAGTATTAGCCAGGTTGGTGGAGACTCAGATATAGTGCCAGTCTGCTGGCTCTTTGAGGGGTGGGCTCATCAAAGGAACAATGGCCTCTGCCAGCACTTTTGTCTGGGAGAAAGCTGCACTCTGGGATCAAGCTGGTTCCTCAGCACTCACCCTGATACTAGACAATTCAGTTCTTCCCCATATGTCTTTGGTGCCTTTTAAGCTGTTGCCCCAGCACTGGAGCTCAAAGGGAGTGAGCCTGAAGAAGTCTGAGCTTGGCTCCTTTGAGTGGAACTGCCTGGGACTCCAGCATTTCTTTGTATTCCTCAGCTTCAATCCCCACTGATTTTTACAGCCAGAAGTTATGGAGACTTTTCTTCTGAGCACTGGAACCCTGGACTGGGGTGCCTGGTGTGAGGCTGGGACCCCTCACTCCTCACTGATACCTCTGCAGTCGAGATATCCTTCCCAATTTTTATCCACCACACATGAGTGTGGGACCAGCCTGTTCCACATTTCCACCCCTCTTACCTGTCTTGATGTGGCTTCATTAATTCCCTAGTTGTAGTCCAGAAATTTTCTAACCACCAATTTACCAATCTGGATTCTTAGAACAGAGGTCAGATTGTAGTAGACTATGATATGGGAAGTGAGGAATTGGAGACGGTGTTGGGCTATTCTCTTGGAAAGGGTGGACAACAAGGAGGAGAGAAAGAGAAAATAAAGTCTATTGGGAGGCACCATGTTGGATAGAAGCTTGTTTGCTTCAATGGGAAAAACCTGAGTAAATCTGCAGAGAAAATACACAAGACATAATTGTTAGAGCAAAAACCAGAGATGAAAAGTGAGAAAACCATTTCAAAAACACTTGGGAAATATTTCTTTTATAAACAGTGTGAACAAAATAATGATACTTAGAGTATCTATTATTTTCTTCCAACTGGAATACCTGATCTTCCTAGCCCTCTCATCGTGGAAACAAAGGAATCCTAGATTCTGCTGCAAGAATTATCGGAGTATTTTAACAGCAATTGCATTTTCTCATAGAAATAAAACTCTAAATTCTGACTAAGTATGGTTTAAAAGGGATTATTACTCTGTTCAGTTATACTACAGGTTTAAATAGGCTTTCATGATCTGGTCTGAGGATCAAACTACCACTTACAATATTGTTTCTATGGGGAATCTCTCTCTCTCTCTCTCTCTCTCTCTCTCTCTCTCTCTCTCTCTCTCTCTCTCCTCTAAAAGTCATAGTACCCATATTGGAAACTGCGTGCTGATAGATGGGAGGCTGCCCACTTATTCCATTGACACTAACTTTGGGGGAAAAATACCTTTGGGAACTCATAAAAAATTGCCTTCAAAATCAAACCACCAAAAAAAGCCAACCTTTTTGATTTGTGGACACACTTCAATTTAACCCCAAAGTGGCATTACTCAGCTTGTTTGGCTTTAGTATGCACCACCCTTGGCTCAAAATGACTCCTAATTTTTCCTTAAAATCAATTGAACCGTCTCAGTAGAAATGTTTTTGGCCCTTGAGGAAATTCCAAAGAATGGATCATGGACTCTAAAGGAAATATTAGAAAGAATTTCCAAAGATCACTTTGAACAATGGTAGCCACTTCAGAATAAGTTTATAAACTTCAATGACACAACTCTGAAGGTATGCAAAATTATTTTGTTAAGTTATAATCTATTGGTTTGATTTTTGAAAGCATAGGCTATATGCTAGATTGTTTAGTAGTTGTTTTATTTAAGGGATTAGCTCCTTTTCTGCCCAGCTAGACTGTAAGTGCTAAGAGCCAAGGACTGCAGTTTGTTTGTAGTCCTCTCTGTAGTCCAATTTGATGCCTTGCAAAAAAAGATGATGTTTAACGAATATTTTAAATTGATAATATAACGCATGTTTTCTTGAGTCTGGTATTTATTATCTACGCATGTACATAGTAGTAAACCTCACCTGGGCTGTTTTGAACAGAACATAATACGTATAATAGAAAAAACTTGCAAAAAATTGAATAAATATATAGAATGGATGATAGCATGGTGACAAAATTAACTTTTAACACAAACCAAATAGAAGAAAATATAGGGGACTGTAGAAGATAGAAAGAGAAATCTCAGTTTTTGAGCATAAGAACAGAACTACATATTGAAACTTACAACTTACTCGGACAGTTTGGGTGTAACTCAAATTCTATGAGCTACTCCAAATTTCTCCCTCAATTCTCAAACCTTCTCAGACCGCCCCCGCCCACAAATTCTATTCTGTTGACTAGTTCTACATCTGACATTTAATTCATTAGCTCTTCATTTCTTTGCTAGGAATGGTTCCAGATCTCAGAAACAAACTTAGTATCTTATTGTGAATTTCTGTAGTTTGTTTCTAAATTGTTCTGAGAATATCCCAAAGAATAACATTTTCCCCAATTTATAAAAGTACACCAAAACACACAAGTTAAACAAAACTAGTACCCTAGTGAAAAATTCCACAGATTGATATTTTAATACATATGTCATATTTTTAAAACATGCAAATGAAATCTGAGTTGTTATTGAAGAGATAAAATTAAAAATGATAATGTTGGCAAGAACAAGAGTACGAATATTCATGAAGAAGGACAAGCATATATTTCCCTAAAATGTAGTGCTTTCCTTCCCAGGGGAGGCCATCTGGCCTCTTTAATTGCTAGTTAAAACCAATTAGTACAAAATAGTGTACTATCTTATTGGGTTTCACCACAAGCCTTCTGGTTTATCCTTAATCTTATGGTTTTCTCTTAAATGTTTTCTGTTAATGATACAAATTGAAAACAACAGCAACAACTCATGTTTAAGCTGAGTACAGTCTACCAGGGCTCAAGCAAACACTTTTCATTACTATCTATAATCATTGCCTTACCACAGAGAGGCAGAGATGATAACAATTCAGGCCTGCTCATGCATACAAACTGTTCTCTTGGCCATTGGAACAGCCAGGCAGCCTGCTTACACCTCAGGTTTTGGGAGTGTCTCAAGTGTAGAAGTAATAGTGTCAGAAACACTAATCACCCTAATTTCACACATATTTCTTCAAAGTGAGTCATGATGACAATGAAGTGAAAGAAGCTTGCATTGCTTTACACTGAATTCAAGAATAACACTGACCTGACCTATCTACAGATTTCAATCACTGGTTCATAACTCCAAGTTCCTCAACTGCCTATTTTGTCTGTGCTTTGGTCCAAACTTCTTTCCCTTAACTGCTTATTGGTGAAGTCTGTTCTCTACTTAATCCAAATTTTCTTCTTAATAAAACATTTTTCTCCTGGTTACTATTTCACCAGTCACCTCTTACCTTCTCTTATATCTGAGCCATAGCTACTTCTTCAGGTAGTTCTTATTGCTCTGTAAATTAATTTATTCTTCCTGAGAAGACAAAGACTATACCTAGTTACCCAAGTTTTAATCAGATATATTCACCACCAACTTTGCATCCAATTGTAACTCATTAACTATACAAATACTATACTATACTATACTATACTATACTATACTATACTATACTATACTATACTATACAAATAGTATAGTAATTGTAACACATTAACTATGCTATTTGTATGGTTAATAGTATAGTAATAGTACAGTAATTGTAACACATTAACTATACTATTTGTATAATGTGTTACAATTGCATACAAATAGTATTTTAAAGAATATCAAGAATACTATTTGTGATATGTGAGGTGAGTTTAGTTAGTAATTTTTATGATAGCAGTTGTATGTTTATTTTATTTTATGGGTATACACAAATCCACACATACATATATATGGCTAGCATTAGAAAACCTTGATTACTCAGATTCTAATGCCTAGGATAAGATTAAGTTTTCTAAAAGTGAGAGGAGATAACTTTTAATTAAGGAAATAATAGTATAAATGTTAACACATATATGGCGAAATCATGAAACTGGTACTTAAAATACCAAAGTTTGGGAAACATTTGTGTGGTGATTAAGAGCTCTTTCATGTCTTCATGCCTCACTCTTCCATTTATCAGCTATGTGATTTTGGGCAAGTCCTTCTCATTGAGTCTCAGTGTTCTCATCCATGAAATGCATTTATAATAGCACTTACCTCACAAGGGGTGAAAAATAAAAAGGAGTAATATTCCTTTCTGAAATAGACAGGTATATATAAATTAAGATAGAGCCCTAAATTAGTCTTTTAAGCTAGTATGAAAGGAAGGGAAACTATAGTTATCAGGCAAAACATAGCAACATCTAATAGTGGAGGCATTGGAGGGGGTGATTTGAGGGAGGATAATTGTTTGAGGCTTTGCTCAAACAATATCCCAGGACATCAGAAGCAAATTTTTGTTAGGTATTGAAAGAATAGCTTGACATGTATAACAGACTCTCATCTGGAATAAGAGACTGCTTTTTGAACAACTTTTGTATACTTCAGCTCTTACATATTGCTTTAGAAGTTATATGTTTCCATGTTTGTTTCTCCTATTAGCTTGTGAGCATCTTTAGAACAGCAACTACATTATCTCATCTTTGTATCTCAATACTTAATGGTGTTTGGCCCAATATAATAGTTTAATAATGGGCTGTTGAACTGAAAATAACAAGGCTGTTATTTTTTTTCTTAACATTTAAACCACTTAAGACCCTGGTAACTTTATGTTGTAATATACTATGTGTTCACCGACATACTAATGAGAACAGAGACTCAATTCTTGACTTTTAATGGCCTCAGAGTGCTAGAAGAGTGTCTACATGTGTGAATGAGCCTGGATATAATGAAAATAGAAAGATACCTAGGTGAAAATAAGGGCTGAAATGGTGAGTATAACGCAAAGGAAAACAGCATTATTCCCCAAACAAAATAAGAACTTCGTGAAATCCTTGGGGAGAGAAGAGAAAACTCCACTACCCATAGACAACAAACTCCATATCTCATTCCCACAATTTACTTAACTGATAAAAATAAATTTTTATTATTTCCTCAAGGAAATTTGGTAATTGTAGCATGATGCCTGAAAACACTGTATCTCCCCACATCAACTGCTCTACTTTCCCTTATGATTTAAGTGAAGAATGAAGGAAGATAATAATTGTTATCGCTAACAAATCTTTCAAAAGTATCAAGAATGCTGAAACATAAAACCATCTTAATCTTTATTAACAAGAACAGAAAACCTTAAAAAAATAAACAAACTCTGATGATTGCTTTGTAATAGATAAGCTATAGAAAACACCATCCTGTCCACTCATAATATCAGCTAATAGATAAACATATCTAAAGATTGAGATATTATTTTATAACATTTGGAGTTAGGAAACAAATCAATCACTCCATTATTTTTCTAGCCTTTTGACACAATTTCAAGGGATTTCTTGCCTGCTTATAAGTGGACAATTTTGAGGGGTAAAAATAGTGTCTAAGACTGTAAGACTCCCTTTAATATCAAGTTTCATAAAAATTTAACCTAATAATTGTTTAGAGCTTTAGCAAACACCAGCTAGTGATTGCAACTTCCTGATGTGGGCATAACTTGATTAGAATTGTATCAAGACATGGTCACTAACTTATTTCACATGGAAAATTAACAATAAAAGGCCTATGATCTGGTAAATAGGAAAAACAAATATTTTAGGTACTAGTTACTGCATTGTGGCCAAATCACAGATCTAGAGATAAAAGGCTAAACATTCAACCATCTATTTAATATTTTCTTCTTTCACATATGAACATTTACATATTTATTTAAAAGCACATAGTATATAAAAAGATTGGGGAAACACACCTAGAAAGGAGTTATAAATAATAAGGAATTTGTGATCATCCCAGGTATAAAATGTCACAAAACCCCTTGAATTTAGTTCTCAATCTTCTGGTATTGTAGGTGCCAGACTGTCTATAAAAAACACACAAATGAAACCCCAAATTTGAGACATCCCAATGACAATCCTCTTCTTAACTTGATGTGGTTGAAAGAACATAATTTTGACCTAAGTTATCACCTCTGACATTTCAAAAGGCAATAAAAGGAGCAGAGGCCTAGATTCTAATCCTTAGCTGTATCTTTAACTTGTTTTACCCTGTCTTTTGACCTTTTGGAGACTTGTTTTTCCCATTAGTATACCAAAAACAACATCTGCTTCACAGGATGGGTTTGAAAATTAATGAGATGATGTCTGAGAAGTACTTGAATATCAGGTGTTCTGTTATTTCTAGGTACTGTTATTCAGTATTAAAATTCATTACCCTTTTCAAGCCACCTAACTAACCTGCTGCATCTGTGTAGCGCATAGGTGTAAAAAAGAAAATGTCAAACTGGACACTATGTACTTCTCAGTTTAATCAATTATGGTGAAATTTTATTAGTAACTAGCCAGATTTTTCTTCTTAAGAGTTTTTTTTAAATTTTATTATTGTTTAAAATATTACAGATGTCCCTTTTTCTCCCCAAGGACCCGTTCCACACCGTTCCTTCCTCCTCCCCAGTCCCTCTCCCCACCATTGTCCATGTCCTTGAGTTGTGTATATATGCACATAAATTCTTTGGTTACTCTCTCCCCCTCCACCCACCCGCACTCCTCCATCCCTCTTGCATTCATCAGTCTCATCTATGCTTCCATGTCATTGAATGCATTCTGTTCATCAGTTTATTAACTTCTTTAGATTCCACATATAAGTGAGATCATGTGATATTTGTCTTTCACTGCCTGGTTTATTTCACTTAGCATAATATTCTCCAGGTCCATCCATACTGTCCCAAAGGGTACGAGATTCTTCTTCTTTACAGCTGCGTAGTATTCCATGGTGTAAATGTCCCACAGCTTTTTTTATTCAGAATGTTGAACAAGCAGAGTTCATTAAGAGTGCATGACCACCACGAATAGGTATTTTGCAAATTGGTTGTTCTTGAATGTGAGCTCTTAAGAATACTAATAATAAAGGATTTCCACATGTTTTGAGAAAGTCCACTCTTGACCAATATTTTTTCTCTCTGGAGAGGACCAAAAAAAAAAAAAAAATCTTCTGTAGTAACTAAAGTATCAAAAAGGAGTAAATATTATAAGGTTAAAGCTGCAAATTAATTCAATAAAGATCTTATAGATGATTTTCTTGGTAGTCTTGACCTATACCTGACAGTTTCCTGGAGGAATATAATTTTTTGTTTAAATAAATTGAAAACATATGTCTTGAATAATAATAATAATAATAATAAATAATTTTTAAGCAGGCACTTCCTATATATGATCTCATTTGATACATCTTAAAAACCTTTCTATGAGACAAATGTTACTAGCCTGGTTTTCAAATATAGAAACCAAGGCTTAGGAGGGTTTGCTACCTTACTTATACTCATAGATTTAGTGAACAACAGATCTAATATTTAACCCAAATGATCTGACTACAAAGTTCATGTATTTTTCATTATATTGTGATAGCTGAATACTGTATATACAGGGTGTCCCAAAAAATGTATACATATTTTAACATCTTATAGCTCGATTTTGAAAATGAAATGTATTTTAATAAACACTGCCTTTATAATTATTCAAAGTGTGTGTATACATTTTTTGAGATACCCTATAGGTGTTCTGAGGTCTCCACTCTCCCACCACCACCAAAAAAAAAAAGCTCTTACAGTAAATCTGTAGCTCTCTGTTGAACCAGAATTCTATTCAAATTGCTTTTCACTGAAGATTTCTATAGGACTACCTAGTTGGTTACCTAATCTGCTTTGCTGTTATGAGTATGTCTTTGATTACTTTTTTCAGAACTAGGGTCATAAGAAATTAAAGAATTCAGCTTTCAAGACTACTTCTTGTTGCTCTGCATAAATATCCTTCCATCAACTCAATCACCTTGCTTTCTTTGTGCATGTCCTTTTTCTCTATATATTTCTTTTTCTCCCTCTGTTTTTACAAGCCCTTTTGATTGTTTTTCCTCTAAGGCCATGTCCCTAGCAGAATTTCTACTTGAAGTGTAGCTATTTCTTATAAGAAATTCCAGGATATGAACAGTCGTACCACCAAGTACCATATGCTGTAGCTCCAGCAAAAAAACCTCTCACAAAAGACAGAGTGTTTTCAGTTCTAACGATGTCCCTCCTGCATGAGGAGCCTAACTCTTCCACATTTTTTTTTTTTCAACTCGAGACTCTTAAAACACTTATCCTAACTTTGTCAATAGACTCTTGTTGCCTCTTTATTTGTACGGGGGGAACTATGAAGCAAGAAACTCCTGGTGGAAAAAAGGGCAAAAAGGTAGCCAAGTAACTAAACTAGGGGAAAGTTGAAGGGGAAAGATTTTAAGAAAACATTCTTAGTATGGATGGTTAAATAGCAACGTGGATAAATGTAGGACACAGGTGGTCAGCATGTGTTTTGAGCAAAGGCAACATTATCCAAAAGACAGCAACATTCCTTTAGAATATTGCTATTTGCTATATAGGCTCAGAGCTGTAGAGGTGAAGTTTTCCTCCAAGCAATTGTTTCTATTGTGTCAGGTTGTGTTACACCAAGCAAAGCCTGGCTAAAATTTTGTCTGGTCTATAACAGGACTGTATTTTAATTTCGCAGCCACACCAATCAATCCCTATGTGACTGCAATCATAACTTAGTCCAGGGAACAAAAACACTGCCTGGCATAGTGCCTCCTGGCATACAGAACCCACATCCTCCTTTATCTAAAATATAACCTTTAAAATGACAAGAAAGCACCCTTGTGGATATCAGCTGCTATATTTTTCTAGCAAGTGTAGAAATTCCAGGTGACTCCATTTTGGTCAGTTCACAAACTAGAGAATAATTATTGCTTTCTTTATCTTGTTGTCCTGATGTGTTCTCCAGAGGTATAGCTAGAAAATCATCAGTCGACAGACGGCTCTGGAAGAGATAAGTCCAATGGTTTGGCTGTTGACAAATCTCCCTAGGACAATCTTTACTGTTGATCACTATGGTAATGCCAAACCTGCCTATCTACCTCTGGACTCATATGACCCAGGATGTGTTGCCTAAATTAAACAGCAGAAACTCACCTTGGTTCCTAACCTACTAGCAAAGATGGTCTTATGGTACAAATGAGTGCTATGTAGGCACATAGTCATTCATTCATTGATCATTTAACAGCTATTTATTATATGCATATCATCTGTTAGTATGTTCTAGGTTCAGAGTGGCATTATGGAATTTAAACTTTTAGGTCCTGATCTAAATCTGAGTGGACACAGTCAGAATAGGATTGAGATGTCATACCATTAGCAAATTAACAAACTTGCTTCGTACACTGAACATGAAATGACAACCAATTAAAAACCAAGCAAGTATTGCCCAGTCTCTGAATAACACAATTCAATGCATTCTTAATTGTCTGCATGATTCCTTGATCATGACTATTTGCTTCAGGGTGTTGAGGTGTGATGATGACAGTTTAGAGAATGCTTCTGACAGCAAATTTCTTACGCTCAGCTGGGGAAGGTGTTCTGGAGAAAGATGGTGGACTAAGCACATGTTTTACTCATCTTCCTTTCCATAGTCTCATTGAAATGATAGAAAATACATTTTCAAAATAATTAAACCCTACAAGGCTAGAAAACGAGAAAGGCATGCAGCAATAGCCCAGAAAATTTGAGGAAATCCTTAAGGATAGAAAGCAGATGGAATCTGATTAGTGGAGGAAACAGAGGAGGAAAAACTGCAACCCAAAACTAAGATAGTAAGAGTGCTTTCCAAGAGAGCTCCAAGAAGTACCAAGCTCAGATTCAGGAAACACAAGAGAGAGTAAATGGGCCATGGGGAAATTTTCAGTGTCATTAAAGAACTGCATTCAGAACTGCTAGGCCAATGGAGCTGCCCTTCCTATCCACAGTCCTCCCTCCCATTGAGAGCAAACAGTGGCCAGCATATAGACTTGCTCTCAGGATTAAACCTGAAAACTGCATCTGCATTTTAAAGAGTGTAAACTACCTACCTGGAGTGCAGAGGCTCCCTAGATGCTGGCGCCTGAAGACAGTTTGAGGTAACTTTAGATCCCCACTACAGATATCTATGAACCAATGATTCTCAACCCTGCTTGCATATTAGAATCACATAGGAAGCAGTCAGGTTGAAAACAACTGCTCTAAAGCAGGCTTCCTAAATTTTAATGAGCATATTTAACCACCTGGGGACCTTGTTAAAATGTAGATTTTAATCCTGCATGTTTTAAGTAGGGCCTGAGATTATGGCTTTGTACAAAGCCCCCAGGCTTCTAAATTCCAAGGACTGAAACGAATCACAAAAGATTTACAGTTTCAAAACAAAATGCAAATATTGACCAACTTGATCATATGAATGTAAAGGTATAAACACAAGTTGGAAACTGGCAGGAGGTAGGAGGGTAGAGATAAGTAAAAGGATGCTAATATCATTATCTTTCATATCTCACCTTTCAGGATCAATACTCTCTTAAGTTAAAATAAGAAATATAGATTTAATTTAGGAATTTAAAGCTATTGTAAAACCTTAAAATAATATAACAAATATGAGGGAGGAAAATAGAAATAAGATACCATGAAAGTGAGATAAAATTTTCATGTCTCAAAATAACAAAAAATAACATTCACTGAACTCTTGTGCTGAAACACTATTTTAAGCACCTTACATGTATCATCAACTCATATAGTCATCACAAAAACATTATGAGGCAGGTACAACTTTTATCCCCATTTTTACTGATAAGCAAACAGAGGCTCAAGGAGATTATGGAATTGCTAAAGGCCACAACACTAAGAAATAACCCAGGCAGTCTAGCTTCAGAATCTATGCTATTAAATCACTAAAGACTCCTTAATTGAAATATCAATAGATTCTATTTAAAACACCAAAAATTGAAGCATAAACATTATCTAATGCTAAATTTGGGACCAACCAAAGAATACAAACTTAAGTGGTGTCTCTATCTGCAAGACTCAAGGGTAGGTGGGGCATGGATATGAGGATATTATTTTTACTTTTAATTTCAGGCACTTTGGAGTAGCTTGGAAGTATTTTCACCATGTACAAAGTTTTTTAATTTTTTTAAAATATATCTTTATTGATTTCAGAGAGAGGAAAGGAAAGGGAGAGAGAGAGACAGAAACATCAATGATGAGGGAGTCATTGATCGGCTGCAGCCCACAACCCCGGCATGTGCCCTGACCGGGAATTGAACCCCGCGGGAATCGAACCCCGATCGTCTGGATCCTAGGTCGACGCTCAAACACTGAGCCATGCCCGGTCGGGGACTTTTATGTTCTTAATAGTAGAACAAACTTAAAATCTCAAAGTATAGGTCACACTGTGAGAAACAGCAGTGCCTGTTAACCCACATATTGAAAACCACTTGCACAGGAGAGATTGGAGGTGGTACTGGGACCCATTTGGGACATTTTTGAGAGGGAGCCTAGCTCAATGAAGAAATTAGTAGAATGACTCTCCAAAATCAATATGGCTTATTTTCCAAGTCTTCTTGATCCCTTTGCTTCTCCATCTACTCCTAAATGGAAAAGTAGCTACTTTTAATTGTCAAATAGCTTGTCAAAGCTATACTTTTTTACAGCCGTTTAAATATCAGAATCAATTCCAGGACATCAGAAATAGCTTCTCTCTCCGGCTTTCATGCAAACAGATCTCGGACATGCTACACTGAGCATGGCCAAGATAACAAAAAAACTGCCTTCTTGAAAAACGCTACAATTCTCCCACACAAGGCATTCTTTATGGAGAGATAACTCATCTTGACAGCTTTGAAGGTCTTAAATTCCTTGGGTAGTTCCTTTATGGATACCTCCCTCCCGGCTTAGTTGAAAATGCAGGCTAATCTGAGAGCCTTTGCAGTTAATTGTGCATTTTGATCAAACTAAAGGGCTGAATCTGAGAGATCTGTCAGCATTAAAATTTCCAATAGAGGTGACTGAATATAGCTTAGAATTTGCAGGGGCAGATGGTTCAGGATATCAGCACTCAATGGATATGGTCCTAGTAACTCAGCTAGGAACTCCAGTGTAGCCTAATTAATGACATGATACAGAGTTTACCTCCTTCTGATTTGAAATGTAATCCCCAGGGAGAACTGAGGAGGGTACATATAGGAAGGAAATAGTCATGGATCCACTTATGGTTCTTTTTGATCTCTCTATAATAAGATCGCTTTGATAATTTGTGCAGAATTCTTCTATGTAGATAATATAGCTCTTGAGTGGCAAGTGGCAATGTCAGTGTGGTCTGATTTTGGGGAGTTAAACCGAAGTAGGAAGTGTTGGCTGATGTTTACCATGCCGTTGTAGCATATACATAGAAGACAATAATTTCTTAATTTAGAAATGTCAATAGATTCTATTTAAAACAATAAACATTATCTAATGCTAAATTTGAAACCAACCGAAGAATATAAACCTAAGTGGTGTCTCTATCTGCAAGACTCAAGGGTAGCTGAGGAATGGAAATGAGAATATTAATTTTACTTTTAATTTTAGACACTTCGGAGTAGCTTGGAAGTGTTTTCACCATGTACAAAGTTATTTAATTTAAAAAAAAAAAAACTAGTTCAATGCTTTTGAATGCACTGGAAAAATAGGAAAGAAATACACCAATATATTAATGGTAATTGTCTTCTAAAGGTGCATGAGGGACAGGAATTATAAGCATTTTCTTCATTTTTTCAACCTCTGTGTCCATATGCTGATGAACCAAACTACATACCTTTTTCTCAGTAGACAATGAAGTAACTCAGAAACTTGACTTTTCATTAGAAAAGAAGATATAGAATGAGTGATCTCTGTTTCCACTTCAAGAAGTCAAATAAACAAGTCAGTTAAACCTAAGTAGAAGAAAAGAAATAATAAAAATTAAAATTAAATCAATAAAATAGAAACAAATAGTAGAAATTGGCAACAAAGCCAGAAGTTGTGTGGGGTTTTTTGTTATTTTGTGTTTTTTTTTTGGAAAAGATTAATAAAATGAATAAGCACAGAGTAAAATTTACCAAGAAAAAAAGAAAGAACACACAAATTATCAATATCAGAAATGCATGAGGAGATATCCTTATAGATTATGCAGTTATTGCAAGGATAATAAAGGGATATTGTGAACAACCCTATGCCAATAAATTCAGTGACACAGAAGAAATGAATAAATTTTTGAAGCCAATTGCCAAAACCAATACGAGAAGTAGAAAAACTATATTTGCTAATGAAATTGAATTTATAATTAAACAACTTCCCACAAATAAAGCTCCAGGCCCAGATGGCTTCACTAGTGAAGTCTATCAAGCATTTAAGGAAGAAGTAATACCAATCCTATGCAGACTCATTCAAAAAATAAGAGAAGAAGAATGTTTCCCAGTTAATTTATGAAACCAATATAAATTTGAAACTAAAACATGACATACAAAAAAGAGAAATTATACACAGATATCACTCCTGAGCATAAATACAAAAGTCCATAACAAAATATTAGAAAATCAGATATAGAATTATATAAAAAAGGACAATATATCCTGGTCAAGCAGGATTGATTATAGGCAAGCAAGTTTAGTTTAACATATAAAAATTAATCAGTTTTTATCAGATTAATGGAGAAAATCCTATAATCATTTTAAAGGATGCAAAAAATTTGAGAAAAGATAACAAAACTTAGGAATTAATTTGACAAATGTTATGTAAGATCAATAAACTAAAAACTATAAAACATTGCTGAGAGAAATTAAAAGATACTCAAATAAATGGAGAGACAAAAGATGTTCTTGAATAAGAGTTAATATTGAGATGTCAGTTCTCCACTAGCTACATGTGATTGTTTATATATAAATTAATTATAATTAAATAAAGTTTTGAAATCATTTTTTGTATTTATACTATGCACATTTCAGTTTCTCAACAGTCACATGTATTTAGTGGCTACCATATTGGACAGCAGAGATACATTTTCATCATTGCAGAAAATTCTATTTGCATTGATTCAGTGAAATCATAAAAACCTCATATTTTTTAGAAATTTGTACATTGATTTTAAAATTTATTTGGAAAGGCACAGGACCTAGAATAGCCAAAACAATCTTGAAAAACAAGAACAAAGTTAAAGGTACTCACACTACCAGACTTTAAGACTTTCTACAAAGCAACAGTAATTCAGACAATGTGGAACTGGGAATAAGATAAAAAAATGATAACTAGTGCCTGGCCGGGCATGGATTAGCAGCTGAGCATGGACCTAGGATCCAGGAGATCGGGGTTTGATTCCCGGTCAGGGCACATGCCTGGGTTGCGGGCTAGGCAGCCGATCAATGACTCTCTCATCATTGATGTTTCTATCTCTCTCTCTCCCCCTCTTTTCCTCTCTCTGAAATTAATAAAGATATATTTTTAAAAAAATGATAACTAGTAAAACAGAGTCCAGAAGTTAACCCACACATATGGTTTTCAAAGAGTGCAAAGCAATTCACTGACAGAAAGGGAACTCTCTTCAACAAATGATGCCAGATAATTGGCTATCCATATGGAAGAAAATCCTATGTTTCTACCTCACACGATACACAAAAGAGTATTCACAATGGATCATAGACCTAACCACAACAGTTTAAACTATAAGGCTACTAAAATAATATGTAGAATAATATCTTCTCAAACTTGTTATAGACAGAGGTTTCTTGGAGAGAACACAGAAAGAATGAAACATAAAAGAAAAATTAATATAATTTACTTCATTAAATTTAAAAATTCTACTCATCAAAAGACAACATTAAGTAAATGAAAAGGCAAGCTATAGATTGAGTGAAAATATTTGCAACATAGAACAGGCAAATGACTTGTATGTAGAATAGAAAAAATGAATTCTTATAACTCACTAATAAATAAAAATCAACCCTGTAAAACTGGGCAAAACACTTAAAAGACACTTAATAGAACAAGATATATATGAAAATCAATAAGAACATAAAAAGATGCTCAATATCAATGGTCATCAGGAAAATTAAAATTTAAATCCAAATCTGATGTAGCAATACTCACAGAATTACTAAAAACAAAACAAAAAATTACAACACCAAATGTTGGAGAGGATTTGGAGTAAAAAGAACTCTTATACATTGCTATGGAGAGAGCAAAATGGTACATCTTTGGAAAACAATTTAGCAGTTTCCTATAAGGTTAAACATCTATCTACTATATAACAAAGTACATCAACCTCTAGGCAGTAATCCATGAGAAATAAAAACATATGTTCATAAAAAGTACATACAAAATGATTCCATTAATATGAAATCCTGCAACAGAAAAAAATAATCTATGATGATAGAAATCAGGTCAGTGGTTACTTAGGGCTAATAGGGTTGACTAGAAGTTCATGACAGAATTTTGGGGAGTAATGGAAATTTTCTGGGTCTTGATAGGGTTGTAAGTAAAATGAACATATGCATTTTACAAAATTGATATGGCACACTTAAGATCAGAGTATTTTACTGAATGTAAATTGTAACCTGTATTAGTTATCTTTTGCTGCATAGCAAATTACCACAAACTTACCGATTTAAAACAACACCTGTTTATTACCCTGCAGTTTCTGTTGGTCAGATGTCCAGAGTAGCATGACTGGGTTCTCTACTCAGGGTATCCTAATGCTGAAATTAAGGTCTTAGCCAGGTTGAGTTCTCATCTTCAGGTTCTGGGGGAAAATATGCTTCCAAACTTATTCTTATTTTTGACAGAATTCAGTTCCTTGAGGTTGTGAGGCTAAAGTATCCTCTTATTCCTGAATGCCTGCCAGGAACTGCTATTAGCTCTTAGGGGTTGCTTTCAGTTCTTTACCCTGTGACTTTCTATATCTCAGCAACAGAGAACCTCCCTCACATTGAATTTCTCTTATACTTCAAATATCTGACTTCCTCTTCTGCTACCAGCCAAAGAATAATTTCAGCTTTAAAGGGGCTGATGTTATTAGGTCAGACCCAACCAAATATCTTAAATCCAACTAACTGGGGACTTCAATTACATCTGTAAAATCTTTTCATAATACTACCTAGGTTAGTGTTTGATTGAATAACCAGAAGGCAAGAATCTGGTGGAGAAGACATTTTAGAATGGTGCCTACCACATAACCGAATAAAAAATAAAGGAAGAATAAAAACATTTTCAGACCAACAAAGCTGAGAGATTTGTTACCAACAGATTTTACTACAAGAAATACAAAAGTAAAATTTTCAGGATGAAAGGAAAAAGGCAGAAGCCTGAATCTACAGGAATGCATAAATGACTATTTTTAAATCCCTCTAGAAAATTATTGACTATTTAAAGCAAAAATGATAATGAAAGGTTAAGGTTCATGGTGCATGGGTAGGCTAAATAGCCATCTCAAATGGTGAATAAAGAAAAATTGAATTTATTTAAGGAAAAGGGGTTGGAGGATGGGGGTATCCAAAGGGAAGGGCTACACAGCACGGATTCAAAGGGTATTGGGTCCATGATGGCAGTAAAAATATATTTGGGACAGTGAAACAAGGAAGGCCATAGAAGAAGTAACAGGAGAGCCTAGGCTGGACTGCTTTGGCTCACTAAGAAGTCAGAGGGAGAAGAGGGCCTTGGAGACAGGTTCAGGTGGTAAGCCAGGGGCAAGCTGCCACTGCCCATTGCTCCCCTCATTGAAAGTCTTGTGGGGTCCCTCCAGAAATAAGAATGGAGAAAGAGATGGACCTGGTGTGCTCCCCTGGTGGGGAGCATGTGCTGGGTCCTTTGTCCTGAGCATATTTATCTCTTTCTTACAGGTAGAAGTCTTAATGGAGGTCTCAAGAGAGTGTCTCAATAGAAATCTTCATCAGCTTTCCAAGCATTTTCTTTCAGGGTACTGGTCCCCACTGATTGGTTAGCGCCAGGGCAGGGGGTAATTAGCCAATGTAGCTGGTCCTGAGGCAGCCACAGCACCATTTTTCTCAGCCTGAAGCTGAAATACAACTGAGGATTAGATGTTATCATTAGGGAAGAAATGCTCAGGGGATCTAAACTGTATGACCAGCTATATGGTAGGGGAGGATAGATTGATTACCTTGGGGACAAGATCCTTGTTTTCCCCATTTTGCCTCTTGCTAGGCATCTGGGGCTTTCTGCCCTAGTGAGTTTGTGTGCCTGGCCCATTGTCCTTGCTCTGCTCATGCCTAACAGGTAAGAATATGGTGGGCTTTATAATATATATAGAAGAAACATATGTGAAAATAATAGCACCAAAGGCTAGATGGGTCAGAATTGGAATTACACTTTTATAAGATTTTTACTTTGTTTTAAAATAATAAAATAGAAATAAAAGATAAATTTTGGCAAATTAATCTCTAAAGCATCCACTAAAAATTGATTCAGAGATGAACAGCTGAATAGCCAACAGAGAATAAATATAAATAGATTAAATAGTTCAATTAAAAGACAGAAATTATCAGAATGGTTTTTAAAAGACCCAGATAAATGCTATTTAAAAACAACACACTTTAAATATAAGAATATTAATATATCAAAAATATAATGATTAGCCCTAGTCAGTGTGGCTCAGTTGGTTGAACATTGTCCTGTGTATTGAATGGTTGCCAATGGTTTCATAATCAGTCAGGGCACATGCTCAGGTTATGGGTTCAGTATGCAGTTGGGGTCCAAGCTGGAGACAACCAATTGATGTTTCTCTCTCTCTCCCCACCCCTTTCTCTCTCTGTAAAAATCAATAAAAACTTATTTAAAAATATATATGATGATGATGAAAAAGCTATACAATGCAAACACTAATTGACAGATAAAGTGGACTTCAAGGAAAGGAGTATGACCAGAGATAAAGAAAGATATGTCATAATGACAAAAATTTTAATTCCTCAGAAAGATATAACAATCCTAAAGTTTTTTGTACTTGATAACATAGGTTAAGTAAACAAAAAACCATAAATATGTAACTGAAAAAAAATTCAACAAACCTAATCATAATTGAAGATTTTAACATTCTTCTCACAGTAATTGATAGAAAAAAAAGAGACAATATTAGTAAATTTTTGGAAGATTTGAATAATTTGATCAAATTGACATTGATAGAGTACTACATTCAACAACTGTAAAATACACATTGTTTACAAGAGATCATGGAATGTGTACTAAAAACAAATCATATGCTCAGCCTTAGGACAGTTATCAATAGATTAAAAAAATTGGAAAACACTTATTTGTAAAGGTATATGTATTCCTATGCTTATTGTAGCATTATTTGCAATAGTCAAGACAAGGAAAGACCCTACATGCTCTTCAATGGGTGACTGGATAAAGAAGTTGTGGTACATATATGCAACGGAATACTACTGAGCCATAGAAAAAAAATGAAATATTATCATTTATGACAATGTGGATGGATATTAAGAGTATCATGCTAAGTGAAATAAGTCAGATGGAAAAGCACACAAATCATATGATTATACTAATATGTGGGATGTAAAATAAATGGCAACAAATAAACAAGCAAAACAAAGAAACAAACTCATAGAGATGGAAACTAGTATGGTGGTTACCAGAGGGGAATGCGGGTGGTAGGAAGATGAAGAGAGTAAAGGAGGTCAATTACATGGTGATGGAAGAAGGCTAGACTTTGATGGTGAGCACAGAGTGAAATATACGTATGGTATATTGTAAAGTTGTACATCTGAAACTTATATAATGTTATTAACCAATGGTACTCTAAGAAATTTAATTTAAAAATAAGCTTCAAAAGACTGAAATATTAAAGTAAATCAGAGAATGTCATTTTTACTGTATTTTTGATTTTTAAAGATAATAAATAAAGAATAAATCCAGTTTTAACTTCATTCTCAAGCTGTATTGCCACCTCCTGAATCTCATACCTATCATTTTCTTGTGCATCCATTTTTTTTGCTAATGCTCATCTTCAAATAACTTCGTAAGAGAAAGCAAGTGATGGGGGTTAAATATAATTTGATTAATAATTTGGCTGGATATAGGAATTTTGGTTGAAAATAATGTTCTCTCCCAATTTTGAAAATGTTGTAGTATACCAGAAGTTTGGGATTTCTAGAAAGAAAGAATAGAGAAAAGGAGAGAAGGAAATTATTTAAGAAACCATGCAAGAAAACTTCCCCTCTGACAGCTGTCAGTCTGTTCTCTGTATCTATGAATCTGTTTCTATTTTGTTTGTTAGTTTATTTTGTTCATTATATTCCACATATAAGTTAAATCATATGGTATGAAGGTTGGGGGGCTGGGTGAAAAAGGTAAAAGGAATAAACAAAAATGCCCCTCACAAACACAGATAACATTATGGTAATTGCCAGAAGGAAAGGGGGGGGGTGGTAGGTAGAAGATAGTAAAACGAGGATAATGGTGATGGAAGGAGATGTGACTTGGGGTGATGAACACACAACACAATATACAGATGGTGTATTATAGAATTGTACACTTGAAACCTACGTAATTTTATTAACCAATGTTGCCCCAATAAATTCAATTAACCAAAAAATTTATATGCATATATGCATAATCCATGGGCACAGACAATAGTGTGGTGGGGCAGGAGGTGGGTGCAAGGTGGAAGTGGTCAACATGGGAAAAAAGGAGACATCTGTAATACTTTCAATAATAAAAATAAATTTAAAAAATGAACCCAGCCGAACATGGCTCAGCGGTTGAGCCTCAACCAAGGATCCAGGCGATCAGGGTTCGATCCCCGGTGAGGGCACATGCTCGGGTTGTGGCCTTGATCCCAGTCGGGGGAGTGCAGGAGGCAGCTGATCAATGACTCTCTCATCATTGATGTTTCTATCTCTCTATCCCTCTCCTTTCCTCTCTATGAAATCAATAAAGATATATATTTTTTAAAAAAATGAAAGCTTCCTAGAACTGCAGGACACTAATTGTCAGAGTTAAAGAGCCTATCAATTTCACAGCCCAGTAAATTAAAAAGAAACACACACATACACATACAGTAAGTCTTGTAACTGCAAAATTTAAGAGTACCAGGGATAAAAAAGTTCCTAAAATTTTTAAATTTTAAAAATAATCTGGTCATTTAGAGTAAATGAGAATCAGAATGGCTTCAGTTTTCTCTACAGTCCTGGATACTTGGGAGATGATAGTGCAACACTTTTAAAATTGGGATAGGACATTATTTTCAACCAAAATTCCTATATTGAACCAAACTATTAATCAAATGATATTTAATCCACACCCTCACACACCTTTTCTTAGGAAGTTATTTGAAGATGAGCATTAGCAAAAGAAAGGGATAAACATAAAAGCAATAAGAATGAAATTCAGGAAGTGGCAATACAGCATGAGAATGAAGTCTTCATGTGTTATATCTGGAAATAAACAGCTACTATCTAATACTTAAATTTAAAAATAACATTCTAATCATATTATTTAAAGCTATGAAGTAAACAGCTAATGAGCCTAAAGTGACTGAACCTGAGGAATGGGGAGTAGGGATAAATTGAGGAGATAATGGTTGTTTTTTTATTGTAAGAAAGTGCATGTTATACATTTTTAAGCAAACATTACTCCTTTCTTTAACTACAGGAAAGGAAGAGTTCTAGGAAATGAAAAAGTAATCCCACTTACATTTTGAAGAATGTACGAAATAAAGATTTAGAAGAAAAAATGATTTAAACAATGTTTGTGATACATAATAGCATGTAACACAGAACTGGAGTCTCTCCTTGGCCATTTGTAAGACTTTATTTTGTTCAAGCAAATCAACACCTTTCAGATTCTTGTCTAAGAGAGTAAATTGATTAGACATATTTATCTTCTCTCCCTCCAATAATAATAATAATATTGGTAATAGCTAACACATATAATCTAAGTACTTCACATTCCTTAATTACAGTAATTCTCAAAACCACGCTATCATGTAAGTGCAATTATTATCTCCATTTTACAGATGAGAAAATCAAGGCGCAAAGAGACAAACTCTCTTGCCCAAGTTCTCAGGGATGGTTATTGGTGTTATTGGTGGAAGTGGAGTTCTTGGGGTTCCACGAGGAAAATATTTTCCTGAGGCAACCACAGGAGGATGAGGTTTCATGGAAAGCTTTATTGATGATGTAAAATTAAGTTTCCCTCCAAGGTCCCATGTCTGTCTGTCTTGCCATGGAAGAAGTCTGATCTTGTCTTCAGTAAGGCCAGAATTAAGGCCACTGCCCAAGAATTCCTATTCCATATTAAAGTACAGTTCAGTCCAGCATCTGGCTAGCTTAGTTTGTGTTCCAAGCTTCAGTCCATGGCCGTGTGGCTTAAGGCTACATGACTATGTAGAGAGAACATGCAAGCACATAGGCAAGTGCAGGCCACTGAGAAAGTGAGAGCAAGAGTGAAAAAGTGCAAACAAGAGAGAATTCTTTGTCTGGGGGTTTTAATCAAGAGCTTAGATTTTGCATGCTTCTGTGAGATCCACCCCCTAGCCAATCCATTGTTCCCAAGCTAGACTGACAGGCAGGCACCTTCCCTAGTCACCTTGACTTTACTGTGCATGCACCCATCTCCCCTTTTGTTCAATCCCTTCTCCCAGTGATCTGCAGGGAATAGACCAGTGGCTCCTTAGGGAGCATGAATCTGTAGCTTCCTGGTGAAGCAGCCTAGACAACCATGCTTATAATGTCTGGCCTCCCCTTTGCTCTCTTCCTATTGTTAATATTAACTAGCTAACTACAATGATAACAGTGGCAGAGTCAGTAATCTGGTTCCAAAGTCCATGCTCTTAACAATTACACTATACTGCCTCGCACATTAAAATTTCACCAAAATAATCATGAAGGAATAAAAGAAAGTATAAAACAAAAAGCCAATTTGTGCCCGGCTGGTGTTGCTCAGTGGTTGAGCGTCGACTTATGAACCAGGAGGTCACAGTTTGATTCCCAGTCAGGGCACGTACCAAGGTTGCAAGCTCGATTCCCAGTAGGGGCCATGCAGGAGGCAGCCAATCAATGACTCTCTCTCATCACTGATGTTTCTATCTCTCTCTACCTCTCCCTTTCTCTGAAATCAATAAAAACATATTTAAAAACAAAAAGGGCAAGTTGTGCTATTTCCTGGGCAAAATACCCCAATGTTCTTCATTTACATTTATAATACAATGAACACTTCTTACTTGGGTTTCAAGACCCGCTGCTTCCCTCTGGAACCTCATCTCCTACTCTTCTCTTTTTATTTATTTTTTATTGTTCAAAATGTTACAGATATCCCCTTTTCTCCACATTGATCCCTTTTACCCTGCAACCACCCTCCTCCCCAGTCCCTCACCACACTATTGTCTGTGTCTTTGGGTTGTGTATATATACATATAAATTCCTTGGTTAACCTCTCCCCGCTCACACCCATCTATCCACCCACCCCTACCCACCTTCCCTCTGAGATTCCTCAGTCTGATCCATGCTTCCATGTCACTGAATCTATTTTGTTAATCAGTTTATTAAGTTCTTTAGATTCCACATATAAGTGAGATCATGTGATGTTTGTCCTTCTATGCCTTGCTTATTTTGCTTAGTATAATATTCTCCAGGTCAATCTATACTGTCCCAAAGGGTACGAGATCCTTCTTCTTTATAACTGCATAGTATTCCATGGTGTAAATGTCCCACAGCTTTTTGATCCACTCATCCACTGATAAGCACTTGGGCTGTTTCCAAATCTTAGCTATTGTAAATTGCACTGCTATGAAAATAGGGGTGCATAGATTCTTTCTGATTAGTGCTTTAGGATTCTTAGGATATATTCCTAGAAGTGGGATCACTGGGTCAAAAGGCAGCTCCATTTTAAACTTTTTGAGTAACCTCCATACTGTTTTCCATAGTGGCTGCACCAGTCTGAATTCCTACCAGCAGTGTACCAGGGGTCCCCTTTCTCCACATCCTCGCCAGCACATTTGTTGATTTGTTGATGGTAGCCATTCTGACAGGTATGCAGTGATACCTTATTGTGGTTTTAATTTGCACCTATCTGATGATTAGCCACATTGAGCATTTTTTCATATGTCTCTTGGCCATCTGTGTATCCTCTTTGGAGAAGTGTCTCTTCAGGTCCTTTGCCCATTTTTAAATTAGTTTGTCTTCCTCTTATAACAGCAGGAGAGCCCAAAGAACCCACAAAAGGGACACCCACAGAAGGGACACACCTAGAACAAATAGCTCAGAAGAATAAGGAAAACACACCTCTGGGCTCCACTGGACATACACTACAAAATCCCACCCCACAAAACTGAGAGACAACAAATATATCTAATATACAGATACAAACACTATGAGCCACCAAAATGAGTAGACAAAGAAACAGCTCCCAAACTAAAGAAAAGGAAAAATCTCCAGAAAAAGACCTTGATGAGATGGAGTTAAGCAAGTTAACAGAAATAGAGTTCAGAGTAATGGTTATAAAGATGCTCAAGAAAATTAATGAGAACAACAAGACACTTAATGGTAAGGTCCAGAAACTTAGTGAAACAATGAAAAAAGAGCTAGATGTCATAAATAAGAACCATGCAGAAATGATGAATACTATATCTGATATCAAGAATACACTGGAAGGAATTAAAAGCAGGCTCAATGAAGCAGAGGGTAGAATAAGTGACTTAGAAGATAAGGTAGAAAAAACCACTCAATCAGAGCAGCAAAAAGAAAAAACACTTAAAAAGCATGAGAACAGTCAAAGGGAGCTGTGGGACAACATGAAGCAAAACAACATTCGCATTATAGGGATACCAGAGGGGGAGGAAAGTGAGCAAGGGATAGAGATCTTGGTGGAGGAAATAATGACATAAAACTTCCTTAAGGTGATGAGGGATAAAGCCACACAAGTTCAGGAAGCACAGAGGGTTCCAAACAAGAGGGACCCAAAGAGACCCACTCCAAGACACATTATAATAAAGTGGCAAATCCTACTCTTCTCTTATTTCTTCCTTGATCTGCAGTAATTTGGGCTTTTATTTTGGCCTCTTGGAATTGAATGTTGCTTTCCTGCCTTATGGCAGTCCCCTTTGTCTGGAGTGCTCTTCCCCAGACTTTATCCAGGTTGGCTCCTTCTCATCATTCTATTTGCTCAAATCAGAATGACATTCCCTGGTTTAGGATCCCATGATTGTAGGGTCAAATTAGACAACTTCCCTGACCAGCTTCTCTAAATCCTCTTACCAGACTTCTATATCACATTAGTGTTTATTTTTTTCATAGAATTTAATTCTCTCTGAGGTTATCTTATTTGTTGCCTTTGTTTTTGGTTTGTTTTGTTTTGTTTTTTACTAGATTGCCTGTCTTTTCTCTATTGTATCCTCAATACTATCTCTTCCTAAGATGGAAATTTAATTTCAGTTAACATTTCAGAGGCATTCAGTGGTAGAACTGAGAATAAGGATGTATATTATATTAAGAGAAGGAAAGTTGGGCAGGAATTTATGTAAACTCACCACATTCTCATCTAGTATAGCAGGATGTTAATAGAAAATGTCTAAAGTCAATTAAGAAATAGCAGCATAAACATATAACTTAACAGATATGGAGATGACACCAAAAATTTAAATGGTTGAAAAATTTAAAAGTGATTGTCACTGAGGAGGATGATTGAAGGTGAGCAGGGAATAATTGCCTTTTATTTTTCCATATAAACTTTTCTATGCTATTTATTTTTGACTATATTGCTGTACTAAATTTTTCTAAAGTTTTAAAAAGGAGTAACTTGGAAGGACTTGACAAGAAACTCTTTATATAGAGAGAAAATACTCTGTCTGCTCTATGATATGTTTTTTAAAAATTCTTCAAAATTGTTTTGTTAAGATAAATAGCACAGCTCTGCAACTAATGTAACTACCAGACTATTAATTCTGTTTGTTTCAGTCACTCAACAATGATTGATGCTGAAGAGTACCAAGTTCTCCATAGCCTCATGAATACATGTCATGGCTTCATCCCATGTCATAGATACAGGGATCTATGATAAGCAGGAATGGAGATAACAGTAGCATATGCTGTATCACTATCAATGTATAGAATGATGCCATGCTTTTCTTATGCTTTGGGAAAATGAATGTATCTTAGCATGTGAATCTTAGGGAGCAGGCTGCCTAACTTTAAGCTCTTTAAGATATCTCTCATCAGAAATTTTATGTAAAGGATTTGTTTTTATTGTAATAATATTTACTATTCTTATTAAAGAATGGGTTAATGCAACATACTAATGCCTAGATTAAAAAAAGAAAAAAACCACACACAACAGAATGCCATCCTCATAACCATAGCAATTTTGGTAGTAAATACCACTAAGCCAGACAATAGACAAACTGTTAAGAAAAAAAGTGTTTTTATAACTACCAAACTATTCTGAAACAAACTTCTTCACTCTCATCACTCTATTATGTAACCACAGTTACTAAAATGAATGAAAGCAGTGACAATGCACTTAACCATTTCATGGAAAAGGGTTTTATTCCTAGAATATCTGAAATCTAAACTGTTTCATAAACAATGGTTTACTTTATTCCCTATGTCTAAAACTCAGGCTAATTCATGGTCATGCTACTATAGGATGATATCAGAATTGTTGCTGGCTATTCTCTCCTTATGTATCTCTCTTTAACTTCTTTGTTTTCCATCTTCCTTTATTTTCAACTGTCCTCTTTGTTTTGTTTTGTTTTTTTCTCTTTCTTCTTTTCTTCTACCCAAGACTTAGGCCTACCACTGGCACCCAGTGGCACCCCAAGGCATTGCTGATAGCAGTCAACTGTTTTAAGTGTTTGCTGACCACTATCATTGTTTCTTTGCTAAAAAAAGAGCCTTTGCTATTTTAGTTGGATCATTAAAATACTTCCTTAATTTTCAGATTTAGTTTCTTCTCTACTGTAACACATGACTTTGTTCTATAACACAAGGCTTTGTTTCTAGATCCCACTGCTTTGTTGTTTCTTTTATTAGCACATTTTCCAGTACATAATTACAGCCTGTCTTCATTCAAAATTTCTTTAAGAGGGTTAAAAACATCAGTTCACTTAACCTTTCCCCTTGAGTCAGAGTTACAAATGTCTTTGGCTGCTCTTCAAAATAATTATCTTCTCACTAACATATTTTTAGGCATGAGATGTGAAAAACAATGTAGTGGCTTAAGAAAATAAACTTGAAAGTCTAGCCATGCCTTGGCAAACAAACTCCAAATGAGATGCTTATTAGGAAAGCACAGTTCTTCAAAAGTGAGTTGCCAATGAGGCAAGAAAATGGGTCTGAGCTGAAGGAGCCTGCTAATGGAAGTCAATGCTAGTTTCCAGTTTCTGTTTGCAGAGGCAGGTTAGAGAGACACCTTGAGAACTCCCATTCTGGTATCTACTTAGTATACCTATGAAAGGATAGCGGACATTTTCAGCCAGTTTTCCAAAAAGATGACTTGTAGAGATCCCAACTATACCAGTTTTCTGTATGTAAAGTTCTCCAAGCTTAATTTCATTTTATATCTGGCTGAAAATTGCCCATATGGGTGTTATTCTAAGTAGACAATGCTATTTATTTTATTTTCCAAACATCAATCACTTATGATAATTTAAAAATAAGATTGGTCCTTTTACTACTGTATTAGTACTTATTTCACTTATACTGAATTTTATCCTCAGAGAAATGTTTTCTTGGCTGATAAATATAAAAAGGTAACACAATACCCTCATGACAGACACTGCTGTAAAAAAAGATTATTGTGCAGTGCAGTCAATTCTTAATTAACCAGGGTTATGGGGAACAGGCAAAGTATGGATTAAGTGTAATTCTACAAAGTAAGTCCTACAGTTCATTTTTATCCATTAATTTCAACCTCTTCCTAATCACTAGTTTTATCAGAGCTCTTGACAATTAAGTAAATGTAGAGATTTGTGTTTCACTTCCTTTCTTATCCCTGTCTAATGAGCAGGAAAATGGAAAGTGGGGGACAAGAGGAAGAGATATAATCTACTAATATAATCAGCCATTGGGTCTGAATGAGTAGTCTCTGTTTTCTCATATAACCTTAGTTTCTTTCTGATGTTTCTGTAGTTGTTGTGTTTGTTTGTTTGTTTGTTTTCATTAAGACTGAACTACAAATCAGGTATCAGAAGAACAAAGCATAGATCAATTTTTTTTTATAAAAATCCAGAGTTGTATCAGATGTGTGAAATACAGCCCCTAGATTTTGAAGTGTAGAAATACCAATGTAGGCAATTTCAGCCCTAGTACTGCTTTTATATCCCTGAGCACTCTTTCTACTCCCAGCCTCTAATTTCCCATTTGTGAAACAGGGATTTCTCCAGATTATTGTAGGATTAGTTTGAAAATAAACATAATGACTAAAAAGCATATATAGTTAAAATGAAGGAAGGAAGGAAGGAAGGAAGGAAGGAAGGAAGGAAGGAAGGAAGGAAGGAAGGAAGGAAGGAAGGAAGGAAGGAAGGGAGGGAGGGAGGGAGGGAGGGAGGGAGGGAGGGAGGGAGGGAGGGAGGAAGGAAGGAAGGAAGGAGGGAGGGAGGGAGGGAGGGAGGGAGGGAGGAAGGAAGGGAGGAAGGAAGGAAGGGAGGAAGGAGGAGAGAGAGAGAGAGAGAGAGAGAGAGAGAGAGAGAGAGAGAGAAGAAAGAAAGAAAAGAAAGAAAGAAAGAAAGAAAGAAAGAAAGAAAGAAAGAAAGAAAGAAAGAAAGAAAGAAAGAAAGAAAGAAAGAAAGAAAGAAAGAAAGAAAAAGAAAGAAAGGAAGGAAGGAAGGAAGGAAGAAAGAGTAAAAGAAAAATAAATGTATTAGTGTGATTGCCATTAAGTTGTGTTCTACAGCAGGCTACTTTGAGAAGTGCCTAGCTAAGGATCCATAGACTCTCAGATTCTCATTTATGTGAATATAAATGTGGGCACAAGTCACTCTGCAGTCTTCTGTGGAGGTTGTGAATGATCCCGGCTTACATGTAGGTCTCCACTTCCTGGCAAAAACAAACAGTTAAAGCAATTGTATATGTGAACTGTGTGCTAATAAATAAGATAGCTCAAAGAAGGAGAATTTTTCCCATTTCTGCTCACACACACACAAAACATCCTTACTTATATTGCGATTTCCCTTTCTCATGACTTATTCACTTCCTATGTGTAAAATGAGGAGGTTGGACTAGATGATTTCTAAGGTAGCATCTAGCTCTATGAATCTATAATGCTGCTTGTAAAAACTTGCAAATTTACCCTTTTGCTTTCTTTTTACAATTAAAAAAATTATTTTAAATTTATCTTTATTGTCGGAATTATTACAGATGTCCCCTCCACCCAGCATCTGCCACCACCCCTCCCAGACCTTCTCCATACTATTCTCTGTGTCCATGTGTTATGCATATATGCATAAAAGTTATTTGATTAACCTCTCCCCACCCACTCCCTCATCCCCACCTTCCCTCTGAGATTTGTCAGTCTGTTCCATGGTTCTATGTTTTTGGATCTATTTTGTTCATCAGTTTATTTTGTTCATTAGATTCCACAGATGAGTGAAATCATGTGATACTTGTCTTTTTCTGACTGGCTTATTTCACTTAGCATAATACTCTCCATCCATGCTGTCCCAAAGGGTAAGGGATCCTTCCTTTCATTTTTATTTTGAGAGTTGCTCTCAGCAGAAAATAAAAAAGTTGGAAGTCAGTTTAAGCCATATTGTTGCTAGAAAAAAATAAGAGACATAACTTTTTACCCTTCCTTTGAGTACTTTTATTATACTTTGAAAACCAAAATAAGCATTGAAATTAATGTGGGTGGAAACTATAATTTCTATGCTTCAGTCCAATTTATATACTTGGTAGTCTAACAAATGTTACCAAGGTGAGTTCGTATGTTAAGTGAAACTGAAAAGAATAAAATGCCATTTTACAGTGATGGTTCAGTCTGGTCTTGATAACAAATAACATATTTTCAGTAAAAATATTTATGTTATTCTTGTTTATGAAGAGTTTACACGTTTGGAAAGAATGGACTACTAAATAGCATGGGCATTTATATCATGGACACCAATCAGCAATGATTATCTTAAGCCAGTTTAGTAAGAATGAAAAGACATGCAAATAGGTAAGTGCAAAAAAATGTCTATATGTAGCATAGAGGGAATCATGAAAAAGTAGGTGATCAGTCTGAACTAGAAGCAGAGGAGGTGGCCCGAATAGAAGGCGTGAATGGGGACCCAAAGAGAAGATAAAGAAGTAAGGCTCAAGATCCAAATCATAATGGCCTTATAAATTCCAATAAAAACTTAGACTTGATCTTATAGGCCAATGTGTCCCAAAGTGTGTTATACACATGAAAGATATTTTAGGTGGTATATAAGAGAATGTTGTTATTTTTAATAGTTTGGTATTTATTTTAATATGTATTAGGACAAAATAGACTTTTAAACCTTAGGTTTGCTCAAGCAAAGGTAAATTTTTGTTAAAATAATACATTTAAAGAACAGTATTACCTAAATAATAGTACAGATAGTACACAACTATGACAAAAAATATGAGGATAATGCACAAATGACTAGTAATTGGGAAATAGTTCTATATGGGGGTTATTGAAGGGTTTGAGGCAGGGGAGTAGAATTATTAGATTTATTATTTAGAAAGATCAATATGCCACAGCATGGAGGACAGATAAAAGGGGGAATATTTAGGAGAGTTTTTCAGCAAAGACTGAACTGTAGTAGTGAGACTTGGCTGTAGTAGTGAGAGTTGGAAGTACAGGTAGACAAGAATGATGTTAAGTAGACAGCATCTATAATGCTTGGTGAATGGGTGCATTAATCCATGGTTCAAACAGCAAATTAGAAATCACTGTATTTAACGGAAAGGGAATTAAATACAATAATTGGTTATATTGATGATGGAAAAATTGAGATGACACACAGGGGATATAGAAGCTACACAGAGATTAACAACATCAGAAAGCCCCTGTTACTCCTGAGGCTGAAGGTACATCAGGAAGAGATGTTGTTACCAGACACCAAAAGCAGAAATCATCCCATGGAAGCTAGAATCATAACAAGCCTGTCTAGTGTTAGCTGAAGACATGGAAGAGACACAGTTGATGCCAAGAAACAATGGGTTCTCTTTTCTTTTCATCTTCTAATTTCCTATTGGCATTTCCTATTAGTTGAAACCAATCAAAGCCTAATACAAAAGCATGGGAAACACAGCCTGCAGGGATCAACCCTTCTGCAAAAAAGAGAAAAGCACATAAGTGTAAGGAATGGATCCAAGGGCAAACAAGCCTATGATTGGCACATTGTGGGTGGAAGGTCAGGGAAAAAGAAACATCTAAGACAAAACCTAGGTTTATGGCTTGAAAAACTGGTTGGTTAGTGTTGTCTCTCCCTTAGATAAGAAGTGTTGTAGTAGAAATAGGTATAGGAGTAAGATGCATTCATTTCTTAACCTTTGAGTTACTTTTGAGGTATCTATGTAACATTTAACTGGAGAAGACTAGTAGGGAGTTGAAACACAGTAGGGAAAGCTGGCTGGTGATAGAGATTTAATCATTTTATGGGTGGTAGTTTAAAAAAAGAAAATAAACTGCTCAGGTATAGATTAAGAAAATAAAGGAATCAAGGATTTTGCTTTAGGGAAAATTAACATTATAAGAACAGGCCGAGGAAGAGAAGCCAGCAAAGGAGCTTGAGAAAGAACACTCAAAGTAGTAAGATTCAAAGCAGTGTCAAAATAGGAGAGCGGGACAGAGTTTCAAGAAGGCAATTTTCATCAGTGCCAAAGTCACCGAGAGTGATCAAGTAATACTAGAATAAAAAAAGTTCATTGGCTGTAGATATTAGAAGATTATTAATGTCCTTTGCAAAAGCAGTTTCAATGGAGATTTTGGGGTAAATAGCAATTTACAATGGTCTGATGAGAGAATTAGAAATTAGGAAGGAACTGGAGATGGTGGTGTGGATCACTTTTCAAGAAGGTTGTGAAATAAGAAAAAGGGGGAGAGAGGATAGTATTTTGAGGGGGATATAGAATCCTGAAGAGGTTACTGAATTTTCAGCATGAGAGCAACTTGAACTTGTTTATATGTTGATGGAAAGGGGTAAAATATATTAAAAACTCAAAGGAGAGAGTGAATAGATAATACAATGAAGTTCTTGAAGAAATGTTAAGAAATAGGCACCAGAGCCAGGTGGAAAAGAACTTCTTTTGGAACCAGAGGGAAGGAAATGAGAGTGAGTAAAGATAAAAATAAATTTTAGATGTGGTAAATTGAGAGAGTCCATCTGTAATAGCCTAAATATTCTCTGCAAAATTAGAGTTAAAATAAGGTTCTAAAGTGAGTGGGTAGATGATAGTGTAGGAAGTTTTGGAGTTTTCGCTTTAAGGGTTGGACAGGTGCAATGAAGAGAGCCATAAAACTGAGACTGGAGGACACAGATTTGCTGCAACACAAGTTAACACAACTGTGTGTTTTCTTCAGCAGACTTGGTATTATTGGTTGTAGAAGCTGATAAGATAGTAGTTAGAATGATCCAAGACTGGAGTTCAGCAAAGTAGCTATGTCATGAAATCAAGAAGTGAATGACTTGAAAATAGTTTATAGAGACAGCAGTTTTGGAAGCATTATGATGTCTAGACTTAAGAACAAAAGGGTTGATATGATAAAAGAGCCTAGAGGCCCCAATATTGGACAAAATTCTTCTTCTAAAATTTATAAAGGTGACACTGGTATAGTACTTGCTTCTTCTTGGTTTATTCTACTTTAGTTTCATGGCCTAGGAAGAGGAAGGATAAAAGGAAATAGAAGGTTATCTATGTTATGTCGTAGCTACATAAAATACATCATTATAGTTAACTTTCAAAACTATCCTATGGAATAGATATATCCATTATAGAGGAGACACAATAAAAGGTCAGAGAAGTTCAGGAAATTTGCTGAAGTTAACCACAGCTAGTTATTAGCACAGAAAGGGTTCAAATTCAGATCTGTCTGGTTGAAATTCAGTGTTCTTTTCACTATTCCCTGCTGCCTCTCTGACAAAACAAAACAACAACAAACAAACAAACAAACAAAAAAACCACGAAGGAAAAACAATTTATAAGTGAATTTACTGTGTGATCAAATGAGCAAAAAGCACTCTTGGAAAACAAAACTTCCCAAAATGGAGTCTCCCAATGAGACTACTAGTGGTTTTCAAAGGTTATCCTGAGCAGGTCCATAGACTGGTTTCTTGTATGTTGTTAACATTTGCTGTGTGGCAAGGCCTATACTTTAGTTTCTGTCACAAAAAAATAATTCATTCACTTATGAAATTTAAACTAGACATCATCTTATTGGCATCTCATTTAAAGTAGTACCAGTCTTCCCCATTAGTTTTAAGGAGTTTGGGTCTTGTCTTTTGTCTGTGGTTAAAGAGAGTTGGAGGTGCAGATGATTCACAGAACTGTTACCATTGGAAGAGGTCCACAGACTGAAAAAGATGAAGAACACTGCATCAATGTCCTGGGAGCTGTGGCTTGTCCTCGGGGCTGAGTGAAAAAAGTGACCATATGTGAGTGAGGTAATGCTTGACACTGAGAATCTTGACTAGAGTCAGTGAAGGCCTAGAATCAGGAACAGATTAAATCAACATAACAATCAAAGATGGAGAACTAGAGTGTAATATCTTCTCCCTAGAAGTCCTCCTGGTCTTCAGCCTTGAGCTGAGGTGAAAATAATACAGCTGACTGCTCTAGACTCCAGTAACTGGAACTGAAAACAGGAAAGAGTATCACTTTCTCTTCAGACTTGGAGACAAATCCCTGAAAAAAACCTTAATAATTATAATATGATGAATTTATTAAGTAGACACTCTGGAATGGGTCAGTGATTGTCTTCTTCCATTGAGTACTGAAATAAACAGAAGCAAATATTTATTGAGTACCTAACACATGCCAGGTACCTTTTAAGCTTCATCATAAAACCCTTTAGGGCAAGTGTTGTTACTCCTGTGTTACAGTTGAAAAAAATGGAACAGAAGAAGTCAAATTAAGTTTCTGAAAGTCTTGCAATCAATAAATAAGAGAACTGAGGCTTGAGCTTACATCTACATGACTCCAAAACTCCTTATACCACAAGGCATTAAGTAGTAATAAGAAGGAGGCATTTCTGGTAGTGATCTAAGCAGAGACTGTAGCTTGTCCATCTTGGAAGCTATTTATAAACAAGAATGCTATCCATTTCCCTGGAATCCCTTGCAAGAGTTCCTAACATTTTTTTTTTTAATGCCATGGACCCCTTTAGTATATGTAAAACCTATAAAGCCCTTTTAAAATGCATAAAATATGATACATACTATTATCAAAAAAACCTATTAAACATAATTCAGTTATCAAAAATTTTACAACACCAGCTTACAATATATGTGCATTTTATTAAAGTTTAAACACAAGGTCTAGCAGTGGGTCTACCTATAATTTCAAAGAACATTAATGATCAAAGGAAATGCTAAATTTCACATAGAGGTTAATAAAAATAAAGACATAATTTTTCTTTTCTTTTTTATACATATGCAAATTTTAATTTTAAAAATTATTTTATTAAAATATACATCATCTATATATTGAATTGTGTGTTTAGCACTCTAAGTCAAGTCTCTTTCCATCACCATTTATCTCCCCCTTTACCCTCTTCTATTTGTCCTGACGTCCCATTCCATTTGGTAATCACCATAAGTAAAAAAAACAAAAAATCCCACTAATTCTAACCATGGAACACTAGTGTGCTCCACAAGGGTTTTTTGTAGTGGCCTGTTGGAGCTGACATAAAGTGGCATACAAGAGATGATTGTTGAACTTTCAGGCAGTTTGCAAGTTGGTTTCTAAACACAGCTATTGTTAATAAGTAAATTATATAAATTTAAAATTCAACAAATTATATTAAAAATAAAGTTAATAAATACTGAAAACTTGTCACTTCTGAGTTTTACTGCATTCTATTACTGTCTATGGTCTTGAGGTTATTTGAATCTATTGTATGTGTATGGTGAAAATATTATAAAATGGTATCATACCATGCCACCTTTTCCTAACTCTATGTTCAGTGATATCAGGTTGGTAAGTTGAAATCAACCATGGAAACTAGAAAATGCTACAAACCAGGGCTTTTTAACCTAAAGAGCCAACAGTTAAATATTTAATAGCACACTACTGTGTCTATGGGCTCCAGGTTATGAACATCTGTCAGGACAAGTAACACACCTGATGATCTTTAGGAAACTCTTTCAAATCAAGGATTCTAGGGTAGGGACAACAAAAATATTTTAGTACAACACCAAAGGCCTAATCAACAAAAGAAAAGAGAAAATACTGGAGTTTATCTAAAGAACAAAATAAACTGATGTACAAAATAGATCCAGAGACACAGAAGCATGGAACAGACTGATGAATCTCAGTGAGAAAGCAGGGGGGAGTGGGGGAGGAGAGCTTAATTAAAGAACTTATATGCATATATGCATAACCCATGGACACAGACAATAGTGTGGTGAAGGCCTGGGGTGGAGGGCGGGAGGGGGGCAGAAGGGGTCAAGGGGGGGAAAAAGAGGATATTTGTAATACTTTCAACAATAAAGATAAATCAAAAAAATAAAATGGTGTCAAAACACAGCTTCAAAAAAAAAAAACCTTCTGTTTTTCAAGGATGCTTTTAGGAAAATAAAAAGACAAGTCACAGACCTAGAGAATATATTTGTAAGTCATATATCTGATAAATGATTTCTATCTAAAAATATAAAGAACTCTCAAAACTCAATAATAAAAAAGCAAAGAAGAAAATAAAATGAACAAAAGATTTAAACAGACATTTCACCAAAGAAGATACATGGATGACAAGCACATGAAAAATGCTCAAGTCATTAGTGAAATAAAAATCAAAACCACAATGAAATACCACTATGCACATATTAGATTAGCTAAAATTAAAAAAGTATTGACTTTACCAAGTGTTGGTAAACATGTGGAGCAACTGTAATTCTCCTACATTGATTGTGGGAATGTAAAATGGTACAACTACTTTGGAAAAGAGTTTGGCAGATTGTTATAAAGATAAAAGTATACCTAACATATGACCCAGCCAGGCCAGTCCTAGGTATCAACAGAAGAGAAATAAAAGTATATGTCCACACAAATACTTCTACATGAATGTTCACAGCAGCATTATTTATAATAGCCTAAAACTGGAAAAAAATACAAATGTCCAACAACAGATGAATGGATAAACAAATTATGATATAATCTTACAATTGAATAGGTACAAATAAGTGGAAGCATATACTGTGTTCACAGATAAGAAAAATTAACATCATTAAAATGTCCACACCACCCAAAGCAATCTGTAGATTCAATGCAATTCCTATCAAGATACCAATGGCATACATATTTCACAGAACTAGAACAAATATTCCAAAAATTTTTATGAAAACACAAAAGATCCTGAATAGTCATAGTAATCTAAAAAAGAAGAACAAAGTTGGAGGAATCAAACTATCTAAAATTAAACCATACTACAAGGCCATAGTAATCAAAACAGCATGGTACTGGCATAAAAACAGACAAATAAATGAATGGAACAGAATAGAGAGCCCAGAAATAAACCCATGCCCTTATGGGCAACTAATATTTGACAGGGGAGGCAGGAACATACATTGAGGCAAAGATAGTCTATTCAATAAATGGTGTTGAGAAAATTGAAGAGATACATGCAAAGTAAACAAACAAACAAATAAACAACAAAAAAACTAGACCACTAACTTACACCATACACAAGAATAAATTCAAAATGGATTAAATACTTAAATATTAGACTTGAAACCATAAAAACCCTAGAAGAAAACACAGTCAGTAAAATCTCTTGGACATTTCTTGTAGCAATAATTTTTTTATATATATTTCCTCAAACGAGGGAATAAGAAGAAAAAATAAAACAAATGGGGCTACATCAAACTGAAAAGTTTTTGCAAAGCAAAAAAACCATCAACAAAATGAAAAGACAACCCACTGAATGGGAGAACATATTTGCCAATGATACAACTGATAAGGGGTTAATATCCAAAATTTATAAACAACTCATGAATCTCAATACCAAAAAAACAAACAATCCAATTTAAAAATTGTCAAAGGACCTGAATAGAGACACTTCTCCAAAGAGGATACACAGATGGCCAATAGATGCATGAAAAGATGTTCAATATCACTAATCATCAGAGAAATGCAAATTAAAACCACATTGAGATATCACTTCACTCCTGTCAGAATAGCTACCATCAATAAATCAACAAAGAACAAGTGCTGGCAAGGATGTGGAGAAAAGGGAACCCTCGTGCACTGTTGGTGGAAATGCAGATTGGTGCTGCCACTGTGGAAAGCAGTGTAGAGTTACCTCAAAAGTTAAAAATGGAACTGCCTTATGACTGGAAATTCCACTTCTGGGAATGTATCTGAAGAAGCTCCAAACACCAATCACAAAGAACTTATGCACCTCTCTGTTCATAGCAGTGAAATTTACAATAGCTAAGATCTGGAAACAGCCCAACTGTTCATCAGCAGATGAATGGATAAAAAAGCTGTGGTACATTTACACCAATGAATACTATGCAGTTGGAAAAAAGAAGGATGTTTTATCCTTTGGGAGAGCATGGAGGGAACTAGAAAGTATTATGCTAAGTGAAATAAGCCAGTCAGAGAAAGACAAGTACCACATGATCTCACTTATATGTGGAATGTAATAAACAAAATAAACTGATGAACAAAATGGATCAAGAGACATAGAAGCATGGAACAGACTGAGGGATCTCAGAGGGAAGGTGGGGATGGGGGAGTGGGTGGGGAGAAATTAACCAAAGAACTTACATGTTTATAAGCATAACCCATGGACACAGACATTGTTCTAGGGAAGGCTTGAGGGTGGGGTGGATGTGGGGTGGAGGGGATCAATAGGGGTAAAAAGGGGACATCTGTAATATTTTCAACAATAAAGATAAAGAAACTTTAAAAAAAGGAAAAAGTATTGATACACAAAACAAATCAAATAAATCTTTTAAAAAAACATATAAAGTGAAATAAACTAAGTCAAAAAAGAGCACATGCTGTGTGATTTTATTTATTAAAAATTATAGAAAGTAGAAACTAATTTGTCATAGCATAAAGTAGATCAGTGGTTGCCTGGAGATGAGGAAAAATGGGGAAATACATTAGGAAAAGGTTACAAAGAGACAAGAGAAACTTGGGAATGGTGGACATGTTAATTATCTTGATTATGGTCATCATTTCATGACTGTGTACATATGTCAAAATCTATCAAGTTGTACACTTTAAACATATGCAGTATATTGTATGTCAATTATATGCCAAAATAAAATTTATAAGAATATGATTTACTCTGTTAGCAAAAGATTAAAACAGACATTTCAGCAAAGAAGATATATGGATGGATGACAAATACAAATATGAAACAGGATTATTTTTCTTAATAGTTTTGAGGCCCCTTCATGATGTCAAGTCGCTGGGGGCCAATTATTTGAGAAGATAACTGTTTCAGATTTGCTAAGTGTTATCCTCATAAAAGCCTAAAATGTTCCCTGCAAAGTAAATCACATACTTTTCCCCATACTCCCCACTTATGTGAATATATTTGGAAGGAACAAGCAGAGAGAGTTTTCCTTTCCTCATTGAGAAGCTGACACAGAGATACTAAACAATGTGTCTCAGGTCACTCAATAGGTAAATGGCAGAAATGAGACTAGAATCCAGATCTTCATCTTCTCAGTCAAATGATTAAGGGAAATGTGTCTCTTGGATGAAAGAATTTTCTGTGTGATTTCACAGGGTGATCAGAATTCATTGCGGGTTACTGAAAGGTAAGCCTGCCTGTAGGAGGAATCTGTGTTCTGTTCAATTTTAACACACCCTTGGGAGAGATTTCAGGATAATCAAATAAACTTGGTGTTCTGAAATGTTTAAAGCATGATTTAGGTTGGGAAGCATTTTTCTCATCAATTTGCTCTTGCTTGATACTGCTAATCTGTCCATTTAGTACATAGAAGACTCACATTCATCCTCACATCCAGGAACAATAATTGAGCCAACATTTCATTAGCTTGTATATTTTTCCAAACCAATGATTGGTTGTGTCCCTCACCTCTCCCACACCACACCCCCTTTCTCTTTAGATGTTGCTGGGGTGATTTTGGCACAGCCTAGAAGAGGGAGGAGGGTAATGGGTTGGAAAAAGGAGAGTTAAAGGGTGCCTTACTGGGGGCCACTGCTCTCAGAACAGACAAAAAGGAAGAAACACAAGAGTGGGAAAACCCAAACCTCTGTATCCCCTCTCAGAGCCAGGTCCTCCTTATGTAGGAATTCTGCCAGAAAATTTAAGGTAGCACTAAGAAGGAAGGCAACAGGGATTGAGGATGTTCTTACCCTTGTGTTTAAGGAACATTTACAGAGTATAGGCAGCCTATTCTATACCCCCTTCAAAGGGAGACACACAGAGTAACCCACCCATGCATGCACAATGGTAAACAGAGACCTCAGCAGCTACAAAGACATATGCATGCTCTCAGGCAGAAACAAAGGAACAAAGTGACATATCCAGAATAACATTTTTCAAGCCCTCAAAAAATTAGGCGCAGAGGAGAGTTATGGGAAAAAGAGTAGGGAAAGCCATAGGTGGTAGGAGAGGCAGCATTAGAGGTGAGAGACTGGATTAGCAGTTCAGTGTGAAGGAGAGGGTAAATGAGTAAATCTGATTACATAGAAACTCCACCTAAGGGTAGATTAGAACAGAATTAGACACAAATCTCCTTAAATACTAGTGTTTCAAAGCTAGAATTTTCTGTTTAAACCTTTGAATTCCACACTCTAAAATAAATTCTAATTATTTTTTCCACATTCTCTAGTAGATCAACTTCCCAGCACAATTGTGCAAGTGCAAAAATGATCATATTAGTATATATGTAGATTAATTATCTTTAAATAATTCAGACCTGTAGAAAATATATTTCTAAGAAAATGAGCATGTGTCTCAGGTGATAGAAAGGCAAAAAAAGAAAATACAAAACAATTGCAGCTATCTAAGAAGCAAAAAAAATAAAAATCCCCTATAATCTGAAAGCATCTTCCAACAGTTGAAAATCAGAAATTAGACAAAAGGAATTAAAAAATGCCTTTTTTTCTTTCTGAAATGTTTTCAGTGTTGGCACACAGTGAAGGCACACATGCAGACTGCTAAATCAATGCACGATGTAATCTTACTATTGTGAGCCACTGGAGGCAGGGCTAGCTGAAGTAGTAGAAAATCTGAAATACACAATTTTTCTAAAGACATGTATTTTTATTACTTTCAAGTGCAAACAGTTATTCCATCTAGGTTAAAATAATTTTGTCTGGTAAAGAACTCACTTTCCACAGAGTTCAGAATGGATTGTTTAGTACAATTGCAATTACCTTGGACCAAGACATGAGAGTTTTTCATGAATGAAGCATATTCCACCTTGGCACTCCATCTTTTAGAGAAATAACAATAGCTAATGTTATTGATACTTTTTAGGTACCAGGCAAGCACTGTTCTAAGCAGTTTACATGGATTGTCACATTTATTCTTCACAATTACTTTTATAGTAGATTCAATGATTATCCCCATTTGATTGATGAGGAAACTGAGATTTAGGGACAATAAGTACCTGGCTCAAAATTATACAGTTTAGTGATGAGTTATACAGATTTGAACCCAAATAAGCTGACTCCAGCACCTGCGCTATTAACTAGAGTTCTGTGATGCCTCAGATAAACAACTTTTTGCCTCAGGTAAAAAAGCTGATATCAGGGATTTATTTTCAAAATGAAAGAAACTTTTAGAGTGTGTTTTGGCATCAGCATACACTAAACTCTCTTCTATATCCTTCAGTCTCTGTAGCTACATACCTGACTCCAAACAAAGATCACTGACTTCCAGAGTCATGAGCCTCAGGGATTGTGGGATCCTCTGGCATCAAAGAAAGAGCTAGTTATCTTTAGTAGACTGTATTGCTAAAGCAAGAAACTAAAATAACACCTTTGAGAGGAAATTGGAAAACGGATTGAAATATAAAGGTTTTCTGCTTAACTTTCAGTTAACCAGGTAAGTCAATCAATTATAACCTCCCTTTCCTGAGCAGTGCAAGTAATCAAGACTTTGCTTCAAGGAGCCTAACAATTGTTTACATTTACATGATCACAATTTTAAAAATGCACCTCCAACTCTGTTTTACAAGCTTTTTTTCTTTAGCTAGTACATAGGCAAGTTTTAGCCCAGGCTTGCCTCATCACAACACTCAAGATTGTTAATTAGTGGAGTCAGTATTATGAAGACATATGTATTTACCTCTGGTAAAAATGTTAATGACAATCTAATATGATCATTCAACATGTTTACTATGTAGTGAGAAATAACACCATGTGAACCGGGAATGATTATGACTATGGACTAAAACAGAGAAATAATAGTGAACGAAAACTAAAGAAATCGTCTTTTGATTGGTTGCAAAGTTAGAAAGCTGCTGGGCAAGTTGCCATGGATACCATGTCTTAAATATAATACTGGGCTTTTTCTCACAGTTAAACACTAAAGGCCTGGCTTTCCAGCTCCGAATGTCCTTTCTGTGCATGCACTAGAAACTATTTGAAATGGAAATTCTCTATTTTGATGAATGATAATGCAGTGGGAAATTTCCGGTGCAAGAATCCTCACCTGCTTAAAAGATATTGGAATGAGATTAATTCCAAAATGATTTTTATTCCACTTCTATATTACCTAGGGCTTCTAAATAAACTCACTGCACAACAACCTTTAAATCTATAGTAAAGAATTAGAAATCAGAAATTGGTCATAACCTCAACAGACCTACATGGGCCTTTTTCATCACTAACACTTGCCACCCAATTGCACACGTTCTTACTGCCCATTTATTTGAGCTTTATGGGGTCTGGAGAGGACAAATAATATGGCAAATTGGGAATCCCCTCCATAGGTCACAGAGATACTATACTAGAAACATATACCAAACTAAGTTACTGTGTCAAGAGGTCACTGCTCCCTTCATATTCTTTGTATTCAACAAAATGACTAAAACATTTCTATCAAATTACAGCAGAAAATTTGAGCACATAAGAGGGTTCATAGAAAAAAGTAAAGAAGTAACAGAAAAAGCCCTGTATACAACACATAGACTATAAGAAAAAGCAGACCTGAATTTAGAGTCTAACAGGCCCAAATCTCAATTTTACTTTTAACTGAGGTAACATTGGTTAATGACATCATATAAGTTTTAGGTATATGACATAATTTTATATCTGTATGCATTATAGTATGCTCACCACCAAGAATCTAGCTTTTATCCATCACCATAAATTGATCCTCTTTACCCATTTCACCCTCCTCCCAGTCCCCTTCTCCTCTGATAACCACCATTCTGTTGTCTGTATCTATGAGTGTTTGTTTCTTCTGTTTGTTCATTTATTTCTTTTTGTTTTATATTTCACATATGAGTGGAATCATACAATTTGTGTCTTTTTCTTTTTGATTTATTTCATTCAGCGTAATACCCTCAAGGTCAATTTATGCTGCCATGAATGGCAATATTTCATCTCTTTTATGGCTGAGTAGTATTCTCCAGGTCTGTCACCTTACTAACACAGAACTTTGGGTAAATCATTTAATTTCTCTAAGAATTATCTTACTAATTTATAACATTTAGATGATAATACTGCCTACACTGTAGAATTGCTATGAGGACAAAATGAGCCATATATGTAAAAGAGAACAGTGTCAATTCTTTTAAATATTTATTTATTTATTTATTTATTGTTCAAAATATTACAGATGTCCCCGTTTTTCCCCATTGACCCTTTCCACCTTGCATCTATTCCCCTCCCCAGGCCTCAACCAAACTATTGTCTGTGTCCACAATGAGGTATCACTTCACACCTGTCAGAATGGCTACTATCAACAAATGAACAAATGACATGTGCTGGTGAGGGTGTGGAGAAAGGGGAACTCTGGTACACTGCTGGTGGGAATGCAGACTGGTGCAGCCACTATGGAAAACAGTATAGAGGTCCCTCAAAAATTAAAAATGGGACTGTCTTTTGACCCAGTGATCCCATTTCTAGGAATATATTCGACAAATCCTGAAACACTAATTGGAAAGAATATATGCACCCTTATATTCATGGCAGCACAATTTACAATAGCTAAGATTTGGAAACAGCCCAAGTGCCGATTAATAGATGAGTGGATAAAAAAGTTGTGGGACATTTACACCATGGAATATTATACAGTTAAAAAGAAGAAGGATCTCATACCCTTTGGGACAGTATGGATGGACCTGGAGAGTATTAGGTTATTAAGCGAAATAAGCCAGCAGAGAAAGACAAACATCACATGATCTCACTTATATGTGGAATCTAAAGAACATAATAAACTGATGAACAAAACAGGTTCAGTGACATAAAAGCATGAAACAGACTGGCGAATCTAAGAGGGAAGGTGGGGGTGGGTGGGTCGGGAGAGATTAACTAAAGAATTTATGTGCATATATGCATATCCCATGGGCACAGACAATAGTGTGATGAAGGCCTGGGGCGGGGAGTGGGAGTGCGGTGGAAGGGGTCAATTGGGAAAAAAGGGGACATCTGTAATATTTTAACAATAAAGATAAATTTAAAAAATTCATTTTCTAATATAATAAAGTAAATTATATGCAAAAAATAATATTTTTGTTATAACTGGACTCTGAGAAGCATGAGTTTACTTCTATGTCAAAAAAGAAAAAGAGAGAGGGAAGAGAGAGGGAGAGAGAGAGACATTTGTTGTTTTACTTACTTATGCATTCATTGGTTGATTCTTGTATGTGACTGGGGTTTGAGCTCACAATCTTGGCATGTTGGGATGATACTTTAACCAACTGAACTATCCAGTCAGGGCAGAAGATTTTTATAAACTTATACATATATCTACCCCATGACTCAACCATTACTCTCCTATGTGTTTACCCTAGAGAAGTAAAAATATGTATCCTCAATACAACTTTAATATACTATATATGTTTATAGCAGCTTTATTCATAATAGACACAAACTTGAAACAATCTAAGTTGCCACCAATGCAAAAATGGATAAACAAATTGTGGTACATTCATAGAATTGAATACTGTTCACCAATAAAAATCATCAAGCTACTGATATATGCAACAACATGGATGACTCTAAGAACATCAGGCTGACTGAAAAAAAACACACACAACATAGAAGAGTACTTACTGTATGATTCCATTTATATGCAATTTTAGAAAAAGCAAAAATATAGTGACAGAAAGCATGTAAGTGGTTGCTAAGGCTCCATAACATAGGAGGTGATTGATTGTAAAAGATCAGAATGGAACTTTTTGAAGCTATGGAAATATTCTATATCTTGATTGTGATAGTGGTACATGACTGGATATATTTGTCAAAACTCTATTTAGAACTGTATCCTTAAAACTGAGAGTTTTACTGTTTGTAAGTTGTACCACAGTAAAGGTAGTTTGAAAAGGCCCACAATATAATATTTTTCTATCAGATGCACAAAAGTTTTAAATTTATATTGAAAAATATTGGCAAGATGTAAGGAAAGAATACTTTCATACACTGCAGGTGAGAGTGTACATTGAACCACTATTTTTTAGCATAATTTGGTAAATAATATTTAAAATGTGAATATCTAATGACCCAGGAATTCCATTTCTCAGTAAATACACATACACAAGCACAAGCAAACCTGTATAAGGATGTTCATTGTAATGTTGTCTGTAATTGTAAAAAAATAAGCGAAACCTAAAAGTTTCTTAACAACAGAATGACTAAATATGCCACGGCATAGTCGCATTCACAATTGCTTTGTAACAAGTGTAAAGATAAAGTCGAAATTCTCTATACTACTATGAAAAGATCTCAAATACATTTTTGAGTGGCATAAAAATAAGTTTAACATTTACCATATGACTCTACTTTTATATTTTTAAATAGGAATATTTTTATCACTATAAACAAAATTAAATTCCAGATGAATTAAACATAAAGTAAAAACAAACTAAAACTATTAGAGGGAAATTTAGCAGGGTATTTTTATTACCTCAGGTTACAAAATTGGTTAATATAAATAGATCAAGATTTCAAACTTCTGTGTGGTAAAATGTAAAAGAATAGTAAAAGATAAGCAACAGACTGGTAGAACACACCTGCCAAAAATATAATTTATAATATTCAGTGTATACTATTTTTAATGTAGCAAAAATACACATAACAAATTTATCATTTAGCCATCTAAAAGTGTACCAATCTGGGGCACTTAGTACAATGCTGTGCAACTATCACCACTAGCTAGTTCCAGAACATTTGTATCGCCACAAATAGGTACCCTGTACCCCTTGAGGAGTCATTCATCTTTTCCTCCCACCCCAACCTTGGAAACCAATAATCTGAATTCTGTGTCTATGGATTTATATATTCTGGATACTTCTTATTAATGTCATCATACAATGCATGGCTGTTTGTGGCTGGGTTCTTTCACCTAGCATAATGTTCTCAAGGTTCTTCCATGTTATAGCATGTATCAGTACTTCATTGCTTTTTATTGCTGAATAATATTCCACTATGTGTATATAGCATATTTTGTTTATTCATTTGTTCATTGATGGACATTTTGATACTTTCCACCTATTAGCTATAATGCACAATGCTGTTATGAGCATTTGTATATAAATTTTTGTTTTAAATGTTGTTATCAATTATTTTGCACTTATACCTAAGGGTAGAATTTCTGGGTCATATGGTAATTTTATGTTTAACTTTGAGAGAAACCACCAAACTGTTTTCATAACAACTATATCACTTGATATTCCAACCAGCAATGTATGAAAGTTCCAGTTTCTCCACATTCTGACCTACACTTGTTATTTTGTAATTTTGATTATAACCATTCTAATGAGTGTGAAGTGGTATCTCATTGTGGTTTTGATTTGTATTTCCCTAATGACTAATAAGGTTAAGTATCTTTTTATGAGTTTATTGACTATTTGTATATCTTCTTTGGAGAAATATCTATTCAAGTCTTATTTCTTTTAATCCGTACCTGAAGATATCTCTTTATTGATTTATTGGTTGTCCTCAAGAGAGAGGAAGTGAGGGAGGAGAGAGAGAGAGAGAGAAAGAGACCTATATGAGAGAGAAACATCGACTAGTTGCTTCCCATACGTACCCTGACTGGGGATCGAACTTGCAAGCTGGGTATATGACCTGACTGGGGATCAAACCTGCAACGTTTTAGAATATGGATGATGCTCCAACCAACTGAGCCACCTAGCCAGGACTCAAGTCCTATTTTTAATTGGGTTGTTTGGCTTTTTGCTGTTGAGTTATAATAGTTTTTATACATTTCGAATACTAGGCCCTTTTCAAATATATGATTTGCAAATATTTGATCCCATTCCATGTGCTGTCTTTACTTTCTTGATAGTATCTCTGATTCAAACATGTAATTTTGATGACGTCCAATATGTTTTTTCTGATGTTGCTTATGCTTTTGGTGTCATATCCATCTCAACCTTCCCCCTCCCCCAAACTGCCAACTCCAAGGTCATGAAAATTTACTCCTGTTTTCTTTGGAGAATTTTACAGATTTTTCACTTGTATTTAGATGTTTGGTTCATTTTGAGTTATTTTTTATATGATGTGAGATAAGGATACAATTTCATTCTTTTCCATGAGTATCTCGGTTGTCCTCAAGAGTGGATTTCTTTTAACTACTACAAATCAATAATAATAATAAAGGCAAGATAAATGGTCCAAAGTGTATAAACAGACTATTCACAGAAGATGAAATACAAATCTCCATATACATTTGAAAAGTTGTTAATATAACAAGTAATCAGGAAGATGCAGATAAACAATGAGAAATACTTTTTAACAGTTTTTTGAGGTATAATTCACATACTATACAATTTTCCCATTTAAAGTGTACAATTTGATGGCTTTTAGTATATTCATAGACTTGTGCAACTATTGTTAAAATCAATTTTAGGATTTTATCACAGTAAAAGGAACCCTGTGCCCCTTATTCATAAACCCTCTAATATCTAATCCCCTAACCCCCAAGCTTAGGCAAACACCAATCTAATTTCTGTCTCTGTGTATTTGCTTATTCTAGATATTTCATATCTAGAATATTGTATGTGGTCCTTTGTGACTGGCTTCTTTTACTCAACAGAGAGTTTTCAGTGTTTTTCCTTGTGTAGCAAGTATCAGTACTTAATTTCTTTTTATTACTAAATAATATTCCATTATATGGTAATATTACATTTTATTTACCCATTAATTATTTGATGGATATTTGGGTTATTTCCATTGATTTTGCTATGATGAATAGTGCTGCTATGGACATTTATGTACAAATTTTTGCATGGACATAAAATTTCAATTCTCTTAATATATGCTTAGGAGTAGAATTGCTATTTGAGAGATCCTTTTCCCCCCCACAATTTTGACTAAAACAAAACAAAAAGAACAAAAATAAATTTAAAAACCAAAACATTTGCTAATATTATACACTGTTAAAGATTTAGGAAAAATGTTATTCTCATACTCTTTTGGTGGTAGTGTAAATTGATACAGCCATTTTAGAAACCAATTTGATATTTGGTAAAATTTAAAATTGCTATTCAGTGACCCTAAAATTTAACATTATATATCCAAGAGTAATCCTGGACCCATTTATAAGGAGGCATTACTGGTGGGAATGTACAAGAGATATTGTTTCTTCACCATTTTCTGCAATGGTGAAAAACTGTTAACAGCCTACATGTCTATCAATAGAAGGAAGTATAAATGAAATGTCATTCAGTCATATGATGCAATGTGTATAGGACCTAAATTGTGCATTTCATCAGAAACACTTGGCCTTTGCCTACCATTTGTCTACCAATAGCTTTTAACCATTTACTCAATGGAAAACCTGGCTGAGGGATAGCATGACCACCATTGTACCTACTGAGACAAGAACTGCAGCAGCTTTAATACCCAGACCTGATCTACCTGCATCCATGATTTCTCTGGTTCCTGCTACCACTTTCAGATTAAGATGAATTTTAGTGCAATGGGTATAAGATCTGACTTTCCCAGTAGTGTCTGGGAGAGTACAGGAGGCAGAGCTTAGAAATATTTATATAGGGAGCCATTAGGTCAACACCTTCAGGGACAAATAGAGACCCATATAAAATGGGATGTGTAAAAAAGCCAGCAAATATGTTATTTCTTTCTTTATTCTTCCCTCCTTTGCTTTCCTTTTCCTTGCCCTTGATGCCTTAGGATTTCACTTCCAAATAGTCTTAGTGCAAAACCTTTGCCTCAGGTTATTTCTAGATAATCTGGGGTAAGACAGAATTTAGCAACTAAAAAAAATGAACTAGAGCTGTATCAATATGGGTAGATCTTGAATATATAATACTGAGTTAAATTAGAAAGATATAAAGCAATAGGCTTTTATATCCTTAAAAACACACATGTAATAACTCAATATTCTATATTAGTTATAGAAAGAATATGTTTGCATAGAAAATGGACTAGAAAGGTATATACCAATTTCTGATAGTAGTTTCCCCTTAACAGGTAAATGAGTGCGGTGGACATGGTTGATGGTCCTTAAAGAAGATTTTAATTTCGATATAATTTTCTATGTATTTAAAAAAGGAAGCAGACTAGAGGTAAATACCAGAAAATGATAATGGTTATTAATTTTGAGTGGTGATAATATGACTAATTGTTCATTTCTCTCTATTCTTTTTTGTTAATTGTTTTTCAAAAGTACAAGGGCATCTCAAATTTCAAAGGAAAAAATGCCTTATCTGGGGAGCAATTACCTTCTCTTATAAGACAAAATTATAAGTAAGTAAATAAATCCTACTCTTACAGTTTAAGGACATTTTGAATCTATTTAGTTAGGACATCAAGGAGTCTATAGAGAGGCTAAGTGACTTAATGGTCTAGACTGGCAATTAAGAGGCCTAAATTCTAGAGACCAGGACACTGGATACAACATTTCTCTGGGTTTCAGTGTCCTTTCTTTAAAATAAGAGGATCAAATGAGAATATTTAAGATATTTTCTAGTTATAAAAAGCTACAATTTTGCCCATGCAAAAGCAATTACCAATAAAGAGCAGAAAATCGCTAGATGTGAATTATATGGCAATTGTCTCCATGAGGATGAAGCTCTGGGGGGAAGAAAATAAGGGAGGTTGACATGGTCATCAAAGAAAGGTGTGTTAGTCAAGGTTCTTAATTTTTAGAAAGAAAAACTGGTTAGAATGACCTTTAAAAATATAATTTGTTGGAAGATTAACAGGAACTCAGAGAATCAATGACTAGCTTGAGGATCAGACTTGGAAAATTGTCTGGAACCAAGGAAGCAGGACCCCAAGACAGGTCACAATACAGAAGCTTCATGGAGCACTGAAGTAAAATTTTCTTTCACTTGCTCAAAGATCAAAGTCTTAAGAAAGAGCTTCTGTTTTGTTGAACCTATGTCATAATCACTCTTCTATGGTGGGAGAGGAAGAATCACCTATTAATTCAACAACTATTTATTTTGTGCAGGCTATATGCTTGGAGACAGCAGGAATAACACAAATTACTCTCAGATTTGGAGTTGTTTATAAATAGATAATTTCTTTGCTTTTTGTGTTTGAATTTTTAAAGTGAAGATATATTTATGTATTACTTTTGTAATAAAGCACAAATTTAATTAAAGAAAAAGATTCTTGGTAAAACAATGAAGTCAAGCTGTTGTAAAGTGATAAACATTTCGGGTAATTCTATGTGCCAGGTGCTATGTCTTCAAGGACAGCCTCAGAATATAAGCCTTACTGGAAGACAGCTGAATTTATGATGCTGAAGAAGACTGTGAACTCTACGCTGAAGTAAATTAAGAAAGTGAAAGAGGGTCATGTAACATACACTCAAAAGGTTTCAATGTTAGATTTTGAAAACTAATAGAAGTTAACTAAGCTTGATAGAGTGAGGAGAATGGAGTGCATGTTAACAAGAGAGAAGCACAGGAAGAAAAGCATGGGGCCATGAGTAACTAATCTGGTGTGGGAACATACATGAGAAAAATTTGTAAGAAGAAATAATAATAAGGCTAAACAAAGTGTCTATCAGTAAGAGTTCTTAGTTGCAAACAACAAAACCTACTACAGCTATTTAAAGCAGTAAAGACATTTATTAACAGATATTAGGTTGTTTACAGTATCATTGGGAATGCTGAAGAAACAGGCTTAAGATTAAGTTTCCAAGAATAATGCACAAACCATGCCACAGAACTGACCTGATGAGGTGGAAACTGCAGTTTTTGGCACTGTCAAATACTAAAGTTCCAGGAACTCAACTTTACTGCAAATGTTACTGCCACCCATACCATGGCTGTGCTGCTGCTGCTCCTGAAGTTGGATGCCTCTGACATCACACGTGCCAGCAAAGTTGAGAGCTCCTTATAGAGTCAGTTTCTTCATGTTACTCACTTGCTAATGCAATGTCTTACATGAGCGTGCCTCTTTGGCTAGATCAAATGCCTGCTTCTTAGCTGCAAAGGAGGCTAAAAATTTGAGTTTGGGCATCTATTGTTTTTTTGTTTTTTAATATATCTTTATTGATTTCAGAGGGAGGAAAGGAGAGGGAGAGAGAGATAGATAGAAACATCAATGATGGGAGAGTCATTGATCAAGCCTGCAACCCGGGCATGTGCCCTGACCGGGAATCAAACCCCAACCTCCTGGATCCCAGGTCGACGCTCAACCGCTGAGCCACGCCTGGCAGGGCGGGCATCTATTGTTAAAGAGTGAGTCTAATTATATTGAGCTTTTTCTAAATTTAGAAAATCTGTTCAGAAGATGATGGATAGGCAGTCAGAAATACCAGTGATGACTATTGCAAATAGGTTGGGATCAGACCTTGAAAAGTCTTGAATTCCTTTATTAAAAGGTTAGGCTTTATCTAGGTAGGCAGTGAGGAGCAGGCAAATGTTTTACATAGGGGGAATTCTTAATGTTTCATTTGCTCTTAAAGCATTTGTAAAGTTTAGTAAAACTGAAGGTAGTGAGAATAGTGGGCAATTTGTAATGGTACAAATAAAAGAATATAAAATTCTGGACCCAGACAATGTGAGTACATAAGAAGGGACATGACACAAGAAACTTCAGGAATGAAATGTGAAGGAGTGAAGAAATAAAGATTCAAGAGGTCTAGTTCTCATCTTAGGTATTTTGTTTGTTTCTCTGTTTTGTTTTGTTTAATTGATTGATTTAAAGTGTTTCTTTCCACAAATAAGGTTGTTCCTCATGTGTTGTTTGTTTGTTTGTTTGTTTGTTTTTTACTTGCCAAACATTTACAGTTTGTACTTAAAAGAATTTTTCAGCTGAGAATTTCAGAGAGTTTTTTAATCTTCATTAGCTCTTTTGGCATTCAAGTCATATTCTGGGGGGAAAATTATCATTTAATCATCCACCCATCCACTCATTTTTTCAACATTTTTAGTACATTCTATGAGCCAGGTATGAGTTTTTCAAATCTCTGAAAGTATATTATCATGATTTTTATACTTGATAATTATAATAACAGCATAATTATTTTATAAATATAAAATATTATATATGACAAAATCATAGTGCAAAAATTTACTTAAAAAGTAGAAAGAGGTGCCCTAGCCATGTTTGCTCAGTGGTTAGAGTGTCGGCCAACAGACTGAAGGGTCCTGGGTTTGATTCTGGCTTAGGCTACATACCTTGGTTACAGGCTCCACCCTGGTTGGGGCATGTGTGGGAGGCAACAAATCAATGTGTCTCTCTCACATCAATGTTTTTCTCTCTCTCCCCCCACCCCATTCTCTCTCTCCTTTCCACTTTCTCTGAAAAGCAATAGAAAAATATCCCCGGGCAAGGATTACCAAAAAAAGTAGAAAGAGGGAAATACTGTAAGATATGTTCAAATAAAATGTTTAGAATTTTAGAAGATTGAGAAATTATTTTCAGTTTGTGCTTTAGGAATTTAAAGAAAAGCTCCATGAAATGGTCAATAGAGATATGAAAAGTTTCTCAACATCACTAATCATCAAAAAGATGCAAACTGAAACCACAATAAGATATCACCTCACACTTGTTAGAGTAGCTATCATCAATAAATCAACAAACAAGTGTTGGCAAAAATATAGAGAAAAGGGAACCCTACTACCCTGCTGGTGGGGATGTAGATCGGTGCAGCCACTGTAGAAAGCTGTGTGGTTTCCTCAAAAAGTAAAAATGGAACTGCCTTATGGCCTAGAAATTCCACTTCTGAGAATATATTTGAAGCAACTCAAAACACTAATTTGAAAGAATATATGCACCCCTATATTCACTGCAGCATTATTTACAATAGCCAAGATACAGAAGCAACTCAAGTGTCCATCAATAGATGAGTGGATAAAAAACTGTGGTACATACAAACAATGGAATATTGCTCAGCCATAAAAAAAGGAATCTTACCTTTAGTGACAGAATGGATGGACTTTGAGGATCCTATGCTAAGTAAAATAAGTCAGACAGAGGAAGAAAAAAAACATATGATTTCACTTATATGTGCAATCTAAAGAGCAAAATAAACAAAGTAGAAAGAGACTCATAGATACAGAGAACAGACTGACGGCTGTCAGAGGGGAGGGGAGTTAGGGTACTGGGTGAAAAAGGTGAGAAGGGGATTAAGAAGTGCAAATTGGTAGTTACAGAAGAGTCACACAGATGTAGATTGCAGCATAGAGAATATAGTCAATAATATTATAATAACTATGTAAGGGACTAGTTGGGTATTTGAAATAACCAGAGGACCATTGATTTTCTAACCTCTATGTTGTACATCTGAAAATAATACAGAATAATATTTAATCTAAACTGTAATTGAATTTTTAAAAAAAAATTGATTAAAAAAATAAATCCAAAGACATAGACAATGTACACACACACACAAATACACACATTCTTTATTACTGAGGGAAATTAGAAGTAGTTCCTTTAAAGCAAGAACAGACTCTGGGGTGAAATGATTAGGATTCAAATTCTTAAGCTGTTATTTTCTACCTGTGTGACTTTAGACACATTTTTAAAACTTCTGTTTGCTTTACTTTCATCATCTGTGAAATGGAACAATGATACCATATCTTCATGGGTTATTGTGAAGATTGAATAAATTAAAATATCTAAAAACACTTAGACCTTACATAGAAAATACTATATATGTTCACTATTAATGTTACCATTACTGATCTATTCCACTTTATACCAGGGACCTAGATAGCATCTTAGGACAAGAAAAGGTGTGTAATTATTCAAATGCAATATGGCTACCTTCACAGATACATACATACATACATACATACTTACACATAATTGTATTTTATTGTTATTCACCTCACAATAAATTATATTAACTCAGATAAATAAAGAAGAGCTCCACAGAATGACATTTGAACTTGCAGAATAGGTAGGATTTGTATTTGTAAAGATGTAGGTTAAAGAAAAAGGAAAAGAATGAGCAACATGGCATATTTGAAGAAAGAACAAGAGGTCAGTTTTGGCTGTGACTTAAGATGTAAAGGACTGAAGCTGAAGAGGTACATTGGGGCCATATTGTGAAGAACTGTGATGGCCAGGCTGAGGGGTTTGGATTACATTCAGTAGGCAACAGGGAGCCACTGAAGGATTTCAGGTCTAGAGTGACACAATCATAGTTGTGCTTTGGAAAGATCAATATGACAATTGTGAAGAGAGTGGTCTCAGGATTCAGAGGCAAGATCAGATATCAAATTATTGCAGAGAGATAATAATGGATAGAGGAAGAGAGGAAATGGATCTCAGTATAGTTGTCCATTGTTATCCCAGAAGATTGGTTACAGGACCTACACAAATACCAAAATCTGTGGATGCTCAAGTCCCTTATATAAAATGGCATAGTATGTACATATAACCTATGCACATTCTCCTGTATACTTCAAATCATCTCTAAATTACTTAGCCAAGATCTGGAAACAGCTCAAGTGACAATCAGTATATGAGTAGATAAAAAAGCTGTGGTACATTTACACCATGGAATACTATGCAGCTGTAAGAAAGAAGGCTTTCTTACCCTTTGGGACAGTATGAATGGAACTGTAAAGTATTGTGCTAAGTGAAATAATCCAGTCAGAGAAAGACAAATACCATATGATTTCATCTCACTTATATATGGAATCTAATGAACAAAATAATCTGACAAAAAAAGAAACAGAGGCATGGATACAAGAAACAGACTGACAGCTGTCAGAAGGGAGATGGGAGGGGGGAAGTGGATGAAAGAAGATGAAGGGATTAGCCAAAGAACACATATGCATAATCCATAGACACAGACAACACTGTGGTATTGGCCAGAGGAAAGGGGGGCAGGGGCTGGGTGGAGGTGGGAAAAAGGAGGAAAATGGAGAAACCTGTAATAGTGTAAACAATTAAAAAAGGAAATAATGACAAGAAAAAAGAGTCTGTACATGTTCAATACAGACCCAACTATAGTAGGCCTAACTACATAGTACATATCAGCAACAATGTAGCTTTTCCCCTGAATATTTTGGATCCACTGTTGGTTGAATCCCAGGATGGAGTGGATTAGATGTGGGCTGCAAGGGAAAAGAGAACAATGGTGACAGTAAGTTTTTTTAGCCTGGATGAATGAGAAAGATGTGATTCACCCATAAGACTGATTAGATAACTTCAAAAAGAAAAATATTTAGTTATCTTTGCATAGACAAAGACAAAGAGCTGGAACAGTTAGATGATTTGAATGGAAAAACCTGCCATTGAAGGAAAAATTTTCATACCTAAATTAAAGGATTCTAACATCTAAGTGTCTCAATGCTATTTTTTAAAAAAACAAACTCATAATTATGCAGACAAAGCTGTGTAAACACATGATCATAAAATATGCTATTTGCTAATAGGAAAAATCTAAGATTCTTCATTCTTCACTAATTAGTTATACATTAAATGCTATTACAATAGAGTATTTAAGCTTTATGAGGACAGAAATTTTCCTGTGTTGTTCACTGCCATAACTTACGCACCTAGAACTGTGTCTGCCACATAGCAGGTAATCAATAAATGTATGTTGAATGAATAACTATTTATAAGCAAACAGAAAATTTTACTCTGATTTCACATCTAATGCCATCTTATAGTCATATTGCTCTAATGGGTACACTGTGAATCTAATATAGAAACTGCACAACAATAAAAGTATAGGGTTATAGACTAGTAAGATGGAGGAGAAACAGCTGTTTCTGTTCTGCTGTTTTTGAGCAGTGAAATACTCATCATTCCATTTCTGTTGGGTGAAGGTGAATACACCGCCTCCCCCCCAAAAAGAACAGCATAAATAGTATCAGACATGAACAGGGCCAGCTACATAATTTTCAGAGGGCAGGGCAAAATGAAAATGTGGGGCTGATTATTTTTAAAAGTCATTAAACTTACTAAAATATAAAGTTTTCTCTTTCTTCCATGGCCTGCATTTCCCCCTCCTTCTCTCTCCACTTGTAATAGTGCTTTCTATTTGTTATCTAATGTCATTTTAAATAGTAAACAAAATTATCAGCATGAATTTTACCACTCATATTTATATTGAGAAATGCCAGTTTCAAATGCAAATACGAGAGAATTGACTTCATATGTGAAAGCACTAAAATGACACAATTCATATTTCACAACCCATATGAGCCTGTGTATTTTTTCTTGCCAGAATGAACAGTGGAAATGCCACACAAAACTAATGTAACTGTTTTTATTTCGTTTATTGTTACACTCTCAACCTTCAGTTTCCTAATGAATGTGGGAAGAGTAAAAGTAAAAGGAAGAGTGTTGTGTTTTATCTTTCTCTGTTCTTATATGCATTGTTCTCAGCTTACATGGTGGGAGAATTTTGGGAAATAACAAGTAAGAAAGAATATGACAAGGGTTTCTTGATAGTCTATGCTTCTTAGAACACCATTGTCTTTTTTCAGGGTTAGAAGCAAGTTCTTGTTGGAATGGAAAGTGTACCCTCTCCAGCTGGTAGTATCTCTCTTACTCACTATGAGACACATTGAACTTCACACAGATTGGGTCCCCCAGAATTCTGTGTTCTGGGGCATCATTAATGCTCTATGCAAATAGAGTGGCAAGGGATGGTTATGGATGTGCATATTTCATGTAACTCCTCTGCTCAGACACATTCCACATTGTCTCATTGGACTACACTTACAAAACACATATTCAAAGGTAAAATTATTAAGAATATCAAGACAGCAACAGCAGAACACTTAAACAAGAGGGAGCCTCTTTGGAGTGCAAAGCCTTATATGACTGCACAGATCACATGCATGAAGCTAGCCCTTGACCTTATCCTTTCCATCTCAAATCCTACATTGCACTCCCAAACATTTTTTTTTTTAAAAAAACAAACAAAAGTATATGTGTGTTTACAAAGGATGTGTGTGGTGACATCAGAGTGAGGAGGTAGCAAACTTTATTCTGATCTGGCCATCTACATTAAAAACCATAAAAGAAAACCTCAAAGTCACTTTGGTAAAAAAGAGAAGGGATTAAGATAATTTTCTTCACAGATGGCAGTTAGAGCATCTGTTGTGAAGGTCCTTATTCTCATATATACAAGCATCATCACCAGATGTTTGCACCCTCACACAAAGGTCTTCCTAACTCATGCAAACACAGTTGGTCACAATCCCCAATAAATCCCATATGTGCACAAAAAACACATACAAGATTTTCAAAGACCAATAATAAGATGTTTATTGTTTATTATCACAGTTAAGGAAAAAAAGCTAGAAAGAATGCAAAAGAAAAGATGGAAGGAAAGAAAGAACAGAGAAAGAGAAGGGAAATACAGAGAGAGAAAGGCAGAGGGTAAGAAGGTGAAAGAAAAATGAGGGCTGAATGGTGAATAAGAAAGAAAAAATAAAGGATAACTAGAATGGACTGGTTGAGTAATACCGTGATGAAAGGAACCACTTGCTGGCATTCTCTATTGACAGAAAACAAAATTGAGAGATTCAAAATGTGACTTACATGATTACAGATAAAGACCATTTTTTTTTCCCCCCTGGAGCGTGAGGTCAGCAAGATGGCAGAATAAAAGGCCCTGGACTCCCCCACCACTACCACCACCATGAACACACACTGATTCATCAATATTTCATGGACAAATTATCTTTGTGGGAAATCAGAAACTAATTGAAAGGCTCCTGTATCTTGAGTGAACATAAAACCACATTTGTCAAAGCTGGTATGGAGATTCTGGACACCTTCTCACCAGAATCCCTGCCCCCAGTGCAGCACCATACAGTCAGGAAGAGATACCCTAACTTCCAGCACCCCAACATTTTAAGGGAGATTCCCAGAGGATTGGCTTCTGACTTGCCAGTCTTAGAGCTCTGATGGGACTGCACTGTTTAGCCTCCCATGGAAGAATGGAGGTGGCAATTTGGGCTAGTGAACATCATAGCTCCTCACCCCCAGCCACTTGGCACAGAGCAAGGAGACAAAAACTACAGCCGCCTGCTTTTTTCTGGAGACATGAGTTAGTAGAGGCCTCCAGAATCCCTCACTTAGTACATGAACACATGGATCTTCCTCCAGAAAAGATCACATGTTAGGTCACAAAACATGTCTTAACAAATTTAAGAAGACTGAAATCATATCAAGTATCTTTTCTGCCACAGTGGGATAAAACTAGAAATCAATCGCAGAAGGAAAACTGGAATAATCACAAATATTTGGAAATTAAACCAAAGACTCTTGAACAAACATTTGGTCAAAGAAGAAAATAAAAAAATGAAATTAAACATACCTTGAGACAAACAAAAATGAAGTACAACATAACAAAACTTAATGGGATGCAGCAAAAGCAGTGCTAAGAGGGAAGTTTTAGTGATAAATGTCTACATTAAAATAGAAGAAAAATATTAATAAATAACCTAACTTTACATCTCAGGGAATTAGAAAAAGAAAAAAAATGAATCCCAAAGTTTGCAGAAGAAAGGACATAACACAGATTAGATCAGAATTAAATTAATAAAGAATAGAAAAAGACAACAAATAAGAGTTGAGTCTGTGAATGGTAAACAAAATTGACAAACTCTTAGACTAACTAATATAAAAGAGATAAAACTCAGATAAATAATACAAAAGAAATAAAAACGTCACTACACCTGATGCCACAGAAGTAAGAAGGATCATAAGAGATTACTATGAAGAACTATATGCCAACAAATTGGATAACATAGTAGAAATGGATAAATTCTTAGAAACATACTTCTTACCAGAGTGAATCATAAAATAATAAAAAGTCTGAATAAATCTATAACTAGAATGAGACTAAATCAGTAACCAAAAACATCCCAATAAAGAAGAGCCCAAAGACAAGATGGGTTCATGAGTGAATACTACAAAACATTTAAAGAAGTAATGCCAATCCTTCTCAAACTCTTTCAGAAATGAAATTGAAGTGGAGGGAACACTTCTGAACTCATTTTGTGAAGCCAGTATCACCCTGATACCAAAGCCCCACAAAGACACCACATGAAAAGAAAACCACAAGCCAATATCCCTGATGAACATAGATGCAAAAATCCTCAACAAAATATGAGCAAACAATTCAACAGCACATTAAAAGAGTCATACACCATGACCAAGTGGAATTTATCCCTGCTATGTAAGAACAGTTTATCGTATAAAAATCAATTAAAGTGATATCACAATAACAGAATAAAGGATAAAATCATGTGATTATATCAATAGAAGCAAAAATACACTTGACAAAATTCAACACTTTTATGATAAAAACTCTCAACAAATTAGGAACAGAAGGAAATTCTCTCAACATAATATAGGTCATATATAACAAACCCATAACACTATACTCACTTAAAAAAAAACTAAATGTTTCCTCTAAGATCAGGCAAGGATGCCCATTCTGTTCAACATGGTACTGGAAGTGTTAGTGAGAGCAATAATGCAAGAAAAAGAAGTAAAAGTCATCCAAATTAGAAAGAAAAAAATAAAATTTGTCCTTGCTGTAGATGACATAATTTTGCATATACAAAACTCTGAAAGCTACATAAAAACCTGCTAGAACTAATCAATGAGTTCAGTAAAGTTTCAGGATACAATATCAACTTATAAAAATAAGTTGTATTTCTATACAGTGACAATGAACTATATGAAAAGGAACTTTGGAACTTAATTCCATTTACAACAGAACCAAAAATAATAAAATACCTAAGAATAAATTTAACTGAGGAGGTGAAAGACCCTTACACTGAAAACTATAAAACACTGATGAAATAGATTAAAGAAGACAAATGGCAAGACATCTTATGTTCATGAACTGAAAGATTAATATTGTTAAAATGTCCATACTACTCAAAGCCATATATAGATTCAATGCATTCTCTATAAAAATTTCAAAGACGTTTTACACAGTAATATAGAAAATAATCCTAAAATTCATATGGAAGCACAAAAGACCTTAGAGAGACAAATCGATCTTGAGAGAGAAGAACAAAACTGAAAGGATTACACTTCCGAATTTCAAACTATATTTTTTATTGAATTTATTGGGGTGACATTGGTTAATAAAATTATATAACTTTTAGGTGTACAAATCTATAATACATCATCTGTGTATTGCATTGTGTGTTCATCACCCCAAATCAAATCTCCTTCCACCACCATTTTTCCTACCTTTATACTCTTCTATCTCCCCCCACCCTTGTTTCCCTCTGGTAATCACCATACTGTTGTCTGTGTCTGTAAGTTTTTTTTTTCTTCTTTGCTTAATCCCTTCACTTTTTTGCCCAACTACAAAGCTATAGTAATCAAAACAGTATGATACTGGCATAACAACAGACATATAGACCACTGGAACAGAATAGAGATCCCAAAAGTAAATCCATGTACATACAGTCAGCTGATCTTTGACAAGGATGCCAAGAATACCCAATGGGGAAAAGATAATTTTTTGAACAAATGATGCTGGAAAAACTGAATATCCAGATGCAGAAGAATAAAATAAATTGGACACTTTTCTTACACCATACTCTAAAATCAACTCAAAATGAATTAAGACTTAAACTTAAGACCTGAAGTTGTAAAACTCCTAGGAGAAAACAGAGGGGAAAATCTTCATGGCATTGATCTTGGCAATGATTTCATAGATATGACATCAAAAGCACAGGAAACAGCAACAAAATAAACAAGTAGAACTGTCTTTGTTTTGGGCTGCTATAACAAAATAACAGACTGGGTAACTTATAAACAACAGAAATTTATTTTTCATAGTTATGGAGACACAGAAATCCAAAATCATGGCATAGGAAATTTTGGTATTTGGTGAGAGCCTAGTGGCTCAGAAATAGCCATCTTTTTGTTTTTTCTTCATTTTGTGGAAATGGCAAGGGATCTTTCTGGGGCTCTGCTCTAATAATCTAATCATCTACCAAAGACCCCTCACCTCTTAATATTATCACCTTGGGGTTTAGGATTTCAATATATGAATTTAGAGAGGGGGGCACAGTCAAATCTTAGTAAGAACTACATCAAACTAAAAAACTTCTGCACAGCTAAAGACACAATCAAAACAATGAAAAGGCAGCCTATGTAACCAGAGAAAATATTTTCAAATGATGTATCTGATAAGGGGTCAAGTTTTAAAACATACGCAGAGCTCCTACAACTCAATAATAAAAAAAAGAATAACCTGATTTAAAAATGGACTTAAATAAACGTATCTCCAAAGAAGACATACAAATGTTCAATGGGTATATGAAAAAATGTTCAACCTCATTAATTATCAAGGAAATACAAGGTAAAACCACAATGAGATATCACTTCACAACTGTCAGGGTGGCTATTACCAAAAAACACAAAAGCCAACAATTGTTGAAGATGCTGAGAAATTGGAGCCATGCATACTGTTGGTAGGAATGAAAAATAATGCAGCTAATATGGAAAATAATATGAAAGTTCCTCAAAAATTAAAATTAGAACTACCCATTTCTGGGTATTAATCCAAGAGAATGGAAATCAGGATCTTGACTAGATATTAGCACTCCTAAGTTTATTGCAGCACTATTTGCAATAGTCAAGGTATGGAAACTACCTAAATATTCATTGAAGGATAAATAAAGAAAATGTCATATATATATATATATATATATATATATATATATATATATATATATATATATATAATAGAATACTTTTCACTCTTTAAAAAAAAGAAATTTTACAACATGTGACAACATGGATGAACATGGAGGACATTATGCTAAACAAAATAAGCCAGTCACAGAAAGATAAATAGTGCAGGATTCTACTTATGAGAGGTATTTAAAATAGTCAAATTCATAGAACCAAAGAGTGGAATGGTGATTGCCAGGGGCAACAGGAAGGGTGAAATTGGGAGTTACTAATCGATGAGCATAAAGTTTCAGTCAATCAGAATTAAAACACTCTAGAGATCTGCTGTACAACATTGTATCTATAGTCAATGATAATATTGTTTAAATTTTGCTGAGAGTGTAGATCTCATGTTATGTGTTCCTTCCATAACAAAATAAAATTTCTCTAAATATAGGAAAACCCCTCTATTGCATAGATAAGTAGCTAGTTGAGATATTATGAGAGTTAAAACTAATAACAGAATTAAACAAGGATCTATTCTATTTTACTACGCTACAGAGTAGAATTTATTTACATTCGTCTCTCATAGGATTTTCTGAATGACTTAAAAAGATATTGAGTTTCTTATCCCATTAGCTATGTCTAGGTAATGCTAGTTTGATATTTCTTGCTTTATTAAGATTCCTGAAATGTTCACTACTTTTAGCTGTAAGTAGGCCTCTGCACGGACAGGGACACAGCCAATAAGACTTTTGAGTTTCTCCTCTTATGAGCTGTATGAAGTCTCCAAGGAAACAACACAGGACAATTGTACCAGCTGCTGTTCAGGTTCTTGGAAAGCTATTCAAAATGAATTATTTTAAAATTGAAACCTTGTTAAACTTTACATTTTCCTCTAAGGACATCAGTAGGAGCAGCATTTTATAAACAAAAGCATTATTGTCTGAGAGTAGGTGAAAAGCACTGTGCATTTATTTTGTTTAATATAGCAAGACATGTTTACTAAATTTTAAATAAGAGTGATACTTTGTACTGCTGTAGAACCTTTTATGAAAGCAATCAAAGCATTTTCCAGAAAAAAAAAAAAAAAAAATGCTGATGTGGCAATATCCAAAAGAAATTGTATGGGTGTTTTGTTTTTTGTTTTTTGGGTTTTTGCACACTTTACATAGCTATTGTAAACAATAAGAAATGCTAATATAAATAAATGAGAAAATAATGAGAATAGTTGGAAAGGCCTCTGGGCTAAATTCTTAATTTCCATGGGGAAGTGGGATACTGTGGGATAAGAGGTTGCCTTTTAAAACACTTCAATAAATAATAACTTTCTTTAGATAAGCTGCTATCGTTAACTGACTTTACAATAATTCATTAATTAATTAAACCTCATAGATTTATACAAGGTAGAGGAAGTATTAACCCATTTTCAGAGAATATAGAGAAAGAGATTAAATTATTTGCCTGCTATCACATAAACAAAGTATACCAGAGCCAACTAGGTTCCCAGAACTCTAATAAAACTTGTCAGTGATTTATTCAAAAGTTTTATTGTAGTATAACAATGTAAAAAAGCGAAGAGAGAACCTAACTTTTCAGCTCAATAAATTTTCACGAATTGAATGCCTGCAGTTAACCAGCATCCAAATAAAAATAACACACACACACACACACACACACACACAGAACAAAACTAATATCTCGGAAGCTGCCCTCTAGTCTCCCTCCAGTCACTCTCTGGTAAAGGGTAACTATTGTCTTGACTCACATCATGTATTATTTTTGCCTATGTTTGTAATTCACATAATGGAATCATACTGTATGTACTCTTTTGTGTACTCTTTTGGCATACTATAACGTATTTATCCATAGTGTTGATGACAACTTGAATCCACTGTTTACCTGTTATGGATAGTGCTGCTATGAGCAGTCTTGTACATGCCTTATGTTGATCATATAACCACATTTGTGTTGGTTTTGTACCTAGGAGTGAACTTGCTGGGTTATGAATATACATTTGTTCAGCTTTAGAAGATATTTTTTAAGTTTTTCAGAATAATTGTCTCAACTTATGCTCTCACCAGAGTGCATGAGTTCCAATTGCCCTTGATATTTGCTGTCTTTCTCATTTTAGCCATTCTAGGTTTTGTGGTTGTTTGTATGTAATTGTGGTTTTAATTTGCATTTCCTTGAACTAATGAGATTGAATGTCTTTTGTATATTTATTGCCTATTTAGATACCCTCTTTGGAGAAGTTTCTATTCAAATCTGTTATCAATTTTTCTACTGGGCAGACTGTGTTTTAAAATTGATTTGTGGGTGTTCTTTACATATTCTGAAAGTGTCCTTTGTTGAATATATGAATTGTAAATAATTCTCTAATTTGGTGGCTTGGCTTTATAATGACAGTTAATTGTTAAAAATCAATCAATAGTGCCTTAAAGGCACTCCAAATATCTAATTATCTTCAGTCAACCTCTTCAAATAGTCAATACAAGAAAATTCTGTCCATTTTATAGATAAAGACACTGATAGAAAAAGTTAAGACCTTAAAGTTGAGACTGAAATACCCAAATGTGTTGGTGTTCCATTAATATTGGATTCTATTTTAGAATCCTCTCTCCTCAGTACCTCCTCTGCCCCCTCCAACGACCACATGTCTACATACAATTTGACTGCAAATTAACATTTGGTTTCCTCTCAGAGGAAGACCAATCTTTATGTCAACTGTAATTAAAATAGGTTTCTGGCTCTGTACTCTGTTCTATGTTTCCAGAGAGATTACACAGTCATTAAACCACTCAATTAAATAAATTTATAACAACAATAAACTGCAGCAGTGGCAGAAAGGTGCCTCACACATTAGCAGTGCAGTAATTCATATTTAATAATATAAGATTCACACTAGAATTTTAAGGTTAGCTGAGGCAAGAGAGAAAGATACTCAGAAGACCCACTTCTGGGGGGGGGGGGATGTGCTCTCATATGCTTGCTCAATATTTATCAAATGTTAAAAAAGAGGAATGGTTTACTTTGTTTCTGGAAAGGCCCCAAAAGCCTATTTCAGTAGGACACATTTGTCCATTTCACAATAAAAAATAATTCTTTAAACTTTAACAGAACTGTTTGTCAGAATAGGAAAAAATGAATACTGTCACAAGGAGATGAACTCAATATCCTGATGAAGCCTGTGCCCTTCATCTAGTGCAAGTCTAGTCCAAAAGTCGCATTTGGACTAAAGCAAGAGTTACAATGGAATGATTTCATAGCCCTAAGGAAGGCCCATTCCACCAGACCCAGGGGTTTCTGCATCATCTCTGCATCATCTGGTTGACAATACAACCAAAACTTTATTTTCTTCGTTAAGTTTTGATCTCTGTATTAAAATTAAATTTGGGTATGTGGGGCCATGGTATAAGGAAAATTCTTTAGAATTCAGACACTTTCCTGAGAATAAATTTGGATAAGGAAAAATGCGACAGAGAATGTAACCTATTTATTAGAGACCTTTAAGATATAGGAGCTTAAATTGAAGAAAGATTTCAGTAGATCTTTTGTTCTAAATGTAACTTGTCCTGGGTCTATGCCCCTTCTGAGTGAGCTGTGGTCTAAGTTCAATTCTACACTCTTTCAACTTTCAGTTCCTTTCCAATGTCATTACCCTCAAGTACATAATGTAATTCAAGTAGACTACCAAAAATTGTATCCTCAAAGAAGTCCTTAAAGAAATTTGCTTTAACAAAAATAGAAAAGAATGACAATTAGGATATCAATTATTTTATATAAAACACATTAAAATTTTTCTAGGATCCTTGAGTGCAATTACCATTATTTTGCAAAAATGAAGGGAACAATTTCTAACCAAGGTAATTTTGAGGCTGGTTCATCTGCATTGTCTTAATTTCTGAATTAGTATAATCAGTATTTGTGAGGTTTTAATTGTCTAGATCATATGAGTACCTCATGTCTGATTAGTTCATAATGTATTCTATACAACATTAGTGCAGTAAGTATTTAATAAAAATGATTTATACTGAGGAGGACATGCTTATTAATAGATTTTAAAATTATTGATTTATAATATAATGCATTCATGTATTAAATAAAAAACTAAATACTTATTTCATGTACTCTTCTAAAAGATGAGAATATAAAAGACATCATTCTTGCATGTCAAAGCTGACAATCTACTGTGAGAGACATTCATGTGAGCAAATCATTGGAATATAAATTGAGAAATGCTATAGATTTAGCAAACATTGTAAGATCACAAAAGAAAAATCCACTGTTTGAAGTCCAGGGACAGAAAAGACTTTTCAGAGGCAGCTGCATTTATGATGATTCTTAAAAAAAGAGAAGTTCAGAAACATGGCAGCAGACTGAGTGGAAGCTACACTGACACTCTTCCAGGACCAAACTGGAATTACAAATAAAATATAGAAAAACAATCCTGAATAATCAACTGCAACTAAAAATGAGCTGGAGAGCACCCTCATAACCAAGGAGAAAAAGTGGAGACCGCATAGAGACTGGAAGGAAGTGCAGAGGTGTGAGAGGGCTGGCTGGCCTCCCACAGGCAGCAGCTGAAGGTCCAGAGGGACATCTCAGCTGTGGGGGGTTCCCACTGAGAACTCTGGGGCCTAAACCCTAAGCTGGGCTTCCCAGCCAAGAGCACCAGAACTGAGAATGGTGCCCATATAGCATCTGGCTGTGAAAAGTAGCAGGGTTTCTGTCTGCCAGGGAGAGATGGCTGGAAATGCAGGCACCCACTTAAAGAGCCAAGGCACAAAGTTTCATGTGCAGCCACTCACCTTAGGCTCCAGTAGAGGGAGGGCAGTGTGGCCTAGAGCTGTGTGAGGAGAATCCAGGATGTGGGCTCTAGAGATAGAGCTCCGAGGACACCCCTCTGGATTCCTGTGCTGAGTCATTCCCCCATACTACAGAGCAGACATTTACCTTCCAAGCAGCTTTTGCCTGAGGGGAAGCAACTGCTCCACCCTGCTGGAAAATCTCTCACCCCAACCTGTGGAGTTTCTATAGCCTGAGGCTCATTAAGAGAATCAGATTAATCAGCCTGCAGGCAGAGGCAGACCTCAGAGTGCTTTCAGTCTTTGCCTGATCTGCTTCTGGACCCAGGCCTTGGAAAAGCAGACTTTGGTGTGCATCTTGGTCTGCCCAAACATACTCAGCCCCAGCAGAGGAGACCTCAAGCCAAGGGTTGTTGATAGATCCAAACAGGGTAGTCAGGGACAGTCACAAACTGCTTCTGACTTTGGCCTGCACCAGAGACCATCCAAGAAGACTGAGAGTCCTAGCAAATCTACCTAACACATAGAAACAAACCCAAACAGGCAGCCAAAATGGGGAGACAAAAAAACAAGCCCCAAATGAAAGAACAAGAGAAGTCTCCAAAAAAGGAGCTTAATGAAATGGAGATAAGCAATCTATCAGATATAGAGTTCAGAATACTGATTGTAAAGATGCTCAACAGCATGAAAAATGATATGGAAACTATGAAGGAAATTAAGAATGACATAGCAGAAATAAAGACTACACTGGCAGGAATAAACAGCAGATTAGGGGAAGCTGAGGATCTAATCAGCAAATTAGAAGACAGGGTAGAAAAAATCACCCAATCAGAGATCCAAAAAGAAAAAAACAATTTAAAAAGAGGACAGTTTAAGGAAGCTGTGGGACAACTTAAAATGTAACAATATTCATATCAAAATAGTGCCAGAAGAGGTCAAAAGTAAGCAAGGGTTAGAGAACCCGTTTGAAGAAATAATGGCAGAGAACTTCCCTAACCTGGTCAAGGAAGAAGTCACACAAGCTCAGGAGGCACAGAGAGTCCCAAGCAAGAAGACTCCAAAGAGGCCCATGCCCAGACACATCATAATTAAAATGCCAAGAATTAAAACAAAGAGAGAATATTAAAGGCAGCAAGAGAAAAGCAATCTGTTACCTACAAAGGAGCTCCTATAAGACTGTCAGCTGACTTCTCATCAGAAACTCTACAGGCCAGCCCGGCCGGGCATGGCTCAGTGGTTGAGCATCGACCTAGGATCCAGGAGATCGGGGTTCGATTCCCGGTCAGGGCACATGCCTGGTTTGCGGGCTAGGCAGCCGATCAATGACTCTCTCATCATTGATGTTTCTATCTCTCTCTCTCCCCCTCCTTTCCTCTCTCTGAAATTAATAAAGACAGGCCAGAAGGGAATGGCATGCAGTATTCAAGGTAATGCAAAACAAGGATCTGAAACCAAGACTACTCTATCCAGCAAGGCTATCATTCAGGATAGATGGTGAAATAAAGAACTTCACAGACAAAAAAAGGTTAAAGGAGTTTATCACTACCAAACCAGCATTGCAGGAAATGTTAAAGGGGCTGCTCTATTAGAAGTAGAAATAGAAGCACTACAACAAATGTTAAAGGACTGCTGTAATAATAAGGAGATATGTAGAGAGAAACATAGGCATAAAGAATTAAAATGGCAAGAAATATGGACCTATTAATAATAACCTTACCTGTAAATGAATTAAATGCTCCAATAAAAGGACATAGGGTGGCTGAATGGATAAGAAAACATAACCCAAATATATGCTGTCTACAAGAGACCCAACTCAAAACAAAATACTCACAGAGGATGAGAGTGAAAGGATGGAAAAAAATTTTCCATGCAAGTGGAAATAAAAAAAAAATAGCTGAGTTAGCAATACTCATATTGGACAAAATAGACTTTAAAATGAAGTCCATAATGATAGACAAGAAAGCTCATTGCATAATACTAAAGAGACTGATCCAACAAGAGGATATAACCCTGATAAACATATATGCACCCAATACAGGAGCACCTAAATTTATAAAAAAACTTCTTGACAACTTTAAGGGAGAGATTGATAGCAAGACAGTCATACTAAGGGATTTTAACACCCCACTTATTTCACTGGATAGATCTTCCAGACAAAAAATCAACAAGGAAAGAGTGACCCTAACTGACACACTAGATCAGATGGATTTAATTGACATTTAAAGAACATTCCACCCCAATGCTGCAGAATATACATTTTTCTCAAGTGCTCATCAGTAGATGAGTGTATAAAAGAGCTGTGGTACATTTACACCATGGAATAGTATGCAGCTGTTAAAAAAGTAGGATCATTTATCTTTTGGGACAGCATGGAGGGAATTGAAGAGTATTATGCTTAGCGAAATAAGCCAGTCAGAGAAAAACAAGTACCACATGATCTCACTCATATGTGGAATGTAATAAACAAAATAAACTGATGAACAAAATAGATCGAGAGACAGAAGCAAGGAACAGACTGAGGGATCTCAGAGGGAATATCAGGGTGGGGGAGAGGGTGGGGAGAAATTAAACAAAGAATTTATTTGTCTATAACCATAACCTATGGACACAGACATTGTTATGGGGAAGTCTTGGGAGTGGGGCGAATGCGGGGTGGAGGGAGTCAATGGGGGAAAAAGAGGGACATCTGTAATACTTTCAACCATAAAGATAAATTAAAAATAAAAGATGCTCAATGTCACAAATCATCAGAGAAATGCAAATTAAAAGGACAATGAGATATCACCTCACACCTGTCAGAATAGCTATCATTGATAAATCAACAAACAATAAGTGTTGGCAAGGATGTGGAGAAAAGGGAATCCTCATGCACTGTTGGTGGGAATGCAGATTGATGCTACCACTGTGAAAAGCAGTGTGGAGTTACCTCAAAAGTTAAAAATGGAACTGCCTTATTACCCAAAATTCCACTTCTGGGAATATATCCGAAGCAGCCCCAAACACTAATTCAAAAGAATATATGCACCCTTATGTTCATAGCAGTATTATTTACAATAGTTAGGATTTGGAAGCAGCTCAAGTGCCCATCAGTAGATGAGTGGATAAAAAAGCTGTGGGATATTTACACAATGGAATATCGCTTGGTTTTAAAAAGAAGGAAATCTTACCTTTTGCGAAAGCATGGATGGACCTGGAGAGTACTATGTTAAGTGAAATAAGCCAGTCAGAGAAAGAGAAGTACCATATGAATTCACTTGTGTGTGGAATCTAATGAACAAAAGAAACTAACAAACAAAATAGAAACAGACTTGTAGATACAGAGAACAGACTGACAGCTGTCAGAGGGGAAGGCTTGGGAGGCTGGGTGAATAAGGTGAAGGGATTAAGCAAAAACAAAAACAAAAAAAACCAACCCTACAAAAAACTCATAGACAGACGATAGTATGCTGATTGCCAGAGGAAAATGGGGAGAGGGCGAGGGAGGTAAAGGTAAAGAGGGGGATAAATTGGGATGGAAGGAGACTTGACTTGGTGTGCTGAATGCATTGTACAATACATAGATGATGTGTTATAGACTTATACACCTGAAACCTATATAATTTTATTAATTTGTCACTCCAATAAATTCAATTTAAAAAAAGACAGCATAACAACAAAAAGACACAAAATGACATAAATAATATACCACTTAAGTAAGTAAGCTTAAACCACAAATAATATTACAAATCTATAGGTATACTCATGCATAGCCAAAGTGCAGAAAAGCATCGAGAGGATTATATACATAACATGTCTATTCAAAATGGTTCCTTAGAGACCCAGGCTTATTAACCCAGATTTGGGAATGGTAGTAAAAGAAGATTAAGCCTACTCTAAAATGTTTTAACTTTAAAGGAAGACTATATTAAATTTAAATATAAAAAATTATTTAAAATGTTAAAATAATATAAAGTAGGGAAGATCTTTATTGCCCATAAGGGAAAAACTTTTCCTTGTTAGTTTTAAAACATCAATGAATATAAACTCAGTGAATAATAAATTGACCCTATATATCCATGTGAAAGTGCCCATATCCTGTGACTAAGCATTCTATGGGTACATGTGCATACATTGTGTGTACTAGCATGTTTATTGCAGTAGTGTTTGCAATAGCAAAAGATGGGAAATAAACCTTACATCCTTCATTTGGGGATCGATTAAATTAGTTGTTGTGCATTGATACAATGGAATGCCTTGCATTCTTTTAAGAGAACGGGGTGGATTTATATTACTGACATGGAAAGATGTCCAAGATAGATTATTAAGTGAAATAAACAATGTAGAGAATATTGTGCATAGTACATTATCACATAAAGAAATATATAGAAATGAATATATCTATAGTCCTTCTCTCCAAACCAACAAATACAGGGGCAGAATGATAACCTCATTGGACATATTCTTAATCTTGTACAAGACAAAGAGGTGACAAATGGTTTCAGCATGTCTATGATTTGGAAAACTGCCTAGCCCAGCGAAGAAACATCAAAAAGGTTTATACTTTATCCTGGAACATTTGCACATATAATGCTAGTTTTGCAAGTTTTGCAAACATCAAAAAAGTTTATACTTTATCCTGGGACATTTGCACGTATAATGCTAGTTTTGCAAGGATGCCTATGACTGCAAGTTTTGCAAGGATGCTAGTTTTGCAAGGATGTCTATGTATAATGTTAGTTTTGCAAGTTTTGCAAGGATGCCTAAACAAACCATGTCTGAGTAAGCAATGATAACAGGGGAGACAAGATAAAAGTGTTAGCAATGAAGACAACTGGGTAGTGGTAAGAGTCAATCTACATACCATCGGGTGATGCTGGAGGGGCTACTGAGGCTAAGTAGGAAGATTCCAAGAGTATAGGTTCTATACTAGATAAAACAATACAGGAAAACCTGGAGCAGTGTTTCTAAAGGTCTGGTCCTGTGAATGTGTAATTGGTGTATAGACAGTGAGGTGGAACATCAGACTTCATATTCCTCTCTAACTGATGCTTACAAACATCCAGGTCTACTCTGGCATTCTATCCAGTTCTCTTCTGGCTTTGGATGCTCCCACCATCACAGTGAAGAAGTGAATACCCAGTTTGACTGTGTGCAATATAAAGTCAGATTGTAGCCTCTCTGTAAGTGTGCATAATAAGATAAGCATTCACAAGTACCCAAAGTTACTACTAGTTGAACATAGACAGTTTGTTAATAATATAAAAAATGTCTCATATAAGATTGAAATAAAAATGAAAAGAAGCTGTAATCAGGTTTTCATGTGTCCATATTGTAAGTTTTGCTTGTGCTATTACAATTATTATGCTATGATTCTTTGTATGCAGTTTCAGCTCTGAAGGGGCTATTTTTTCTTCATCAAGAACTTTGCTCACAATTAGCTTACAGTGCTATTATAATTGGGCCAGTAGGTGTCTTGATTCATGATTAAATCTACAAGGCAAATGTTTTATCTTCAAGTTAGATCGCAAACATTAGTTTCCCCTCAATATCCTTTTATGGTAAAAAAAATATAAGCTTTTGCTAAAACAGTTGAATTTAAACGTTGATAACAATGTAGATAGTTCTCACAGAAGAGTATTACAAAAGTGTGATAGTTGGACCATCTGTGGCAGAAATAACTGGAAGCTTGTTAAAAATTTCAAATCTCTGGCCCCTACCGCAGCTCTATTAAATCAATATCTATGGAGGTGGGGCCCAGGAATCTGTCATTTTAATCAGCTTCTCCAGTTATTTCCAGCACACTCATATAAGTTAACGAATCACCAGCCTGTGTGATGATGGTGGCAGCAGAATTAGGGAGAATAGGTAGAGAGAGAAAACATTTTTTTTCTCAAAAAATGATAACTTAAAAACTGATTAAATGTGTGCAGCAAGGGGATAGATGAGTTGAACATTACTTTAAGTTACTTCACTTGAAATGTAACAAGAATGATCAAATTTCCCTTTTATGACAGGAAAATTTAGACTGCAGGAAACCTCAAAGGATAAATGTATGCTCATGCCGATGGTGACACCAATAGACATCTGCTAGATATCTTTTCAGTAAAGTAAATTCATTAAAAGTACAACTAAATGTGATTCAATGTTTGTATCTTTGTAAGTCTTCCTATGAATAATTCACAGATCAGAAAAAAAAAGCACAATCCTTTGTCAGGCCATGCATTGTGTCCTGAGTTTTGGTGCAGAAAATATGGCTGCCTTAGTTATACAGGACTGAACTCAGGGATTAAGCTCAAGGCAGACAAGTAGATTTGTGTATCATCGACAGCGACGATAATTGAATCCAAGAGACAGATAGCATTGACCCTGATACACTTGAACCCACCAAATTCAGAACTGTGCAACTTGGTGGTTTCATCATTTCAACAGAAGCCAAAGCTATGGGCAATCAGTACATAGCTGCTAATCTCTCTAGATAGAACCTTTAGCTTGGTTGAATTATTAACTCAGTCAGGAAAGAGGTACTTCCATCTCTCTTGTCAACATCTTTTAGAGTACCTATGTTTATTTTCATAATGAAAAGTTTTTATAAGTCCCTTTGATTTGGGTGATTTCTAACAGTTCTTCCAAGAACAGACAGGGTCTCATTTGTATAGTAATTTTTAAAAGTTTAAATGGGAGTCTTATGGCCAGTGGGAAATGCTTTGATGTGGAAGTATGGAAACAGATACTAAAGAAGAAACCAAAGATATGAAATGCAAACCAGATGAAGACTAATATTCCTGAGGCCCAGATTGTGGAGTGTGTTTAGAATTATGTAGTGTTTCATGGTATCAACAGCAGCAGAGAAGTAGAAGCAATAAATAAAAACTATCCTTTGATGTGGCACTGAGGTTTCCAGTGACCTTAACTAGCCAACTTGAGGGTAGGAAAATCCAAAGAATTTTATTACACAGTATTAGCAACTATGGAAATTTGGTAATGAAAAAAAAAAGGGGATTAAAGTTTCTTGATGCCTACTAAGTACCTGCCACTTCATATTTGTTATCTCATTTCCCCTTCATGATAAAGGTGTAGAAACTAAGGCACGGAGAAGTTAGTAACTAATGCATGTTTAAAACAGCATACAAGTGATAGAATTTACATTTGAACCAAGTTCTTTCTTATTCCAAATGGAATATGAATTCCTCTATAAGAGGCTGGCCATATGACATTCAACAGAATTTTGTGACCCATTAGCATAATATACTTTATTTAGTTCCCTATTTTGGGGACAGGAGTATAACCAATGTTGAGGTCACAGTTGAGGGGAGTTTGTACATTGTAGTTTGGAGGAGAGGACAGAAGACTTAATAAGTATTAACTAACTTAAGCCTTACAACAATCCTATGGTATAGGTGCTATTATCATTTTGCAGCTGAGGAAAAATGAGGTATGGAACATGGAAGTAACTTCCTCATGGTCATCCAACCTGTCCACAGCTGTATTCAAACCATGTTTGTTTGGCTTTACAGTTCCTCTGTTTGCACTATCCGATGCTGCCTCAGGGAAATGAAGAAGCCATGCTTGCTTTCAGACAGGAAAAGGAACCAGAAGGGAAGGCTGGGAATTAAAGATCACTTGTTTCATTTCAAACTGACATCCCTCCTGTCCCCTGAATTCACTTTCTCTCTGTCTGCCTCTTGATCTTTACTGTATTGTTCAATAAAATCCCTTCTTAATCCCTCTTCTACATGTTATTCCCATTTGAAACTTCTCATGACTTTTTAAAAAATATATATCTTTATTGATTTCAGAGAGAGGAAAGGAGAGGGAGAAAGAGAGATAGAAACATCAATGATGAGAGAGTCATTGATCAGCTGCCTCCTGCCCACCCTCGACTGGGGATCGAGCCCTCAACCCGGGCATGTGCCCTGACTGGGAATCGAACCCCGATAGCCTGGATCCTAGGTCGGCACTCAACCGCTGAGCCACGCCTGGCCAGGCCTCATGACTAACTATAAACTTAATACTCCCATAGCATTCTTTCATTACAGTCATAAAACCATCTTTTGTTCTTTATCTTCTCTCTCTTATTCCAATCCATTATGTAGGACAACCTCAAATCCCTTCCAAACCTTTTAATCCATTTTCTCTTACCTCTTCAGTTCATTTTACTGGAGCAGAATTCTGGCTTTCTTATGCAAACATAGATTTCTCTATTGACTCACCACGAAGGTTTTACCAACTCAGTGGAGGTTCTTTCAACTCAGTGTAATTGAAGTGTGCGAGTGGCACACTCAGAGCTTCACCATAGAACATGTACCATGAAGTATAAACCTGAATCAGAACCCTACTGATCACCTGTCCAACCCTCCCCACACCATATTCTTCAGAGGAAAAACATGAGGCCTAGTTATTTTTCTTTAAACTACATATGTCTCAAGGTTTATTCATACTCTAATCATAATTATGGTAGCCTAGACCCACTTATATTCTTGCCACCCCTTTATCACCTTGTCTTTGGGAGTAACTAATACATAGATGACCTTTTTACTCTCTTCTTTTACCATTTTCTCAGTAGCATTTATTGAGCAATCTCTTAATCAACATTTATTGTTTATGACCTGTCAGATGCCGGAGGTAGCAGAGTCATTGTTCTTCTAAACTTTGTTAATGTTTGACTTCATGCCACATTTACTATTCACCAACAAAAAAAAACTTCATTCAGCCCAGCTCTATTTCAAACCACAATCTTCTTACAAGCTCTCTGATTTCACTAGAACACTTAGTTGCTCTGACTCTACTCACTCAGATTAGTGATTCTCTTCATGCCTTGTTGGGCTTCCTCCCCAGCCTGACTGCCATTTAACCTTACTCTTGTATCTTCTGTAGTTTTTGAGTTCTTGTAACCCCAATTTCTTATCTAACTAAGTCTTACTCAAGGATCTTCTGTAACAACCTCTAGCTAACTACTATGCCCTTACCTATTGAACTCACTTCCTGTCCATGACCTGTCTCCACCTTCCCTGCCATGATAATGTGTCTCTGCTTATGGGTCTGCTTTTGCCTGTTGACCAACTTTTCTTAGGTTTTATTCCTAAAATTTTATTTGATACTTATCTAACATTGACCCATTGCTCCCAATTGGGCAGATATGTCAAATACCCACCCCATAATGCATCTTATTAAGCATCTAGATTACATCCTATGACAACTCTAGTACTTCCCTGGTCTTTTTTTTTTTTCTTTTTTTTTTGGTATTGTTTCCCACAACACATACAAGAGAAGAAAAATATTGAAGTGATTAACATTTTCTGCTTTAATATTGGCAATTTAATGGAAGAAAATGATATCTAAAATCAAAGGTGCTAAGTGCTATTCGTTTTTGAATTTTTAAAATATGTTTTTATTGATTTCAGAGAGAGGAAGGGAGAGGGAGAGAGAGATAGAAGCATCAATGATGAGAGAGAATCATTGATTGATTGACTCCTGCCTACCCCCTACTGGGGATCCAGCCGCAACCTGGGCATGCGCCCTGACCAGGAATCGAACTGTCACCTCCTGGTTCATAAGTTGACCCTCAGCCACTGAGCCACACCAGAAAGGCCTAAGTGCTATTCTTATTTTTGGCCTATGTTCCATGTACTTACTGTATAGAGAAATAAAGAAAATACTTTAGTTGTAAAATGTGTATTTATGTGAATTTGGTAGGACAACCTAGACTAAGGTGCACTTGGTTTGAGACAACCAGATGAAGAACATGGATAGCAATAAAGAATATATAAAATTGTTGATAAAACCTCCTACCCCTACTATGAAATACAACACATATGGACTTTAAGCATTAATATAAATTTTCAATATGCTGTTGCTTAATCATAGGAATTAATGACTTTAATAAAGGCAGATTATCTTTCCAAAATCAAACAAATTTAAGGCCTTAGTTATAAAATGGGAGATAGTTCCTTATTTATGAATGCATTAACTATCTTTCAGTGTTGGTTTGCTACATTGAAATCTTCATCTCTTGTCATTTTTACTACGGAAGGGAAAGTTATCTTTCCTTGCTGCCCCCCCCCCACACACACCTAAATGCTTCAACCAAATTGAACCAATCCTTCATTATTTCCTAAATATGTGCTTTAATGTAGGTGGATCTTTGGGGAACTTCAGAGCTTCCATAACCTCCATCAGTCCTCCAAAGCTATCTCAAATAAATACCTAAGCTATAGAAAAATGAGATAGTTCTCTTCTATGAAAAATTGGCTTTGTCACTTTAAGAGAGACTCTCTAGAACTTCCTATCATCCAGATTATCATCGCAAATTCCCCCTATATAAAACTTCTGGACTTGTCACTGCCTTTAACAATGCCAGTCTCTATGCATACACAATTATTCATCACCCCCAAAACTGTTTGACAAAATTCTTTCTTTTTTCAAAAATTTTTCTTTATAGTTGGAATTATTACAGATATCCCACTTTTTTCCCCCATTGATCCCCTCCACCCCGCATCTGCTCCCTCCCTCCCCAGGCCTTCACAACACTATGTCTGTGTCCGTGGGTTATGCATTTATGCATATAAATTCTTTGATTAATCTCTCCTTACCCACTCCCCCACCCCTGCCTTCCCAATGAGATTCATTAGTCTGTTCCATGTTTCCATGTCTCTGGATCTATTTTGTTCCTCATTCTATTTTGTTTATTTGTTTCCACATATGAGTGAGATCATGTAAAACTGAATCAGGAAGAATCAGAAAACCTGAATAGGCTAATAACAACAGATGAAATCAAAGCAGTAATAAAAAACTCCCAGCAAACAAAATCCCTGGTCTGGATGGTTTCACGAGTGAGCTTTCTAATTTGTTTAGTTGTAGGGTTAGATAGTTTACTAAAAAATTCTCTTGCTTTTTGAGGTAAGCCTGTAGTGCTATGAACTTCCCTCTTAGGACTGCTTTCATTGTGTCCCATAAATTTGCAGTTGTGTGTTCATTTTCATTTGTTTCCAGGAAGTTTTTGATTTCTTTTTTTGTCTTATTGGTAACCCATTCATTGCTTAATAACATGCTATTTAGCCTCCAGGCGTTTGAATGTTTTTGAGTGTTTTTACTGTAGTTGATTTCTAATTTCATGCCATTGTGATCTGAGATGCTTGATGTGATTTTAGTCTTCTTGAACTTATAGAGATGTGTTTTGTGTCCTAACATGTGGTCAATCTTTGAGCATGACACATGTGCACATGAGAGGAATGTATATTCTGCAGCTTTGGGGTGAAATGTTCTATAAATAACAATTAAATCCCTCTGATTTAGTGTGCCATTTAGAGTTACTGTTTTTGTGTTGACTTTTTGCCGGAAGGGCTATCCAGTGAAGTCAGTGGGGTGTTAATGTACATGACAATGACTGTATTGCTGTTGATCTCTCCCTTAAAGTCCTTAAGGTTATTATTGATTATTATTGATAGGTCCATATTTCTTGCCATTTTAATTCTTTATGCCTATGTTTCTCTCTACATATCTCCTTATTATTACAGCAGTCCTTTAACATTTGTTGTAGTGCTTCTATTTCTACTTCTAATAGAGCAGCCCCTTTAACATTTCCTGCAATGCTGGTTTGGTAGTGATAAACTCCTTTAACCTTTTTTTGTCTGTGAAGTTCTTTATTTCACCATCTATCCTGAATGATAGCCTTGCTGGATAGAGTAGTCTTGGTTTCAGATCCTTGTTTTGCATTACCTTGAATACTGCATGCCATTCCCTTCTGGCCTGTCTTTATTAATTTCAGAGAGAGGAAAGGAGGGGGAGAGAGAGAGATAGAAACATCAATGATGAGAGAGTCATTGATCGGCTGCCTAGCCCGCAAACCAGGCATGTGCCCTGACCGGGAATCGAACCCCGATCTCCTGGATCCTAGGTCGATGCTCAACCACTGAGCCATGCCCGGCCGGGCTGGCCTGTAGAGTTTCTGATGAGAAGTCAGCTGACAGTCTTATAGGAGCTCCTTTGTAGGTAACAGATTGCTTTTCTCTTGCTGCCTTTAATATTCTCTCTTTGTTTTAATTCTTGGCATTTTAATTATGATGTGTCTGGGCATGGGCCTCTTTGGAGTCTTCTTGCTTGGGACTCTCTGTGCCTCCTGAGCTTGTGTGACTTCTTCCTTGACCAGGTTAGGGAAGTTCTCTGCCATTATTTCTTCAAACGGGTTCTCTAACCCTTGCTTACTTTTGACCTCTTCTGGCACTATTTTGATATGAATATTGTTACATTTTAAGTTGTCCCACAGCTTCCTTAAACTGTCCTCTTTTTAAATTGTTTTTTTCTTTTTGGATCTCTGATTGGGTGATTTTTTCTACCCTGTCTTCTAATTTGCTGATTAGATCCTCAGCTTCCCCTAATCTGCTGTTTATTCCTGCCAGTGTAGTCTTTATTTCTGCTATGTCATTCTTAATTTCCTTCATAGTTTCCATATCATTTTTCATGCTGTTGAGCATCTTTACAATCAGTATTCTGAACTCTATATCTGATAGATTGCTTATCTCCATTTCATTAAGCTCCTTTTTTGGAGACTTCTCTTGTTCTTTCATTTGGGGCTTGTTTTTTTGTCTCCCCATTTTGGCTGCCTGTTTGGGTTTGTTTCTATGTGTTAGGTAGATTTGCTAGGACTCTCAGTCTTCTTGGATGGTCTCTGGTGCAGGCCAAAGTCAGAAGCAGTTTGTGACTGTCCCTGACTACCCTGTTTGGATCTATCAACAACCCTTGGCTTGAGGTCTCCTCTGCTGGGGCTGAGTATGTTTGGGCAGACCAAGATGCACACCAAAGTCTGCTTTTCCAAGGCCTGGGTCCAGAAGCAGATCAGGCAAAGACTGAAAGCACTCTGAGGTCTGCCTCTGCCTGCAGGCTGATTAATCTGATTCTCTTAATGAGCCTCAGGCTATAGAAACTCCACAGGTTGGGGTGAGAGATTTTCCAGCAGGGTGGAGCAGTTGCTTCCCCTCAGGCAAAAGCTGCTTGGAAGGTAAATGTCTGCTCTGTAGTATGGGGGAATGACTCAGCACAGGAATCCAGAGGGGTGTCCTCGGAGCTCTATCTCTAGAGCCCACATCCTGGATTCTCCTCACACAGCTCTAGGCCACACTGCCCTCCCTCTACTGGAGCCTAAGGTGAGTGGCTGCACATGAAACTTTGTGCCTTGGCTCTTTAAGTGGGTGCCTGCATTTCCAGCCATCTCTCCCTGGCAGACAGAAACCCTGCTACTTTTCACAGCCAGATGCTATATGGGCACCATTCTCAGTTCTGGTGCTCTTGGCTGGGAAGCCCAGCTTAGGGTTTAGGCCCCAGAGTTCTCAGTGGGAACCCCCCACAGCTGAGATGTCCCTCTGGACCTTCAGCTGCTGCCTGTGGGAGGCCAGCCAGCCCTCTCACACCTCTGCACTTCCTTCCAGTCTCTATGCGGTCTCCACTTTTTCTCCTTGGTTATGAGGGTGCTCTCCAGCTCATTTTCAGTTGCAGTTGATTATTCAGGATTGTTTTTCTATATTTTATTTGTAATTCCAGTTTGGTCCTGGAAGAGTGTCAGTGTAGCTTCCACTCAGTCTGCTGCCATCTTTAATCTCTGAGCATCTTTTCATATGTCTATTGGCCAACTATATGTCCTCTTTTGAGAAGTGACTATTCAGGTCCTCTGCCCATTTTTTAAATGAATTGTTTTGTTTTTTGGTGTTAAAAATTTTGAGTTATTTATAAATTTTGGATATTAACCCCTTATCAAATTGGTAAATATATTTTTCCATTCAGTGGGTTGTCTTTTCATTTTCTTTATGGTTTCATGTGCTGTGCAAAAGGATTTTAGTTTGATGTAGTTCCAATTGTATATTTTTTTTGTTTCCCTTATTTGAGGAGATACATTAGAAAAAATATTGCTATAAGAGATGTCTGAGGTTTTACCGCTTATGTTTTCTTCTGGGATTTTTATGGTTTCAAGTCAACATTTACGTCTTTTATCCATTTTGAGCTTAATCTTGTGTATGGTGTAAAAAGGTGGTCTAGTTTCATTTTCAGCATATATCTGTCCAATTTTCCCAACATCATTTATTGAAGAGACTGTTTTTACTCGATTGTATGTTCTTGCTTTCTTTGTCAAATATTGATTGACGATAAAGGCATGGGTTTATTTCTGGGCTCTCTATTCTGTTCCATTGAACTATTTGTCAGTTTGTATGCCAGCACCATGCTGTTCTGATTGCTATCTTCTGATAATATGGTTTAATTTTGGGTAGCCTTATTCCTCCAACTTTGTTCTTCTTTCTCAAGATTGCTGTGGCTATTTGGGATTTTCTTTTTTTAACTTAATAACTTTGTGAGTTCTTTCTATGTTGATCAATGGCTGATATAGAAAATCCTTTTTTGCACAAGCTGAATATCCATTGAGGGTCAAAGGGCTCTGCTCATTGGACTCAGAACCCCAGGCTGCTGGAGCAGTCACCATTTTGAATGTTGTCAGGCTCTTCAGAGTTTCCTACTTGTCACAGAAATAACAAGTCATTTACCAGAGCTAGACACATAGTCTTAAACAACCTGAAGAGAGCCACTGAGTGTGGTTCAATTATGTGTCCAGGAGAATAATACTAATTACTCTAATAATCAGTAAAATTGATCAGTTACAGAGCATATACATTTCCCAAATTATTCTCCAAAGTGGTTTTACCATTTTGCATTCCCAGTATCAGACTGCGAGCATATATATCTCTCCATATTCTTTTCAACACTTCTAATTATTGTGGGTTTGTTTTTTTTTAAGTTTTCTAGTCTGATAAGGGAAAAAATTGTGCTGATATAATTTGTATTTTTCTGATTGGTAGTGAAGTTGAACATCTTTTCATTTGTATTGGTCATTTGTAATTCCTCTTCTGTAAGTTACATGTTCAAGTCGTTGGCCATTTTTCTACTCAGTTGTTTTTAAGTATTGTTACTAATTTGTATAACATCTTTGTATATTATGGATGCAAATACATATTTTATTATTTTTAAAAAATTTTCTTTATTGTTGGAAGTATCACGGACATCCCCCTTTTCCCCATTGATTCTCCCCACTCTGCTTCTGCCCCCCCACATCTCTCCAAGGCCTTCTCCACACTATTGTCTGTGTCCATGGGTGATGCATATATGCATATGAGTTTTTTGATTAATCTCTCCTCCCCACTCCTCCACCTCACCTTTCCTCAAGGAAGCACAACAAGCAGGCAGGAAGGCCAGACACACCCTGTAAAAGGGGCAAGCCGGGCAGGTAGGCTGTGGACTGTGGGTCAAGGGGACACAGCAGGCATGCATGGAGGCAGGCCATGCACACTAGATCAGTGAGGTAGTGTGGTTTACAAATACTTAATTTTAATGTACATTGCAAATTTCTCCCCAGATTGTCACTAGATTAAATTAAATTTTTTTGTTGTACTCTATGGGCACAGAAAAAAATTACTTTGAATCTCTCACAAAAAGTCCTCTGAAATATTTGAAAATAATTAACCCCAATTCCTTAAACATCTCCTGATATTTCAGGAGACTGATAATTCAATTTCTTTAGTCACATTTCCACTTTTTCTGCACCTTATTATTATAGTGACCTACTATAAACACCATATAGATCAATGGGACAGAACAGAGACCCCAGAAATAAACCTATGCCATTAGGGTCAATTACTATTTGACAAAAGAGGCAAGAATATACAGAGGAATAAAGACAATCTCTTCAATAAATAGTGTTGAGAAAACTGGACAGGTACATGCAAAAAAATGAAATTAGATCAACAACTTACACCATATACAAGATTAAATTCAAAATGGATAAAAGACTTAAATGTAAGTCATGAAACCATAAAAAATCCTAGAAGGAAACAAACATAGGCAGCACAATCTCAGACATCTCAAGCGGCATAATTTTCACTGATACATCTCCTAGGGCAAGAGAAACAAAGGGAAAAAATAAACAAATGGGACTACATTAAACTAAAAAGCTTCTGCACAGCAAAAGAAACCATTCTCAAAATTCAAAGGGAACCACTGTATGGGAGAACATATTTGCCAATGATACATCTGATAAGGGTTAAGTTCTAAAATATATAAAGAACTCATGCAACTCAACAAAAGGAAGAAAAATAACTCAATTAAAAAATGGGCACAGGATCTGAATAGACACTTCTCCAAAGAGGATATCCAGATGGCCAATGGACATAAGAAAAAATGCCACTGTCACTAATTATAAGAGAGATGCAAATTAAAACTGCAATGAGATTTCACCTCACACCTGTCAGAATGGCTACCATCAATAAATCAAGAAAAATCAAGTGCTGGCTAGGATGTGGAGAAAAAGGAACCCTAGTACAGTGCTGGTGGGAATGAAGATTGATGCAGCCACTATGGAAAACAGTATGGAATTTACTCAAAATATTAAAAATGGAACTACCGTTTGACTCAGCAATTCCACTTCCTAGAATATATCCTAAGAAGCCCAAAAACACCAATCAGGAGAAATATATGCACCCCTATGTTCATAGCAGCAGTATTTACAATAGCTAAGATCTGGAAACAGCCAAAGTGCCCATCAATAGATGAGTAGATAAAAAAACTGTGGTATATTAACACAATGGAATACTATGCAGCTATGAAAAAGAAATATCTCTTAACCTTTGTGATAGCATGGATGGACCTGGAGAATATTATCCTGAGTGAAATAAGCCAGTCAGCCAGAAAGATAAGTATCACATGATTCACTTATATTTGGAATCTAATGAACAAAATAAACTGGCAAAGAAAATAGGTACAGAGGCATAGATGCATGAACAGACTGACATATGTCAGAGGGGCCAGTGTGGGGAGATGGTAAGAGATTAACCAAAGAACTTATATGCATATATGCACAGCCAATGTACACAGAAAATAGTGTGGTGAAGGCCTGGGGTGTTGCAGGAGCTGGGAGGAAGGTCCGGGGGGGGGGGGTCGGTGAACAAATTGGGTGACATCTGTAATACTGTCAATAATTAAAAATAGAAATATATATAAAAATTCACACACTGTAAAAATTACACAAATTTTAGGGTTACCATTTAATGAATTTTAACAAATCCGTCCACTCATGCAGCCCAAGCCCATTGAGATAGATACATCGCTTCCAAGAGTTCTTGGTGTTTCTAGTGCATTCTTTTTGCAATTAAAACTGATGATCAGTTTTTGCCAATGACTATAGATCCTGTTTATATTTTGACACTGTAAATGAAAATATGTCAATGCTAAAAATTCAAATGGTATTTTTCTTCCAAGTGGTGAGAACATATAAACAGTACCATTCTGCTCCTTGGTTTTACTTTTATCACCTTACAATATATCTTGGTTATACTTCCATACACACTGAGTTACTTAATCCTTTTAATAGATACATAATATTCAATAATATGAATTTAATGTAATTTATATAATTATCCCATTATTGATGAAAATTTTGAGTTGTCCAGTTTTTCACTGAACAATGAAAGGTTACAATGAAAAACTATGTAGATATTTATCTCCACACTTAATTTATTGTGTCATTAGGATGCTGTCCTAGAAACTGGATAATGGGACTTTAAGGCAGAATTTACTACCATGCACATTTTGCACACCCAGAAAGCGGTGTGTGTGGTTTCTATTTAAATGTTTATTTTCCATGTTTCTAGAACTGGCAAGATAAAGCTTTACTGTATTCTAAGAATGGGGACCAAGTAGTGATCAAAAAATGAAAAAACATTTTGGGGTTTCTGGGCTAGGAATTCAAGCATCATAAAGCACAGGAACAAAGGGAGCTAGAACAATCATCATCATCATCATCACAAGAACCTGAAAACTATATCATCATCAGCACCATGAAGCAAGAAATGGAATAGAAAACGTGTAATTATCTAGGGAATTCGTGAAGTCCAGAAACTTAGAGTAATGGTTTTCAAACTTGAATTCATATCAGAATCACCTGCAGGGTTATTAAAACACAGATTACTAAGCCCCACTCCAAGAGTTTCTGGTTCATCAGGTCTTTGGTGGGACCTAAGAATTTGAGTTTCTTACAAGTTTTCAGGTGATGCTGCTGCTGCTGGTGCAAGGAGCATACTGACAAGTACTTATCTAGAAAACAGAGACTAGAAAGATAAATCTCACATTTCAGTCTACATTGGCCAAAATATTGTTCCAATTTTTTCTTTAGCCCACATGTACAAATTTATGTGGACAAAGATCCAGTGATAACTATTTCTTTCAACTTTTGTTTGGATCTCCTTTTTCCATGTTTATGACACCATGCCAATTTCCCTTTAATCACTCCTCCCTTAATGTCCTGTATCTCGATCTCTCCATTACAAGACTGATATTAGAAATTTAAAATTTAATGAATAACATCTTCAGAAACTGAATTTATCAAGTGACCACGTCTGAAATGTAGGTACAGATTTTTCTCATACATGCTTGCATAGAGTCTATCTAGACAAAATATACAGATTTAATATGTGTACTAGACAGCTGAATTAACTACCTTTCTCTAGGTGCAATGTGTATTAATGCTGTTAATTTACAAGGCTGCATTCTAAACCAAAAACATGCTGAATTGAAAAAAGAGAATTACAAGTATGAGTGTGTATGCATATACACAGTATTCCTCTGGGCTATTTAGCCTATATATGTATTTATTGGTTTCAGAGAGAGGAAAGGAGAGGGTGAGAGAGATAAAAACATCAATGATGAAAGAGTCATTAATCGGCCGCTTCCTGCACGCCCCTGACTGGGGATCGAGCACGCAACCCGAGCATGTGCCCTGACTGGGAATCGAACACCGCTCAATGCTCAACCACTGAGCCACACCCAGATGGGCAAGGCTATTTAGCTTTTGAAACATTAAATTTATACAAGCCTTTCAGGAACACACCACCTCCATATGTCACAAAATATCTTCATACAGTATATATATATATATATATATATATATATATATATATATATATATATATTTGATTACATGCCTCATTTTGCTATTTATCTTATTTTTACATGGCTGATGTGTTAAAACTAAACTTCACTTCCAAATGAAAATAATAGTCAAAGTAATGTTAGATTGTGCAGTTCAAAAGCACATAATTCTAAAAAGCATTTACTGAACACCCATTATGTAATATTCAGTAGGTACTAGGAGACAATGGTTCCTGCCCTTGAGTATTTCATAGTCTAGTGAGGGAAACAGATGTAAATAATAACTACAAGGCTATGTGAGAAGGGTTATTATCAAAGCATGAAAAAAGTAGTGTGAAATCACAAAGAAATGAACTGCTTCTTTTTTTCCCTTGAGGAATCAAAAAAGTCTTGATAAAAATTCAGTCTTGAAAGAGTTGCTTAATGAAAAGATAAGAAAGGCCATTTCAGACAAAGGCACTTGTGCACAAGGAAAATTTTGGAGGTATGAAAGAGCTTAATGTATTCAGGGAAGAGTGAGAAATTTGGTGTGCCTGGATTCTAGGTGATAGGTATGGAAGCAGTGGTAGATAAAATAGGAAATGTGGGCAGGAGCTAGATTATGAAGGACTTTGGAACCTATCCTAAGGAATTTGAACATTTTAGTGAGTAGTGAATCTTTAAAGGAAACAGATGTTGTTTATCTGTTAGAACTAAAACATTTCATTCACCTTGCGTGCTTTATTAGTGTATTTATTAATTCAACAAAAATATATCAAGACCCTACTATGTGAAAAGCACTATACTAAATCACATTGAGAACTACAAAGATAAATCAGACACAGTCAAATAACAAGCTCCTTAATCTTATATCCTAGTGAATTGTTCTTATTACTCTCAAACACATGCATACACAAAACAAATAAAAAAATCTTGAGCAGGAACAGGAGAAAGTACTACGGACAAAATTATATCCCCCCAAATTCACGTGTTGAATCCCTAATCTCCAATGTGATTGTATATGGAGATAAAACTTTTAGGAGGTTAAAACAAGTCACACGAGTGAGGTGTTAATCCAATAAGCCTGGTGACCTTATAAGAGAAAGAGAGAGAAACCACTCTCTCTTTCTCTCTCTCTCCTCTGTGCACATGTACTGAGGAAAGGCTGTGTGAAGACATAGTGAGAAGGTGGTATCTTCAAGCCAGGAAGAGAGCTCTCACCAGAATCAGACCATGCTGGCATCCTGATCTTAGATTTCCAGCCTTAAGGACTATGAGAAAATACATTTCTGTTGTTTAAGCCTCCAATGTTATTTTGTTACGGAAGCCTATGCAGACTAAGATGGAGATAGAGAGCATTGTTGAGTTGGTTTTGCACAAGAAGTCATGGTAAAATCTTGGAGTAAGTGAAGATTTCTGAGCTCATTTTGGCCAAGTGCCCACTGAGTGCAAGAATCAATTCTATAGTATCCCTTGGCTTATAGCCATCCAGTGATAAAGGGCTCACTACTTAATGAGGCAGCACATACCATAATGGATAACTTTGACAGTATAAAATGTCCTATACCAACAAGCAACCTGTCTCCCTCTAATTTCCATTAGTCCTGCATTTTGCTTTCCAGAGCCACCCAGCACAGATTGGTAACTCTAAGATTGTTAACTATAAGAAGCAACAAGTGTTCATTAAAAAACCAAGACTCCTTTCAACTTTACAATTATAAATTGATGTGAGTTTGAAGATTTGTGCTTGTTCCAGGAACCACATTTGGAAAACAAATACTGACTAGGAATGCATACCAGAAAATTTACTTTAAGTCGTTTACCTGCAACATGGGTCTCTGCAATAGCTGCTGCTGCAGCTGAGCTATGTTCCCTATGACCATAACCTACGGGTTGAGGTTCTGTATGGCTGAGTTTCCTCCAGCTCAAGAACTCTCAGTGTTGCCACAGCATACTGTAACATACATGCATTTTATTATAACAATAAAGTCCTTTCTTTGCACATAAGACACTGGAAATTTACTTGGATTATGAAGTATGATCTAATAAAATTACTCTAGGTTATTGATCAGAAAAACTGGGCTCTCTTTTTGTGTCACTTAGAAATCATCACTTAGCATGGGGAACTGCTTACCATTTCTATGTTTCAATTTTCTTACCTGTAATACGTGAATATTATTGGCCATTCCATTATGAATATGTGGTGAAAATAAAATGAAAATTTCTTAAGAAATAGTCTACACTGGCTTATTCTAAAACCTCTTGAGAGAGTTATTTTTCTGAGGATATATAGTAGACAGACTTTTCTCAATTTCTTCCACTATGCCCAACTTTATATATGGAATGCATATATACATATATGTCTATACACTTGTGTGTGTGTGTGTCTGTGTGTGTGTATGTACACACACATATGAGCCCAAACAGGAAAAAAGCTCCCCCAAAAATCTTACTTTCTCTATCCAAAAGACCAAGAGAAAGACAGCCTAGCAAGACAGAAAATTATTCCAGCTAAAAACCACAGAAAAAGCTGTGGTCCCATACACACCAGCAGAGGCCAAGTAGAAACCCAAGTCTCCCATGCTAACCAGGCTGTAATGAGGTGTCCCAAACACCCTGCTAGGGAGTTGTCTCAGAAGGCCAAGTAGGGAGCTGAGATTCCATCCATCATTGCTGGACAGAATGAGGTTCTCCTCCTCCTTGCTCCATCTCCTCCCACCTGTGGGCCCCCCTCCACCACACTGTCAGTGAAGACCATGTGGGGAGCCTAGACTTTTACCCCCATCTGGCAATAACAAGGTACCACTCCCCCTCCTCACTAGGGTGGTATCAAAAAAAACTCCTAGAGAAGAGTCAAGTCTTTCACCATCACCCAATGCTATAAGAAGGCCATCATATGTTGTTGTCAGTGGATACCCCTTGGGGAACAGTAATGAGGAACACCTAATTCCCCCATTCAGGGAGGTATCACTGTAAGCATAGTGGGTAATGGAGACTCCTACCCCCTTTCAGCAGTAATGAAAAGCCCCCTTTTGTGACCAATGGAGGCCAAGTAGAGAAACTGGACTTTTACCTGGCTGTAATGTGGTGGCACTTCCACTTCCTCTGAGGGAGTGGTCATAGGGGAGGCCAGCTGAAGTAGAAGGTCTAAATAGGAACAATAGACTCATAATATTGCAAATCCAGGTTTCATTAAAAAATCACTTGTAACAAGAATCAGAAAGATATCTAGCTGGATGAAAAAAGACAATGAATAGATACCAACACCAAGATAACAGAGATATAAGAATTATCTGAAAAGGATGTTAAAGTAGCCATCACTAAAATGTTTCAACAAGCAATTATGAACACATTTGAAACAAATGACAATTATAAAGCCCCTGGGGGAAAAAGATCTCAGCAAACAAACAGAAGATATGATAAAGAACCAAATGAAATTCAACAAAATTGTAGATTACATGATCAAAACATAAATATCATTTGCACATCTATATACTAACAATGAACAATCTGGAAAGGATATTAAGGAAACATTTTATCCTTATTTAAAAAGGATCAAAAAGAATAAAATATATAAGAATAAATTTAACAAAAGATACAATGTTTATACAACTGAAAATTACAAAACATTGCTGAAATATAAGCAGGGAAGACCTGAATAAATGGAAAGGCATCCTGTGTTCATGAACTGGAAGATTGGATATTATTAAAATGCCAATACTCCTGAAAACATTTCACAGGTTAAATGAAATACCTATCAGTATACCTACAGCCATTTTTCACAGCAATAAAAGAGCTTATAATAAAATTCATATGGAGCCTGGCTGGGTGTGGCTCAGCAGTTGAGCATCAACCTAGGATCCAGGAGATGACAGTTCAATTCCCAGTCAGGGCACATGCCCGGGTTGTGGGCTTGATCCCCAGTCAGAGGCGTGTAGGAGGCAGCCAATCAATGATGACTCTTTCATCATTGATGTTTCTATCTCTCTCTCCCTCTCCTTTCTTCTCTCTGAAATCAATTTAAAAAAATCATATGGAGTTTCAAGGTACTCAAATAGCTAAACAACCTTGAGAGAAAACAAAGTTGGAATACTCACACTTCCCAATTTTAGAACTTATTACAGAGTTACACGAATTAAAACAGTGTGTTACTGGCATAAGGATAACATAGAGGTCAACAGAATAGAATAGATAGTCCAGAAATAAACTCCCAAATTTCTGGTCAATTAATTTTCTTTCATTTTTCTTTTTTTCTTTATTTTATTATTTTATTTTTTGTTCTGTTTTGTTTTGTTTATTTTTGTTTAAAATATTACAGATGTCCTTTTTTCTCCCCAAGGGCCCACTCTACCCCTTCCCCTCCCCCTCCCCAGTCTCTCTCCCCACTACTGTCTGTGTCCTTGAGTTGTGCATATATGCATATAAATTCTTTGGTTAATCTTTCTCCCTCCACCCACCTGCCCTCCTCCATCCCTCTGACATTCATCAGTGTGATCTATGCTTCCATGTCATTGAATCTATTCTTTTCAACAGTTTATTAAGTTGTTTAGATTCTACATATAAGCGAGATCATGTGATGTTTATTTTTCCTTCCTGGCTTATTTCACTTAGCATAATATTCTCCAGGTCCATCCATACTGTCCCAAAGGGTATGAGATCCTTCTTCTTTACATCTGTGTAGTATTCCATGGTGTATATGTCCCACAGCTTTTTGATCCACTCATCTACTGATGGACACTTGGGCTGTTTCCAGATCTTAGCTATTGTAAATTGCACTGCTATGAACATAGGGGTGCATATATTCTTTCTGATTAGTGTTTCAGGATTCTTAGGGTATATTCCTAGAAGTGGGGTCACTGGGTCAAAAGGCAGCTCCATTTCTAATTTCTTGAGGAACCTCCATACTGTTTTCCATAGTGGTTGCACCAGTCTGCATTCCCACCAGCAGTGTACTAGGGTTCCCTTTTCTCCACATCCTTGCCAGCACAAGTTGTTTGTTGATTTGTTGATGGTAGCCATTCTTACAGGTGTGAAGTGATACCTTATTGTCATTTTAATTTGCATCTCTCTGATGATTAGCTACATTGAGCATTTTCTCATGTCTCTTGGCCATCTGTATGTCCTCTTTGGAGAAGTGCCTATTCAGGTCCTTTGCCCATTTTTTAATTGGGTTGTTTGTCTTCCTCTTGCTAAGTAGTATGAGCTCTTTGTACACTTTGGAAATTAGTCCTGTATCCGATACATCCTTGGCAAATATGTTTTCCCAGACCATGGGATTTCTTTGTATTTTGAGGCTATTTTCTTTTGCTGTGCAGAACCTTTTTAGTTTGATGTAGTCCCATATGTTTATTTTTTCTTTTGTTTCTCTTGCCCTAGATGTGTCAGTGAAAATTCCACTACATGGGATGTCTGTGACTTTACTACCTATGTTTTCTTCCAGGATTTTTATGGTTTTGTGACTTATGTTTAAGTCTTTTATCCATTTTGAGTTTATTTTTATGTATGGTGAAAGTTGGTAGTCTAGTTTCACTTTTTTGCATGTATCTGTCCAATTTTCCCAGCACCACTTATTGAAGAGACTATCTTTACTCCATTGTATGCTCTTGCCTCCTTTGTCAAATATTAACTTACTATAATGGCGTGGGTCTATTTCTGAGGTCTCTGCTCTGTTCCCTTGATCTATATGTCTGTTGTTGTACCAATACCAGGCCATTTTGATTGCAATGGCTTTGTAGTACAGTTTGATATCTGGTAAAGTAATCCCTCCCACTCTGTTCTTTTTTCTCAAGATGGCTGCTGGTCAATTAATTTTCAATAAGGACACCAAGACTATTAAATAGGGAGAGAATATCCTCTTCAATAAATGATGCTGGGACAACTCGATGGCCACATGTAAAGAATGAAATTGCATACACTTCACACTATATAAAAAAATTAACTCTGTGTTAATCCGGGATTTAAATATAGAAGGTAAACCCATAAAAACTCTTAGGAGAAACAATAGTGTTAAATCTTCCTGACCTTAGATTTGGCAATTATTTCTTAAATGTGACACCAAGAAGAGCACAAGCAACAAAAGAAAAAAATAGATAAATTAGATTTCATCAAAATTAAAAACACTGTGTATCAAAAGACACTATCAAGAAAATTTAAAAGACAGCCATGACTGGTGTGGCTCAGTTGGTTGAGCACCAAAAAGTTGTTGGTTTGATTCCTGGTCAGGGCACATGCCCAGGTTTTGGGCTTGATACCCAGTATGGAGCATGCAGGAGACTGCCAATGAGTGATTTTCTCTAGTATTAATGTTTCTCTCTCTTTTCTTCTTCTCTCTAAAGTCAATAAAAACATATTTTTTAAAAAGATTTTATGATAGATTACCCATAGAATGGGAGAAAATATTTACAGACCATTTATCTGATTAGGGTCTATTATTCAGAATCTATAAAGAAATGGTACAGTTCAAAAACATACACACAAACATCTCAAATAAAAACGGGGAAAAGGAATTGAATAGACATTTCTCCAAAGAAGATACACAAATGGCCAATAAGCACACTAAAAGATGCTCAGCATCAATAATCATTAGGGAAATGCAAATCAAAATCATAATGAAGTAACACTTTGCCCTCATTAGGATGACTATAATAATGGTGATGATAAAGCACCAAAGAATTATAAGTGCTTATAACAATGTGGAGATATTGGAACTCTCATATATTTGCTGATGGGAAAGTGAATCTCATGTGGAAAACTGGCAATTCCTCAAAAACTTAAGCATAGAATTGCTCCATGACCCAACAATTCCATTCTTGGATATATACCCAAAATAATTAAAAACAAGTGTTCAAAAAAATGACTTATACACAAATATTCACAGCAACATTATTCACAATAGCCAAAAGGCAGAAAGAACACATGTGTTCACAAAGTGATGAATGGATAAAGAAAATGTTGCATATCCATACATTGGAATATTATTCAGCCATTAAAAGAAATGAAGTACTGATATGTGCTACAACATGGATGAACCTCAAAAACATTATTCTTGATGTAAGAAGCCAAACACAAAAGGCCAAATATCGCATTACTCCAATTATAACCAGAATAGACAAACCAATAGAGACAGAAAGTATATTAGTAGTTGTCTAGGACTTGGTGGAGAAAAGAATGAGAAGTGACTACTTAATGTGTATGTGTTTTTTGTTTTTTTTTTTTAAATTTATCTTTATTGTTGAGAGTATTACAGGTGTCCCATTTTTTGTCCCCAATTGACTCCCTCCACTTCACTCCCACCCCCTCCCCAGGCCTTCAGCCCGTTATTGGCTGTGTCCATGGGCTATGCATATATGCATATAACTTCTTTGGTTAATCTCTTCCCACCGTCCACCTTCTTCCCTCTTCCCTCTGAAATATGATCATCTGTTGCATGCATCCATGTCTCTGGATCTATTTAGTTCATCAGGTTCTTTTGTTTACTAGTTTCTTGTTAAAGAAGACCCTTCAACTTTTCCTGTAGTGCTGGTCTAGTGGTGATGAACTTCTTTAGCTTCTTCTTATCTGTGAAGCTCTTTACCTGACCTTCAATTCTAAATGATAGCTTTGCTGGGTAGAGCAATCTTGGTTACAGTTCCATGTTTTTCATCACTTTGAATATTTCTTGCTACTCCCTTCTGGCCTGCAAGGTTTCTGTTGAGAAATTAGGTGACAGTCGGATGGGTGCTCCCTTGTAGGTAACTAACTGCTTTTCTCTTGCTGCTTTTAAGATTCTCTCTTTGTCTTTAACCTTAGGCATTTTAATTATGATATGTATTGCTGTGGGTCTCTTTGGGTTCTTCTTGTTTGGGACCCTCTGTGATTCCTGGACTTGTAAGTCGATTTCTTTCCCCAGGCAAGGGAAGTTTTCTGTAATTACTTTTTCAAATAGGTTTTCAGTTTCTTGGTCTCTTTCTTCCCCTTCTGGCACCCCAATAATACAAATGTTGGGCCTCTCGAAGTTGTCCCAGAGGCTCCTGGTGCTATCTTCATATTTCTGGATTTATTATTATTTTCTGTTTCGCTCTTCTGGTTGGGTGTTTTTTGTTTCCTCATGTTCCAAATTGCTGATTTGATTCTCAGCATCCTCTACTGTTGATTCCCTGTAAATTATTCTTCATTTCAGTTCATGTAGCCTTCATTTCAAATTGGTACTTTATTATGTTATTGATTTTCTCAGTTATTTCCCTAATAGTCTGCTTGAGCATCTTTATAAACAAAAGTCTGAACTCTGTATGTGTTAGCTTGCTTGGATCTATTTCATTTATTTCCTCCTCTAGAGATTTCTTCTGTTCTTTCATTTGTGACATGTTTCTTTGTCTGCACATTTTGGCTGCTTCCAGATGTCTGTTTTGTATTAGGTAGAGCTGCTATGTGTCCTGGAATTTGTAGAGTGGCTTTGTGTAGTAGGTGTCCTGTAGGGTCCAGTGGCTCAGCCTCCCCAGTCACCTGAGCTGGGCCTTCTAGGTGCTCCCCTGTGTGGGCTGTGTGCACTGTCCTGTTGTAGTTGAACCTTGATTGCTGTTCGTGTCACTGGGAGGAACTCACCCCCAGGCCCATCAGCTGTGAGGACCAGCTGCAACCACAGCCAAAGAGCTGCTGTGCTGGAGACTCCCCTATAAGGCAGGATTTACTTCAGTGGGGCTTTGGTGTTCACCAAGCGCGCCCCTGTAGCATGTCACTCTTGGATGTGGCAGGATTGTAATCCAGTGTGGTTGAGTCTGAGCACCAGGTGCACTGTCTCTGGGGCCTCCCAGGAGGTGCAAAGTCAGCCTCTGCCAATGCATTGCCCAGGGCCACCCAGCGTGAGCTACACAACAAATCGTAGTTGACTGCTACTTGTGCTGGGCTTGGAGGTGCCTCGGAGAGGCCAAGCTATGAACCAATTCAGGCTGCCACTAGTGTCAGGCCTGGGGGCACTTATCAAGCTATATGGGGCACGCTGCTACTTGTTTGAGAGGTTTTAGGAAAGTCCTAAGCATGAGGCTCAAGAGGCCGAGAGGCCACTTGCAGAGAAAAGCTACTGTAAATGGCCTGGATGAGCTTGCAGGTGGGGAGGTGCGGGGCCTCTGGGAATCACAGGGGCAGGGCCAAAGGTGTGAGTCAGATGTTGGTGGTTCAAATATGGTGCCTGCCTGCCAGCTGTGTGGGGAGGGCTCACCAAAGGAGCACTGGCCTCTGCCAGCTCCTCTGTCTGGGAGAAAGCTGCCCCTCCACCTCTTGCCCCAATTTCAGGCAAGTTAGTTCCTCCCCAAGTGTCCCAGGTTCCTTTCAAGCTGCTGCTTGGTGCTGGGGCTCAGAGGGAGCTGAGTGAGTCTGTGCGCAGGCCCCTTAAGAGGAAAGCCTGGGGCTCCCGTAGCTTCTGCCACCCTCAGCCACAGTCCCCACTGGTTTCACAGCCCGGAGTTGTGGGGACTTCTCTTCCTGGCCCTGGAGCCCTGGGCTGGAGGCCCGATGTGAGGCTGGGATCCCTCACTCCTCTGGGAGACCTCCACCACCGAGATGTCCCTCCTGGGCTTAAACTGCGGTACCGGGTGTGGGCCCGGACCCGTGTCTCCAGGATTCAGCCCCTATCCCCCCAAATCTCCACCCCTCCTACCAATCTCGATGTGTCTTCAGTTCCCTGGTTGTGGAGCTTCTGTTCAGCCAGATCTCAGGTGGTTCTGAGTGATGGTGGTTCTGTATTTTAGCTGTAATTTTGATGTGGGTGCAGCTGTTTCCTATACCTCCATCTTGTTTCTCTCTGTATGCGGTTTCTACTTTGGGTAATGAAAATGTTCTAGAACTAGGTAATGGTAATGGCTGCACAACATTGTGAATGAATTAAATTTTACTGATGGTAAAATTTCTATTGTGTGTATTTTATCACAATTAAAGAAAAATAACCAAATTGAAGTTTTAGAACTAAGAAAAACACAATCAACACAATTTAAAACACAATGGATAGGTTCATAAACAGAATGGAGGGGACAAGTAAAATAAGTAGTGAAGTTGAAGTTAGCAGAATAGAAATTACACAATTCAAACAACAGAGAGAAAATGTATTTTAAAATTGAACAGAGCCTTAAGGACCAGTGGGGCAATAATAAAAGATTTATTATTCAATAAATCAAGTAATATATATATTTAGGACCCAGCTGTGATATAAAATTGCAAAGGATGACAGAAAAGTCTAAGACATAGACTCTACTTTTGAGCCACTTACTACCTAGACATGTAGATGAGAATTGATACAATTGATATAATTTATCAATTATAATATATACTTTTTTGCTGACATTTTTGAAGTCAGAATGACATTTTAGAGACAACTGAATGCAATAAACAAAAGACAACATATAATATGTGACAAAGTAGTATGAATAAGCAAAGAGTCTTCATAATAGTTCAGAGGATAAATCATTGTAATCTGAAGTAGTAAGGGAAGATTACACACTGGTGAGAATGAATAGCGCCTTTTGTATGGATAAGACTACAATAGACAAAAGACAGGTAAGTGGTTTAAATGGAAAAGTAAAGATAACGTAATTGGGCAGAAGGTATAATATAAGAAAGAACTAGTAATTGGGAATATGCAGATCACGTTTTAGATAACAGGGTATGGGCCAGTTTGGCTTGAGTAGACTATTCATTATAAAGAAAAATAAAGTGTGATAATTGTGGAGCAGGTAATTCCTATCAATGATTCCCAGTTAAGAAGGATAACATATTTAAAAATCATCTTAAAAGTATCAAACTACTAACTGGGTAAGAATTACTTTTCAAAATCTAGGAGAAAGCAATATTCCAGGAAGGTAAGTCGAGTACTGAAAGCTGCTTTTGCTCTGAGGTCTTTTGACAGTCTGGGATATATAGCTGTGAAATTGAGCAGTGGTTTTGGCAGTGGCACACAGTGAAGGCAGACAGAATTCAAAGCCCAAAACCTTATCAGAGTGGTGATTCTGAAAAACACCCTTTCTCAAAAACCTCTGACCTCAATGGGCTACCTTCTCATGATAAAAGAGAATTGGACTCACCATTCCTTGCAATTGCAAAGCAGTTCATGAGTAGTTTAGGGACTTTTAAGCCAGGAACTTAGATTAGCATTGTCCCAAATTGCTGATGCACCCTGATGCCTGGCAGAAGCAAATAAATAAATAAATAAATAAATAAATAAATAAATAAATATAAAAAATCTTGGTGAGGGCATCTTTATCCTCTATCTTGAATTATTCTAATTAATAATTATTAAGATCTAAATGTCAGCCTTCAGTCAAAGGCAAACTGGCACATACAGAAACAACATATCATGTGTATGAACCAACAGGAAAATAGCAGAAACACGTTCACAGAACTTCAGATTTTAGACTTATCAGCCACAGAGTATGAAATATCTATAGTTACTGTGCTTTAAGAAATAAAAGACAAGCATGTATATGGTCTGCATGGGACAAGAAGTCATAAAAAGCTATATAGCATATATGACAAAGAATCAAGCATACTTTAAGAACTGAGCAATTAAATGTGAAAACTAGAAGTTTTTGGTGGTTATAATAGCAGATTAGACACAACTGAAGAGAAATTGATGAACATAAAATGAGTCAAAACAAAGCATGCAGAATAAAACACATAGCAAAAATATGATAGAATATACAGAAAGAAGAGAGGGTAAGAGATACAAGAGAGTGAGAAGGTTTGAAATATGTTTAATTGGCACATGGAAGGAGAGAAGAGAAAAAAATAGGACAAAAGTAATATTTGAGATCATAATTGTCAGTTTTTCTAAACTAGTAAAAAACTCAACCCATAAAAATTTATAGCCCTAGAAATATCAACCAAAATAAATAAAAAGAAAGCCACATCTGGAAATATCATAATGAAATTGCAGTAAAACAAAGACATAGAGGGAATCTTGAAAGCATCCTGAATTTAAAAATAGTAGATTACCTTCAAAGTTGAAAATGAGATAACAGTTGATGTCTCAGAAGCAACAAGGGAAATGGGAAGACAATATAATAATAACTTCAATTTCTTAAAAGATAACTACTAACTTAGAAATCTGCAGTCAGCACAATTATCACCTAAAAATAAAGACTTAAACAAACAAAAAGCAAGATGTGCACTAGAAGATCTGAACTAGAACTAAAGGTATTCTAAAGGATGTACTCCTGTAGAATGAAGGAAAGAGTGAAGAGCAAATAAAGTGGTAAACATATGAGTAAATTTAAATAAACATCGACTATGTGATACAATCATAATCCTCTGGAGGATTTTAATAATATATAATTAAAACAGGAACAATAGCATAGAAATCTGAAGGTGGGTAAACAGAATTAAATTCTTTTAAGAAATAATGAAAGGTAAGTTTAGACAAGAGTGTTGAAACCACGTTATTAGGAAGATTAAATGCCAAAATAATGAGTTAGCACTTCAATGAAGAGACAATAGATTTAGGCATTTAATGAAACAATGTGAAAAATATATTAAGAAAATGAGCCTGGACTTTTGCTTAAGTGGCCTAGAAGAAAGAAACACAAGAGACAGAAGTACCAGCACAGTAAACTAGGTGTCAAATAGCAAGGACAAAATACGGTGGTAGCAGTAGAAAGTAAAAGGCATGGATAATATGAGAATAATTGAGAAGGAAGAACAGACAGAACTTGGTGACTGACTGGGTGTAGAAGGCTGACAGACAAAGGAGTAAAGATGATCCTGAGGTTTCACAACTACCGAAGTGGGAGAGAAGCTTATTAATGGAAATAATTGTCAAAAGAAAAGTCACTTTGCAGGAAGGGTAGCAAAGTTAGTGAACTTATTTCAAGACAGATTATGTTTAGGCAAAACAAGCAAAAGGACATATCCAGTAGGGATTTGAAGATGAAAAGGGGTTGGAGAAATATTAGGGCCTGGAGAAAATTTTGGGAGTCATGCACATTTTGGTGGCACTTGAAACAGTACGAGACAATGAATATTCAGAGAAAAGCAAACAATGAAAAAGTGAACCGAAGCACACATATTTAGAAACAAGATTATGATGGAGATCAGTAAAGAAGACAGAAAAAAAGGAGGTGGCGGTGAGAGAGGTAGGACAAGCACAGTGCAGTGTACAGTGTCATGGAAACAAAGGGAACAAAATTTCAAAAAGGAGAGGATAATCAACATTGAGTTACAGGCATATAGAAGGTGTGAGGATAATGGAGTCCCAGAGGTTCTTGAAATATCACATGTTCTCTTCATACTTTCTCACCAGCCTCATCTTAATTGAAGGAAAAGAAATGCAAAGAAAACAGAAAATGAATTAAAGGTCATTTGCAGGTCATTTTCACTTACAGTCTAAATTCAAGCTTTTTGTGGTGAGGCAATATTATGCTTCTCAACCAAGCTGGCAGGGACAGCTGCTGCTGAAACCACAAGGTGCAGAAACTTCTGAGAGAACTCTAGAAACTCTCAAAAGAGGTAAATGAGAGAAGCATGACACTAACATTTCATATAGTGAGTTGAAAGCATGGGAGCATTGTAACCCAGAATTAGCCAGTTTGCATTTTGTGATAAACCATAAGGGCTATCTGACCAATAGACCATATTTTTAGAAGAGATTCCCATGTGATCTTTTTTTCTCTGCTGTAATTAAGATCTTACATTTTTACAGCCCAATAAAAGCATCAATATTGTGTGCAATAAAGTATATGTCTCAATTTTTATGCAAATTTCATTAGTCTCCCATGGTTTTATTTGTTTTCATTGATCCAGGTAAGACACAATTTTTGTTTATGACCAAATGCTGTAATGTTATATTTTATCCAGATATCCATTTTCAACATTATTTTTACTCCAAACTTATTCATAAAATAGACAGATGGACTTAATGTTATATTCATTATACCACACTTCAAATTCATGTACTCTAGATACTTTGAACATCTGCATGTAATTTTGCTGAAGTACAAATATGTTTGTGCCTAGCATGATGCTCCTTAGGGGGAAACTTTGCAGCTGAGATATGCCTCCAGATTCTTAGCTGCCACCCATGGGAGCAAGGCCAACCCTTTTCACCTCTCTGCCTTTCCTACAAGCCTTGATGTAGCTTCTTCTGTAAATTCTTCATTATAAGACTTCTGTTCAGGTAGTCTTCAGTTGTTTATTCAGGTTGTTGTTCTATATTCTAATTGTAATTCCAGTTTGGTCCTGGGTGGAGGTGAGTGTAACTTTCACCTACTAACTGCCATCTTGGATACCCTCTCATTTTATTTTTTGTTTTCTGGTTGGATTTTATTTTTCATATCACTGTTTTCTCTTATCTGCTTTACTGTGAGTCTTTTGAACATTTTATACAATTTAGTATTGATTTATCTAAAGTAGTCCCCCCTTCTCCATGGTTTTGCTTTCCTCAGTTTCACTTATCTGTGATCAACTATGGTCTAAAAACATTAAATGGAAAATTCTGTGAATAAATGATTCATAAGTTTTAAATTGCATGTCATTCTGAGTAACATGATAAAGTTTTGTGCCACCTCACTTCATCCTGCCTGGGATGTGAATCATCCATTTTTCCAGCATATACATGGTTAATACACCACCAGCCCATTAGTCACTTAGTAACTGTTTTGATTATCTGAAGAACTGTTGTGATATTGCAGTGCCTGTGTTCAAGTAACCCTTATTTTAGTTAATAATTCCAAAGCACAAGAGCAGTGACATTGCCAATTTAGATATGTCAAAGAAAAGCCACAAAAAGTTTTCTTTAACTGAAAAGTTGAAAGTTCTTCACTTAATAAGGAGAGAAACAAAAACTATGCTGAGGTTACTACAATCTACAGTAAGAATGAATCTTCTATCTGTGAAATTGTGAAGAAAGAAAAGGATATTAATGTTAGTTCTGCTAGCATTAAACTGCAAAAGTTATGACCACAATATATGATAAGTGCTTAGTTAAGATGGACAAGGCATTAAATTTGTGGGTGGAAGGCATAAGCAGAAAACATGTTCCAATTGATATGAACATGTTGTACCAGAAAGCATTGAACTTACACAAAGATTTCAGCAAGGGATTCCCAAAATGACTGATGCCAAGCCACTTACTGCTAATAAGGGATGGTTACATAGATTCAGAAATAGTTTCAAACTGAAAAACATAAAAATTCCTGGAGAGAGAATAAGAGAGTATCCACATAACTTATACTAGACTATTATAACTTCTATTTTATTATTAGTTATTGTTATTAATTCCTTAATATGTCTAATTTATATATTAAGTTAATCATAGGTATGTATGTATAGGGAAAATAGTATATATAAGGTTAGGTACTATCTGTAATTTCAGGCATCCACTGGGGGTCTCGAAACATATGCCCCATGGATAACGGGGGGAACTACTATATGTACAATGTGAACCTGTGAATTGAAAGAGCCATAACTGAGTGTAAAAGAAGAAAAGTAGGGGATATAGAGAGAGGGAAAATGTATGGTGAGGAAAGAATGCTTTTAAAAATGGAAAAAAAAATGCATATAATCCTGGAAGATCTTATTCTCCTTATTATTCATGTATATGTTAATTTGCTTACAGTTTTCTCATTGATTTGGGATAGCTGGACACACAAAAGTGTCCTAATAAGGAAGTGTTGGTTGATATTTTATCCATTGTTTCTAAACAAATAAATGCAGACGGGATCAGATGCAGTTGTTCCTACAGACCACACTATTGGAAAGGAAGGCCCTTTACCATTGTATTCTAGTCTTTCACATTAGAACCAAATTAGCAAAGAAATGACCTGTACGGTTTTTGTAAATGAGTATGCTTGCCTGTACTAATTACCTAGGAAAGAAGGGTTAATAGCTTATGAATGCAGAGAAGCGTTAATTAAGAGTGATTTACAGTATGAGTAATAATTATACTCTGAGACCCAGGAGGCCCAGCTAAACATGGATGGAAAGAAAAACTTGGGACCAGGTGGGCGAGTAAAAGAGTCTGTACATAACAGAAAAGTCAGTCAGGGACCAATGAATTAGTGCAAAAATCAGTAGGTTTCTCTCACACTGCTTTTCCTTTTGTGTTTTTGAATTCTCTGTCTCTGGTTTCTCCAACTCTCCTTTTTCTTCCCACTTATCCACTCTGGCCGTCTCTCAAAATTCAATTCTTGCACCCCATCTATTCCCCTTTGTACTCACTCTTTTAGGGGAGTACATCTGTTCTGATTTTTGCTACTCCTTGTATACAAATGAATCTAATATATCCAACACTAGCACTGACTACCTCTAGTTTCTTATCTTCTTTTCTGTATTCTAGTTCCAGGTGCCCACAAGATATTTTTCCCTTGAGTTTCCTACTGTCCCCTGAAATTTAATGTCAAAATTTTAAATATTCTCTCTTCTCACTCCCCTGACACTTCTTTTTTAAAAAAAAATATATATATATATATATATATGTTTTTATTGATTTTAGAGAGAGAAAGGGAGAGGGAGAGAGGAAAACATTGATGAGTGAGAAACATCAACATAATTGGATGCCTCCTACACAACCCCTGCTAGGGATTGAGCCAGAAACCTGGGCATGTGCCCTGGCCAGGGACTGAACCAGCGACCTCCTGCTGCATGGGTCAATACTCTACCACAGAGCCACACTGGCCAGGCTCCTGACCCTTTTCAAAACAAGAATTCCTCTTAACCACCATTACCACCAATGGCACCAATAGTTTTAGAATGTCTCATCCACGAAACTGCAGAATGTTTTTGATTCCTCTCAAATCTTTATACTGTATCCAAATATGTTGCCAAGTCTTCCCAATCCTTTCTTGCAAAACTCCTTGGGTCGTATCTCAATTTTTCTTTCTAAAATCAATCAAGTAATATCTAGACTATCATAATATCTTCTTAAATGGCTTCCTACCTCTAGTTTATCTTTGCTCTAGTGCAGCCATCATAGATGCTATGCTAAGTTCAAATCATGTTGTACAACTTTTTAGAACACCTTTAGTCTGCTGACTTTATCAAGTTAAGCTCTTTAACTTAGAATTCAGTACCTTACCTCAGCTGCTCTCTGTCCATGCCCCTCTCAAACTCTGCTCTCATTTATCACCAAGAAGAATCAAAGAAAGTACATACTGGAAGGTATTTTTAGGTTGGAAGTGCAAGTCAGGCATTTAAGAGAGGAACTTAGAACTGGGTGTCAAAGTTATCCAAATATTTGTATTAGTTGAAGAGGTGGCAGTAGCTAAGACACTGAGAAAATACAGTATGATTAGAGAAGAGACCCAAGGGCAAAATCTTGGGGCATGTGATTCTTTTTAGGGAGGCAGGAAGAGGAAGACCCAGCAAAAGTGATTTTAAAAATCAATCACCAAAAGTAGAGTTAAACCACTTAATTAGTGTCTACTATATACTACGTACTTTACATCCATTGTCTCTAATCCTCACCAACTCTTTTCAAAGTACATATTATCAACCACTTCTTAAAGATGAAAAGACTGTGGCTCCAAAAATTTACATAATAACAAGGCTAGAGTTTTAATCCAAATCCAAATTAGTGTTGTTCCAAATTCTGTGCTCTTCATCAAAGCCCATTGCAAAAGACTAAAGAATAAACAATAAAATATACTTTTGGATTTGATGATAAAGAGGATGTTAGTAACTAAACATCCCGAACCCAGTTTCTATATAGAAATGAAAGTGGAAGTCAAATTGCATGTGTGTTGAGACAAAAAAAGTAACACTAGCCCAGCCGGGAGTGGCTCAGTGGTTGAGCTTTGGCCTAGGATCCAGGAGATCGGGGTTCGATTCCCTGTCAGGGCACATGCTCGGGTTGTGGGCTCGATCCCCAGTAGGGGCCATGCAAGAAGCAGCAGATCAATGACTCTCTCATCATTGATGTTTCTATCTTTCTCTCCATCTTCCTTTCTGTCTCTGAAATCAATAAAGATATATATATATTTTAAAAAGTAACACTATTCAAGAAATTTGATAGGATGGTACATGACACTGGAATAACATTATAATGTGCTTTCAGATCATAGTGTTCACTGTCCTCTGCAGTAATTGCCTGTTACCTCTGCTGCCTTTTGGAACCATGTACAGTTACCAGATGGGGACTGTGAACACCTGATTCAGAACATGGGGTTCTTATCCTATTTTCATGTGGTTTAATTGCCAAGTGGCTAAAACTTAATGTGCTGTGTTATGTAAATGTTTTCATAGATTTAACACTTCTTAACAGTCATATTTTGATGCCAGTAAAATTTTAGGGATAAAATGGTAGCTGACCAACATGAAATGACTTTACAGCTGCAAAAAATGTGGTGTGTGGAGTTCTGCATGTGAAGAGGAATAAAGAAAATAACAGTGCATTTGAAAGGTAAAAGAAAGAAAGAAAGAAATTTGATAGGGAAGAGAGATGAAGCTGTTGTTTGAGCACGTATTAGGGTTAAAGGAAGGTATTTTATGTTAAGAGAGGCCTGTGTATACTTGTCTCAAGAAGAGGAGCCAGCTGAAAGTGTGGGTTTGAACATGCATGCAAGAAAAGGGATAAAGAGGAGGAAGAGATGGGAATGCAAAGCACAGGTGGAGAGGAGTTAGCCTTGACAAGAAGAGATGAACAATTTTTCTTAGATACAGAAAATATCCAGAGAGAAGGGAAGAAGTTAAAGATTTTTGTAGAAATTATAGGAGTTCTCACTGAATCTCCCTAGACTCTTCTTGAGAAGACCAGTCATAGAGTACTTAAGGAGAATGGGAAGGAACTTAGGAAAATAGTCCGTAAGAGTCTGTAATGTTCCAAGCTCCTTACACATGTTTTCCCTTTAAATCTTCACAGCTATATTTATTAAATATTTCATATAGAAAGTTATCATGATGGGGTGAAAAACAAGGAGTAGAGGACAAGAAACATATGGATAATGCTCCCCTCACCCTTCACCATTTCCCTTTTTATTTCCTGCTAAGGCTCACTCTGTTCCAGCCACTATGCATCTTCCTTGTGCCTTAAAATCTGTCAGGCTTGTCCCCACCATAGGGCTTTCTCACTAGCTGTTCTCTATGCTGAAAAGCTCTTCCCCCAGAAAACGGAATTATTTACTCTCTCAACTCCTTCTATTTTTGATTCGAATGCGACTTTTTGTGTGTGATGACAATTCATTCTACCCCTCATAAAATTGCAATTTGTGACACCCACCCCCACACTTGAACACATACTCCCCACTTCTATTATTTCATTCCACTGTATCACCTTCTAACACAGAATATTGTTTACTTGTTTTTTTATGTTCATAGCTGGTTATTTGTCTCTGCACATTAGAATATGAGATCATGGGCAGGGAGTTTTGTCCATTTTGTTCACTGATATTTTCCACTTGCCTGAAGCAAGCAGTATTTAACAAATGGATATCCATCACTGAATATTTGTTGAGTAAATGAATGAATAAATGAATGAATAGTAGTTTATAGTAAGAAAGATCAAAATTCAGAGTTTGGGGAATTGTGTAAATAAAAGCTGTGAGTAGTAGTAAAGCCTAAGGTAATAACTAACCACTGTGAGGGCTGAGAAAGTGCTGAGGAAAATGACTGAGACTAAGGCAGCCAAGGTCATTGTGGTGTCAGGGTGTTTACAGGGGAATTAGGGAGACAGTGTGAACATTACTTGAGGAATCTTATGTATTAAAATTTCTGGATTAACCAAGGAAACCACTCTTACCTTATTAGACTTTTTCTGCAAGTTTCCACCACCTGCTCTTCTTCAGAACCTAGTAAGATGCTGGACACATTTTTTAATGTGGTTTTGAATTAATTATTGGTAAATGTTCTTGGAAAGAAAAACTGTCAAGGCTATGAATGGAAGAGATAAAACAGAATTAAGATAGGAATAATTGGCTTAGGCTTGAGATTTTACTTTGAAATCATGGAGGGGGGAAAAAGGAGGAGGAGGAGGGCCAAAGGAAGGGAGAGAGGAAATGGAAAGGAAATAAAGGTGGGAAAGAACTAAAAGAATCTGTATCAGAAGAGGAGTAGGGCATAAGAAAGCCCTCACAATTCTGTTTCCAAAATTACTAATGTGCAGAGCATATACTCTTTCTTTTTCTCACACACATACAAATTATGCACAGCTATACACTTGTGGAATTAAATGACAATTTTCAGACTCTCTGCATTCATAGAATTGTTTATACAAGTTGCTCACATATGTTGAAATCCATAAAAATATTCAGATTTCAGAAACGCACACCCCAATAAATATACACTTATTGACCTAAGCACATATCCAGGTACCTACCATGCCTTTATACACACAGATACACAGCCAAACTCCTTTATATATGCTACTATATACACAATCCCCTTAAATCCTTCTCCTCCCTTGTATACATGCTCACAAATAGTTGGCCATGTATCTTTGCACAGATACACAAATACACACATCTATATATTTGGCTCAGCTTCAAAATAACTCAACTGCACTCCCCTCTCCTGTTTATCATTTGCAATGGAAAGAGCTCACAATCTTGATAGAGAATAACTATTAAGTAGATAAGGACCAGAAATAAACCATTTGTTGTACATTATTATTGTCAGTAATTTTGGTAACCAGATTAACAATGCACTGTTATAATGGACCATGTGCAGTGACATGGAAATCAGGATTACAAAGGAATCCTTGTGATAGGATTCTACCTGAATCTATGAAAAGTTGTTTATTAACAGATTTAGAGTATAAATAAGGGAGATATAGTCCTATTAAGTGTGAGAGCCTTAACAGGTACATAATAATGCTAATTATACATGATTCTTATCTCTTTGTCAAAACCCTTAAATGAGTGCCTTCGATTCCATTCAACTTAGCACTATCCCTGAATGTACTTGAAAATAATGCAATTACATTTCTTTCAAAATGTTATTGTACTTAGATTTGTCATTAATTCTGACTGACCTTAACTCCTCCCCCTCTCTCACCTCCAAATTACACTCCACAATTAGAATGAATTAGGGCAGTTTCAGTGTATATAAAGACTTAAAGTTTTATCCTATTCTGCCTTGTACTAGAAGGAAGTAAGGGAGAAATCAGACACTGAGGTCCTGGACAGGGGTAAAATCTGGGAGTTCTGAGCACATGGGTCAGAAGGAAGAAAAACAGGAGGGAGATTAAAAGGAAAGAGAAGAGAGTGGGAGAGAGGGATAAGAGAAAAAGAATGCAGAGAATATGACAAAAGAATGGAGAGCAGCAGGAAGAGAGAAGCTGAGAGAGAAAAGTGCTTGGGATCTGAATGGAGGGAAGCAGGAGACCAAAAAAGGGACAGGTGGGAGTTGAAGAGAAAAGAAAGCCAATATGAGAGTCAATGAGCAAGGGCTTCATAAACGGAGGCTTGGGAGGAACCAATGAAGGTCATTCAAAGTCTATGTGCTAAATACCATGTGCCTCTTGCAGTTTTACACACACACACACACACACACACACACACACACACACACACATTTTACTCCTATTTGGTTTCATTAAAATATTTGTAGCCCAAAGATAAATTGTCCCTCCCTCACCATTTTGTCCAAGGTCAACTGTGAACATAAATACAGCACACAAAACTACCCCATCTCTTCTTGAGAGGGTCTGCAATCACTTCGTTACTTTGAGCAGCCTTAAAACCTTCCCAGTATAGTTGCCTAAGAACTATATATTCCACTTTCCTTTCTCAATACTACTGTGATTACTTGAGCACTACCTCATCGATTGATTTTTTCCCTCTTTATTTGTCTCCCACAACCCCCCTTCAACCTCCCCTCTGAATTTTTTCCAACCACTCAATCCTCTGAAGCAGCCAGATGACACTCCACCCCCACCCTGGCCTCCCAGCAGGAGTGGGTGCCCTATAGGCAGCTTGTGAATGTGTCAGGCCTCAGCTGTGGAGCTGCTTGCAAATGTGACATATCCTTGGGGTTGCTGTAGAGTCAGCCAGGCAAGACAACAGGCTGAAACCTCTAATTGCTCCTGGGCTGAGGTGGGAAAGCTACTCAACTCACTAATATTTGCAATTTTTCTTAAGGCTCCCAAAGGGTAATCTGGCTCTTCAAACCCGCAGTCCCCTCTGCTGAAGACCTTGGGACAAACTATCAGAAGCTGGGGTTGACAACATTTTATGTACTTACTCTATATCTTACTTAAAAGTGCTCTTACTAAAAATGAAACAGTGAACCAAGATATCATTTAGGGTGCTCAATATTCATCCACCTCTGGGAAAATCCTTTCTCACTCTTGATACTATGACTCCCTTCCCCAGAAGGTGGGAAGTTGGAAACATCTTTTTGTCTTTTCTTTGATCAGAAATATTAATCTGGTCCTATAGCCTGACTATTTAAGGATCCTCTTCACCATTTACCCTCCAAAAGTTCTGATAGCCATCATACAATGGCCGACTAACAACAGTTGGTCATGAAGGAAGTAAGGATAGGGGTATTAGAGGAATACCTCCCTCTCTGGTTGCCAACCTAGACTCATTATATTCCTCTTTGGGCTCTCTGCAATCTTCCAGACAAACATAAGGGGAAATAAGGAAGTGAGTAGTATTCTAAGTAAGGCAACTCAATAACCCCAAGACTTAGTTCCCAGGATGGAGCAGGCTTCCACATTCCAGGCACTTCAGACTGTATGGGTGACATCTTTTCTTGTCTGGCACAACAGAGATGTAGAGAAAAGCCAAGCTACATGTGATATAACTTCCTCACCCCAATACTTGTACTCTCAAGACACTTCTTTTTGGAGAGGTTCATCACCAAACTCTAGTTTCTTTGAGTCCTGGTAAAGGTATTCTGGGCAGGGTTCTTTCAGAGCCTGGATGTCCCTCTCTTAGATCCCAGGCACCTAGACAGGGGAGCCAAATAATTCAGTACTGCATCTTCAGCTGGAGGTTAAGTAAAAGGGGTGGGGAAGAAAGGATTCTTAGAGATGGATGAGGAGATGAAAACTGTGAAAGCCTAGGTTAGAAGCATCTCTGGTGACAGACAAATGTGCACATACCTATGGGGTGAGAGAAAAGCCATAAATGTGTCTTTTTTGAAAAGTCATCTATTTCAGGGAGTGTTCCCCTGGAGACTTCCTCAGTACTGAAAGTTTTCACCAGGTGCAGAATGCTGTGTACTCCATTTCCTGTCAGCACTGGCACCTGAGCAGCAGATGAATAAGGTGGAGTCACCTGGAAATAAAAGTTGCCTCTAGTTCATCAATCCCCAGGGCAAACAGGTTTGGGGAGTGCACCAAAAAAAGTTGATGTCACTATTATTTGAAAAAAGTTCCCAACAAAATCCACTCCTTATTGTTCCAATATCTCAACACAGCCAGAATTAGGATGAGACAAGAGAAATACTTAAGGTACAAAATTTAAGAAGGCATTTACTCTCAGGATCATGCAGTTGCCGACCATATACTTGCATGCCCTTGAGAATGAGTGCCTCCTTAAATTTTGCATGCTAACTGCCTCTCTTGCCTCATACTACTATTGGTTCTGTATCTCAGTTTAAAAAGCAAACTCTATCAGGCCACATCTGGAATGGGAAAACCAGAACAAAGTTCATTGTCTCATCTGCCTCGAATTGAGTCATGCAGTTTGCACAAGTAAAGGCACTTTAACAAAACACTGGGACCACACAATTGAGAATTAACATAGGGCACATATTTGTCAAGATGTTATTTACCCTCTGCTTTATTACTTATCACAATGGGGAACTTTTAAGCTTCCGAAGCAACTCATTCTATCTTTGGTCAGTTCTATGGGAAAAATCTCCTACTGAGTACTAATTTGACCCTTCCCAAGGCATCTACACATAGCTCTTAGTTCTAATATACAAAAAAGCCTATCCTGTTTTCTATGGGCAATTCCTTTGGATATTTGAAATAAAACATTTATGCATCCACACGTGTACATAGAATTATTGTTTATGACACATCCACCAAGCCCCAGCACTGTGTACTGAGCCAAATTCTCCACATGCATCATTTCATTTAATTCTCACAATATTCTTATAAGGTAAGTGCTATTATTAATAAGATTTTACTGGTGAGGAAACTAAAATTCTATAAGGCTAAGGACTATGCTTGTTTATGTCACCATTATAGACCCAATGGTTTGCAGAGTGCCTGACACATGGCAGGAGCTAAAATAAACATCCATTGATTTGAGTAAGTGAGGCTCAATGCCCAAGTCACACAGACAGCAAGTAATGGAGTTGGAATTCAAATTCCAAGTCCAAAAGCCTGTTGTCCTTTTCCTAGTTCCCTCATTTGACCTTCACAGGGCATTCATTTGAGTCCCTTCATCCTGTGACCTTCCTTAAACACAGGTTGATATCTATTTTAAGAATGACTGGTGGAATTGACCAGAGAATTATATCATGCTCTACCTTATAATACCACAATTAAAGAATTTTCAAACAGGTGTACAAGTATTGATATAATTTTGCTCTAAGTTCCCTCACAGTAGGTCTTCTTATCACCATCCACTCCAATTTCCAGCCAGAAGTTCTATTCTATCAGATCTCAGTGATACTGATGAGCTCATGTTTAATGTACTGAGTTCTAATACAACTTTCACTTTATTATACATACCGTCTTCTTGGCATTAGCATGCAAACATCTGTGGACATAAGTATTGTGGCTAGCACTCTCTACAACTGCTTTCTCATATTAATCACAAGGTAACAAACTTTTTTTTTTTTTTTTTTACTTTCTGTTATATCTACCATTCTCCATTGTAACTGTATTTAGAAGTTTACCTGGGCTTTTTTCTCTGTTATTTGACACAATCTGCATAATCAGGCAGCCACCTTCCAGGTCTTGTTTACTTTTCTTCCAAAGGCTCAATCTTTGAAAAGAAAAAATACCTCCACCCCAAATAAACATCGTGTGTGACTAGGTTCCAAGGTCCTTTGATTTACTGCCCCAAATTTCGTAATCTCTAAAGATATCTCCCTGATTTTCTGATGGTATCATAAAAACCAACAAAAGTGAATAGTAATCAACAACGTTTTGAAGTCTTCAGAGGGCCTATGACACATCCTGGATAAGAGCTCCTGAAAGATGGCACATTTTCAGGTTGGCCATATTTGATTTACTTCCTTAACATCTCCAACAGGGAATCCTGTGAAGGTCTGTAGTATATTCCCTTTCTTCCAATAGTGCTTGGGGATCCTTTATGTAATTTATACTTTTCAAGGTGGTCTGGTTCACTCCATTGTGATTAGAGTCACATATCTACTACTATCTGTCTTATACATGTATATCTACATTTATTTACAGCAGTACAGTAATTCCACTCTTTCTCTTCCTTGTCTGTGAACATTTCTCTCACTGCCCCCCATGACTCTGTCTTTGATAACTTTAGCTATGACATCTTTATCCCATGTATCCCAGGATGTTGCTGCTGCTTTAAAATATCAAGCCTGATCCCTAGGGTAAAAACCTTACATCTATTGGACATGTCACCTTCTTCAGTGTTCCAAAATTTTTATTTCTCCTTAATTTTCTCATCTGTGATGCTTTCAACTAAAATTCAATATTAGCAGGGCATTGTTTTAGGGGCACTAGATACAAATCCATAGTTGATAAAATAGAAAGGCTGGCAGTCTTGCCTTAGCTTGAGTTCTTCCTATGTTATCAGAACAAAAAATTTCTTTGTTTTCTTTTGATAACATTGTCTCAGTTGTTGTGGATGCTTTTCATCTTCCTTGATAATATAGAGTCCAGAGAGATGTTTTGTATAACATTCATCTACCTTGAAAACATGGCAGCTAGATGACTTTTGGTAGCCACACAGCCATTGCTTAACTCTAGCAAGAAGTACTTATTGCAAGTTAGCAGAGAAGCCCCTAAGATTTTCTCCTCTTATTTTGGGTTGAGACCATATGTGTATCCTCCTCTTTTATTGGCACCACTGGCAACCAACTAGTTCAACAACCATAATATGCCATATTATCTGCTGCCTTGGTAATATGAACTTCTGCTCAATACTTTATGGGAAAAATATAAACATATAAATTACATATATAAATACACATATAACATGCAATTTTATAAAAAAGTTTTATAAACACTTAATACTCTACTTATTGAGGTAGTTAGCTTACTATCACTAGGGATATTGAAGTTGAGGCTATATGACTACATGTAAGGGATATTGTAGGGAAGATTCCTACATTGAATTGGGAGCTAGTCTAGGTAATCTCTAAGAGTTTTTAAATCTAAGATTCTATGTTCAAAAACAGGGTATACCTCATATTATATGACCTAGAGGTGAAGTCCAAGGCACTGGGGGCCCTCTGCATACATTGTGAATGTCTGGCATTTGTGGCATCCTTAGTGTACACTTTGAACTCTGGGATAGCTTTAAAAAATTTTTCAGGACTGTGTGATTGAATACACTGCCCGTAGGTAGGTAGCATCTTCATGTTCCCCACTATATTTAGTACAGTCATGTAAATGTTAGAAACAGAATGAACGCTTGTTTTATTTGAGTGTTCAGATCCAAAGCTGTCATAGAACATTTGCTTCCTGCCACCCCTGAAATTCATGGCAACATGGTGATGACACTTTGACCAGACTGTATCCAGTGGTCTGAACAATTTGCATGTATGTACCCCTCCCTCATGGCATTCTTTAGTGTGGCATGAACCCAGAATCATCCAGACAAGGAAGTCATGAAGAAAATCATACCATGTGCTTCCACCAACCCATTCCCATATTCTTAAGCCTACTTATAGTACAATAACATTCCAATGTACATTGGAGGTAACATTCAAAGAGGAAATAAAGTCACAAGGAAATATGTTTGAAGTGAGAAGTAGCTCAATTACATTGAAGATAATTGAAGATTTTGTAAGATTGTTTGTATAAAAGTCTCAAGTAATTTTAGTGCTTAAAAAGGTAATCACTTTTCTTCCTCACTACCTAGCCCCTTGGGCAAGGAGACCTGGACAATCTTGAGTTCAGAGTGCCTTACAGAAAACCTTGCCTCAATTTCATTATTGATTTTTTTTTTTTTTTTTTAATTTAGCTGCTAGGATGTTGAGTTTTTTCCTAGGTAAGATCCAAGGTTTCACCACTTACCAGTAAACATAGTGACAAGTGCACTTCTTTCAGATGGTATGGCTTGGTAAGTAAGTAAGTAGAAAGAGAATGGGAGATGAATGGACAGGCAAGTGGGAGAATAGGTAGCACTGGAAAGAATGGCTCAGTAGATAGATGATGGAGATTGGTTGGCATCTTAGAAAAATCACCCTTTCCCTGCCTTAATTCTGAATCTATAGTGAAATAAAACAAAACAATGAGCCTTTATAACTGATAAAGGATAAGCTGGAAGATGTAGCTTATAATATTGGTCAAGAGGGTTTTTTGATACTGAATTCCAGAGATATCCACCCAAACACAGGCAGCGCTTGATAGGCTCAGATGTGTCTTCATGGGGTGTGTGGAGAGTTCTTCCCTTATAAGAGCAAAAGAAGAACAAAAGAGGATGTAGCTAATTTCCAAGAAGCAGAAGGAAAGCTCTACAAATCCAACTTTGCTCCCAAACTCATTAAACATCTCACTCATTGGGACCACTAGTAAAGGATGTAGAGACGTCAAGTGCATTGTAGTGATGGCCATAGCTCCATATGATAAGAAATAGCAGAAGAAGAAAAGAAGAATTTCACCCCCTTTTCACTCAAAAGTGGACTTTTAGAGGAAAAATAAATGTTAAGAAGAGTAACCATAATATATATGAACAATTTTTATTTGCCTTGTGAGAAACACCCTTAGCAAGATCCACAGCGTGCTATTACTTTAATCTACAATTACTTATCTGAATCCAATTAGCTCAGTAATTCAAAGTTATATACTACAGCGATGAAAAAAGAAAACCCTGATCACATTTAAATATTTTTATGATATAGAAACCACTTTTACCCAGGGTAATTTTAGCACATCCATGATGACTCCTTTTGCCTATCTTGATAAGAGATCCAAGGCCCAGAGTGGAAATAAGACATAAACATGCACAAAAAGTGACTTCCAGCGATAACGGATTCCAAATATCTAAAAAACTTGTATGATTAATAGCTGAAATCTTGAGACTGATCTTTTACTGGCAAGCACATAGATAGGCTAAGTTGTCCCTTGGATTTTATAACAATAGTCATCTACCCCAGAGATTGATAGGAAATTAATATTTTTTAGTATTCTAGAGAACGGCCACACCAAAAGACAAAACTTAATAACCTAGTCTGTCAATCATTATTTATAGATAGAAAACTCGGCATTGGGCTTAGAAATATAGAAGAGGAAGTTAGAAAAATTGCAAACAACATAAAAAGATTTAATAATATTACCTGAATTATGAGCCAAACTCCATCAACATTTTCAGGATGGGTTCTATCATGAAGCCATTACTTTTCACATGGTTACTTTCACATTTTAAATTAAAACATTTTTCCTTAAGCACCACATGGTATTGTCATTTGCATTATTCCTCTGCAGGTTTAAAAGTTGTATTCAATGTAAACATAATTTGGCCATAAATAAAACTGTTATTAATATCTGGCAGAGACTAGTTTATAACAGAACACATATTTGGTGCCATGCCCTGATTTTGATTCTCTCCACAATTACTAGGCGTCTTCCCTCTTGAATTAGGTAAAGCTTCCAAATGGAAAAGACTACTAGGAGCTTTATTTTGATTACTATAAAGAGAAGAAGAGAGAAGTAATTAATAATATCACTAAGTTGAAATGGAGTTATACACCTTCTCCATCCTTCCAAGAACATAAAAATAAATAGTTAGCAAAACTATTCATTTTGTTTGCTTTTGAATACTGATTTTATTTCCTTTTTTTTCCTTATTTTTTAATGTTGTTCAATTAAACTGGCTTTTAAAAATTATATTTTTTAATTACAGTGTATACTCATTATTATTTTGTATTAGTTTTGGATGGAAGGGGTTAGGGGACTGGGTGAAAAGGTGATAGGATTAAGAAGTACAAATTGTTAGTCACAAAATAGTCATGAGGATGTAAAGTACAGCATAAGGAATACAGTCAATAATATTGTGAAAACTATGTATGGTACTGGAAATATCAGGGAGAGCACTTTGTAAAATATATGATTATCTAAAAAAAAAAAATTCATTTTAAAAAATGGTAATTAACAGCTGATTTTAACATTTTAAAAGATTAATCATCTTCTAGAGATTTTAGAATAGTCAAATAAAAACTGAATGTAAAGGGAATTTACATAAAAGCAAATGTTTCATCTTTCCATGCAGTTGGATATGCAGTTTTCAGAGTGCTGTGATTTGTTGGGTCCCATAAATATATTTCCTCTACTGATGACTGAAATTTAACTCTTTCTTTAGTTTAAGAACTCCCCGTTTGGCTTTTTACTTCCCATTAGTTTATAAGGGCAACAAATATTTATTGAACACTGACTGTTTCAGACAGTGTACAGATTGGTGGGTTTACAAAGATGAATAAGAGCCATTCTCCACCCTTAGGTAGTAAAAATACTCCTCAGAGGAGTATCATTAAATCCCTAACATCTAAGTGTGAATTAGTTTTATCGATCCTTTCCTGCAAGAGATACTGAGGGATCAAAAGGTAGTTGGAGGGTATTTTTGCTCTAGATTTGAAAAGACAGGGAAAGAAAGAATTTCTAAAGAGTTTAGCATACACTTCTACTAGCATTAATGCATGCATTTCCTCAGTCATTAATCCCTTTCAATTTTATCATGAATATATTTTAGACATGAAATAAAACAGTAATTATGTAAAGTCTCTAGTTGCTCCAATAATGTAAAATCTTATTTCTTTCAACTACTGAAAGGAAGCAGGTTTTATGGCCACATTTCAATAATCAGTTAAGCCAGGCTAGCGTGGCTTAGTGGCTGAGTATTGACCTATGATCCAGGAGATCCCTGTCAAGGCACATGCTGGGGTTGTGGGCTCACTCCACAGTAGGGGGTGTGCAGGAGGCAGCCAATCAATGACTCTCTCTCATCATTGATGTTTCTATATCTCTCTCCATCTCCCTTCCTGTCTCTGAAATTAATAAAATATGTTTAAAAAAATAATCAATGAAAATGGGTTTCTGGTATAGTGAAGAAAGCCTGTGCTTTAGAGACAAAATGTCCTAGGTTTTAATTCTAATGTAACCTTTACTACCAGTATGATCTAAACCTCTTAATGTTCTTGAACCTCTGTTTTGTCATCTGCAAAATGGGGATAATAATAAATAGTGTATGTAAAACATTAAGCATAGTACCTGGCTCATACTAGGTATTTCATAAACATTGTGTTTTTTTCCCTACACTAATTGCATTAAACTGCTGTTCTCACAGTGCAGTCTGAGGACTCCACAACTGTAAGAATTAGAATGAGAACAACCAAAAAAAAAAAAAAAAAGCCCAGAGTAAGTAAAAAAAAGATTAGAGGGGAAATAAATGACATAGAGACAATAAATAAATAAATAAATAAATAAATAAATAAATAAATAAATAATAAAAAAACAATACAAAAGTTCACTGAAACCAAGAGCTGGTTCTTGGAAAAGATAAGCAAGACTAATGGACCTTTAGCCGGACTCACCAAGAAACCAAGAGAGAGGGACCAAATAAATAAAATCAGAAATGAAAGAGGAGAAATAAAAACTGACATCACAGAAATACAAAGGATTATAAGAAAATACTATGAACAATTATAAGCCAACAAACTGGACTACCTGGGTGACATGGAAAAAATTCCTGGTAATATACAATTTTCCAAAGTTCAGTTGGGAAGAATCAGAAAATCTGAATAGACTGATAACAACTAATGAAACTGAAGCAGTAATAAAAAAAACTCCCAGCAAACAAAATTCTGGACCAGATGACTTCACGGGTGAATTGTACCAAACATTCAAAGGAGAACTAAAACTTATACACCTTAAACTATTCCAAAAAACTCAAGAGGAAGGAAGACTTCCAATCTCTTTTTTACAAGGCCAGTATTATCCTAATTCCAAAACCAGATAAAGACACTACACAAAAAAGGAAATTATAAGCCTATATCGATGATGAACATAGGTGCTAAAACCCTCAACAAAATATTAGCAAGTCAGATCCAGTAATACATTAAAAAGATCATACACCATGACCAATTGGGATTTATTCTGGGGATGCAAGGTTGATACAATATTCACAAATCAATAAATGTGATACATCACATAAACAAAATGAAGGATAAAAATCACACGATCATATCAATAGAGGGAGAAAAAGCATTTGAAAAAATCCAGCACCCATTTATGATGAAAACTTTCAACAAAGTAGGAATAAAGGAATCATACCTCAACATAATAAAAGCCACATATGAAAAACCTACAGCCAACATCACACTCAATGGACAAAACTAAAAGCATTTCCTCTAAGAACTGGAAAAAGACAAAGATGTCCACTTTCACCACTCTTATTCAACACAGTGCTGGAAATTCTAGCTACAGTGATCAGAAAAGAAGAAGAAATAAAAGGCATTCAAGTTGGAAAAGAGGAGTAAAACTGTCATTATTCACAGATGACATGATTTTATATATAGAAAACCCTAAACAATCCACTGAAAACTACTAGATGAATTTGGCAGTGTAGCAGGATACAAAATTAATATCCAGAAATCGGTGGCATTTTTATACACCAATAATGAACTCTCAGAAAGAGAAATCAAGAAAACAATCCCATTTATAATTGTAACAAGTAAAATAAGGTACCTAGGAATAAACTTAACCAACGATGTAAAAGACCTGTACTCAGAAAACTATAGATCACTGAAGAAAGAAATAGAGAAAGATACAAACAAGTGGAAGCATATACCTTGTTCAGAGATCGAAAGAATTAACATCATTAAAATGTCCATACTACCCAAAGCAACCTATAAATTCAACACAATTCTTATTAAAATACCAATGGCATATTTCACAGATCTAGAACAAGTATTCCAAAAATTTATATGGAACTAAAAAGGATCTTAATAGCCTCAGCAATCTTGAAAAAGAAGAACAGCCCTAGCCAGTTTGGCTCAGCAGTTAGTGTCGGTTCATGAACTGAAGGGTCCCGAGTTTGATTCTGGCCAGGGACAATTACCTTAGTTGCAGGCTTGATCCTGCCCTCATCAGAGCGCCTGAGGGAGGTAACCAATCAATGTGTCTTTCTCACATCGATGTTTCTCTCTCTCTCTCTCTCTCTGGATCTAGATCATTTTCTTCTGTTGGGTGGTTGTATGTACTACCACTATGTTATTCCTTTCATTCTCAGGTCCCAGACCAGTTCACCTTCCTCTTACCACTATTTAGAATTATCTTCTTGTATTATTTACTAAACTTAAAGTTATACTTAGTGTGGAGGAGCAGGGAAATACAAGTCTGTGCCATCTTGTCTATACTGTAAATCATCATTACTATTTTATATATGAGGGGAGTGTATCACAGAAAGATTAATGTATTTGTAAAAGGTTATACAGCTAGTAAATGGAAGAGGTGAGTCTCAGTTCCAGGCAAATTTTTCCCCCAAAGTCCATTTTCTCACCTTCAGGATTTGGGAAAACTCATCAAATAATCAAGGTATGGAGACTAAATATACCTATATATCTCTTTTACCATATATGCAGGGAGTGAGCCCTGTATATAACTGTTTATCCTACAGTATGATATCTGAGGTGGTTTTATTTCTTTCCAAGGTTATGGTTCATATAAGAGAATTTGAAGGGAAAGAGTTGAGAAGTATTGACCATCATTTAATTGAGCTTTTTTTTTTTCCCCTTCCAAAGTGCTCTTCGTTTGAAAAAGAGTACTGGACAATTTTATAACTAAGATCCCAGTAGCTGAACAACTAACTCTGAATGAACATGTATGAGTTATACTTGCCACCTGAGAATCTGGAAAGATAAAACTTTATTAGTTTTTTTCATTTCTGGACCAGGAAGAGCATTTTGCTTGAAGGCATCTGGGTGTTGGGAAAGATCACTTCCTATTTCCAGGAATATTTATTGGTAGTCATTAAAAACCATCAAAAAGGATTATCAGATACTCTACATAGCAGTCTGGCTATTTACTCCCATGTCCTTTCACTATTCTTTACACACTTATGGGGTACTTCCACCTTGTTAACTAGTTTTAAGATTACGCTCATAGCGCTGGTGTCGACTGGAGAAGGGATTAAGGATAAAAATGGGTCATTGGACTCAATACAGGTTCCAAATCTAAAGAATTAGATTTCAAATCTAAGCACAAAAGTTCACAAATAAACAATTTTCATGAATTTCAGATTATGAGTCATTGTCCCATAATTTAAACCTGATGATAATATGTCTGTATTGGAAAATACAAAAAAAAGTGTTCTTATGATCCTTTCACCTTCTTGCTGCCACTGTATAAACTGGCTTCCCTTAATCAAATATAAAATCGACATTTGATTTATAGTTTATGTTGCTTTTCTCCTTTGATGTTGCAAAAATGTGAGGCAATGACATTTCAATTTGATTTTGTAATGAATATTTATAGCATTTGTCAAATGCATCCACCTATGCGTAATTTTTAATTAAATTTTATTTTTTCCATCACTGTTTTTCCCTTTTATGTCCTCTTCCACCTCTGCCCACCCCTTCCCCCTCACAATCACCACACTGTTGTCCATGTTCATGAGTTTTCCCTCTCTTTTTTCTTCTTTGCTCAATCCCTTCACCCCCCAACCCTCCCCTGCCACAACAGCAGCTGTCTGCCTGCTCTCTATCTATGAGTCTGTCTCAATTTTGTTTGGTGGTTCAGTTTGTTATTAAATTCCACATATGAGTGAAGTCATGTGGTACTTGTCTTTCACTGACTGGCTTATTTCACTTAGCATAAAGCTCAACACCAAAAAAACAAACAATCTAATATAAAAACGGGCAAAAGACCTGAATAGACACTTCTTCAAAGAAGACATACACATGGCCAATAGACAAATGAAAAGATGCTCAATGTCACTAATCATTAGAGAAATGCAAAGTAAAACCACACACTTGTCAGAATGGCTATCATCAATAAATCAAAAACAGGTGTTGGCCAGAATGTGGAGAAAAGGGAACCCTTGTGCATTATTGGTGGGAATGCAGATTGGTGCAGCCACTGTGGAAAGCAGTAAGGAGTTACCTCAAAAACTTAAAAATGGAACTGTTTATATGTGGAATCTAATGGACAGAATAAACTGACAAACAAAATAGATGCAGAGACATGGAAACATGCAACAAACTGACGAATCTCAGAGGGAAGGGTAGGGGAGAGATTAACCAAAGAATTTATATACAAATATGCATAACACATGGACACAGACAATAGTGCAGTGAAGGCCTAGGGAGAGCGCGGGAGAGGAGAGGAAGGGATCGATGGGGGAAAAAGAGAATATCTGTAATACTTTCAACAATAAAGATACATTTTAAAAATATATAATAGTAATAAAACTGGGGCTTACAATAAAAGGAACTGTCTTATGACCCATCGATTCCACTTCTGGAAAATTATCTGAAGAAACCTAAACCACTAATTTGAAAGCGTATATGTACCCCTATGTTCATGAAAGCTTTATTTACAAAAGACAAGATTTGGAAGCAGCCCAAGTGTCCATCAGTAGATGAATGGATAAAAAAAGCTGTGGTACACTTACACAATGGAATATTACTATGCCATCCAAATGAAGAAAATTTTACCCTTTGCGACAACATAGATTCACCTATCCATTATCTTTATCTTCTGTTTCTCACCACCATAGTCTACAAAACTCCTTCATCAGGTAAGAAAATATAACTTCTTTAAGCCCCACATATATCACCTCAATGCAAATAGGTCCCCTCAAAGTTATTTTGCTTGATACACATTGTTTTTGTGGCATACATTGGTTCTACAAACTACAATCTACTTTAGATACAAATACAACACTCAGCTGAATATATAATAATGAGAAAATTAGAAACAACCTAAATTGTTCATCATAGAAGAAAGTTTAAATAATTTTTAATATATTTAAATAGTTGAATAATATACAGCCTTTGAAAAGAAAATGGTAATAAAAAGAAGTAGGGGAAAATGACTAATTTCAGTGATGGGGCAGGGTAGGTGCAAGAGGAACCTGGCATACACTCTTATGCCAAAAAGTAAGGAAATGCTTTTTAAAAAATGATGGGAGTATGCCAGACGTCCATAGGATCCAACTTGAGAGGTTAACATTGGCCAAATCTAGAACAAAATGAAGATTGGGTGGGAAAAGCACATGATTAATTATAAAATATTGAAAAATTACAATTCATGAATCCATACCTATAATAAGTAGATGAATAAATTGGAGAGCAGGGAGTTCTCTTGCTTATCTAGAACACTGAGTGCCAACTGGTAAATGTGAAAGGAGTGATGGAGCTGTAAAATTATCATTTTGCAATCATTATGATAAAGGTTGCTCCAGGCAGGAATCATCAATGTATGCTAAGTCTAGGGGAAATCTTTGATGAGGACACTTTCATGTGCTGAAAGCATCTTTCTATAGATTTCTTATTATTTCCAAGGGAAAAATACTAATTACACAGTGGAGAAGTCAAATAACAACTTGATTGGATGATCACGAGTTAACATCACTAAGGAGGAACAGATGGGTATTTTGTGCCTATAGATATGGTACCCTAAGAAGGACGCATCATCACTTAAGTACTATTTTAACAAAAAATGTATAAACTGAATCTAATTATGAGAACATATCAGAGAAATATGGGAAACCTATTAAAAAAGAGAGGAAGGGACTGTATTCTTCAAAATTGTCAATGTAGTCAAAGACAAAAATAACATGAGAGCTGACTGCAATACCTAATTCTAGACTGGAAACTCTACTGAAAAAATGTAATAAAGGACATTTTTGGTCAATTAACACAAAGGTAAGGTGGATGGGAGATTAGAAAAAAATATTATTTCAATGTTATATTTATTAAAGATGGCAAATGTACTGTTTTGTATGGGAATATACCTTTCTTAAGAAACACACACTGAATTACTTTAAAAGTAAAATGCCACAATGCAACTTATTCTAAAATAAAACAGGGAAAAACCCCAGATATTAAAAAATAGAAAAAGTGTGTAAAAATGATAGAGTAAGAAGAATAAATTGGTAACACTATGTTAATCTCTACTTGGTTAAAGAAAAATAATTAGTTAAAACTCTATGTATTGCCATAGAAAACTGCTCTAAAGGAAGAAAATCAGGTTGTAATATATAACTATCATCCTATTTTGTAAGGAAAGAAACATATGTATATGCAAGTTCATGTATGCATAGAAAAATATATGGAAGTATATACTCAAAATAAACTTTTTTTTGAAAGGTGGTAATAGTGGAGACTTTCATTTTTAACTGTATACATTTTTGCACTGATTTTATTTTATAATGAATGTGAATTACTTTCATGAATATTAAAAATATATTGTCCACATAAAATAATTCACATAGGTAGAAATCTGAATTCCAAGAGGACAAGCAAATTATTCATGATGAAGTTTGACTAGAACTATCAGGAGCTAAAGTCAATTTAAAAACACATACATCATACAGAAAAGTATAACGGATATTAAAGTAATCTGATAAAAATGTAAATATCAAGTTGCAGCTGGATCTTTTAGCAAGATGAATCGAAACCAAATCTAAAGTGAGTCATTTTTCTACTCAGAGCAAAACTAAATATTTTGTGAGTGTGTTAAGTACCTCTATGAAGAAAACCATAAAATTTCACTGAGAAACAGAAAAGACATAAAGGAAGACTTAAATGAATGGAGAGACATATCATGTTTCTCAATGAAAAGACTTAATAGTATAAAGATGTGACCCATTTCTCCCTCTTGAAACACATTCTTTGCTTGGCTTTTATATTACCAAGTCCTCCTGTTCTATTTTTACCTTATGGCCTGATGATCCTTCATTCTCCTTTCCTAGGTTCCCCTTCTCCCAGGCACCTTTGAAGGATTTAGTCCTTAACCACCTTTTCTTCTGTATTTGCACTCTCCCTAAGTGAACTCACCCTATCCTGTGATTTCAAATACTATCTATATGTTCATGACTTCAGCCCTGACTACTCCCCTGGCTTCCAGAGTCATATGTCCAACTATCTATTTGACATTGTCACACTGATTAATCTTAGGCATATTGTAATTCAGAAGTACAAAACAAAACTCTTGATTTTTAACTTCAGCTTGGGACACTTAACCTACAGAACTTCATAAAGACTTCTCATCATTAAGGTCTCAGTTCAAATGTCAACTTCCCAAGTTCAAGTGCCATGTGATCTAAAATAGTCCTCTCCGCTTGCTGAAACAGATATTCACATCATATTACCTTGTTTAAATATCAGCACGGCCTTCATTCTTATCTTAACTTATCCTCTCTATGCATTTATTTACTTGTTTATTACCTGTCTCCCCACCACCACCACTGACTAAAATGTAAGCTCCTGAAGAGCAGTGATCTTGTTTGACTTGTTCATTGACTTGTTCACTTATTCTTAGCATGTATAATAGTGTCTGGCAAATAGTAGTGCTCAATAAATATTTATAGAATTAATGAATAAAAAAATAATGTGTAAATTTTAAAACATTTCAATAAAATCCCAGCAGTATTTGTGGAGAGGGTTCCTCAATAGAGATTGTTTAGTCATTTTGGAAAAAAATAAGCATAGTAGAATAGTGAAGAAAGTTTTGAGAAAAAAGGAGTATTGCCATATAGACATTGTTTAAGTGCTAAAAAATCAAATAATGAATAATTAAAATAATGTAATACAGTACTACTGAAGAATTGGTATAGTAGATCCATAGAAGAGAATAAAAATTCAGACAAGAGCAAGTATATATAAACACAACAGAGTATACAGATGTCGTATTATAAAGTTGCACACTTGAATTTTACATAATCTTATTAACCAATGTTACCCCAATAAATTTAAATAAAAATAAAAATTGTAATAATTACAAAAAATAAACAATAAACATAAGCACTTAATATATGATGATGGCAGCATCTTGCACAGATTGCTGCCTATAGTGAAAGGTAGATTTTTCAATAAATAATGTAGAGATAACTAGCTAAGTCTCCCTTTCTCTTGTGTGCAACAGCCTCCCTGGAATGTCACTGGTTTCTTGTGTATCTTGCCAGAGTTAATCCCTGTATTCTCAAAGATCTTATATTTCTCTCCACACAAATGGTAGCATACCACATTTCTCTGCATCTTGCTTTATTTTTTCACTTAAAAATATATTATCTTTCCATATAGCTACATGTTGAGCCACCACGTTCTTTTACTAACTGCATAGTATTCCATTATATAAATGTACCATAATTTTACTACCTCTCTGTGAGGTCATTTCAAATATTTTGCAAGTAAAACAAGGCTGCAATAACTATTTCACTTAAATGTGATTATATTTGTAGTTATCCTTCTAAGTCAGTTTTTCCCTTCTTATGTCTGATAGTATTACAAAATGCATTGCATGGAAGATAAATCAAAGTATTTTTTCCAGTTTTATTAAGATATTATTGATGTATAACATGGCATAAGTTTAAGGTTATAACATAATGATTTTAGATATATAAGTAGTGAAATGTATAGTGAAATTTGTATATATATTATATATATAAAATATAATATATATATATTGATTATCACAATAAGTTTAGTTAACATCCATCACCTCACATAGTTACTCTTTTTTCTTGTGATGAGAACTTTTAAGATCTACTATCTTGGCAACTTTCAAATATACAATACAATATTGTCAACTATAATCACCATTGCTGTACATTACATACTTATTTATCTTATAGCTGGAAGCTTGTACCTTTTGACTGCCTTCATCCATTTCCCCCATACTTCACCTCTGGTAACCACCATTCTGTTCTGTTTTTATGATTTCTTTTCCTCCTCCTCCCCATCCTCTTCCCTCTTCTTCTTCCTCTTCTTTTTTAGATTTCACATACAAGTGAGATCACACAGTATTTGCCTTTCTCTGTATGACTAATTCCACTGAGGGTATACCAATTTAAACTCACACCAGCAATGCATGAGACTGCATGATTCCTTTGATTTTATTCCAGTACAGAGTATTATAAGCTTTCTGATCTTTACTAACTTCATAGGTGTAAAATGTTATCTCCCAGTTGTTTAATTTGTATTTCTATTATAATAAGTGAGTTTGATATTATTTCATACGTTTACAAGCCATTGCTTTTATTTCCTTTAATGCAAATTGTCTAGTCATATATTTGCCTCTTTTTCTTAGCATATTGTAGACCTGTTTGTTTACTGATTTGTAGGAATTATTTATATAGTAAGTAAAGTTAGTTCAAAATTTGGATAAAAAATTCTTACTCAATTCCATAAGAGAAAATGTATTCTATATGGATTTAAAACGTGAATATATAAGAAAGAAGAATAGGATACTGGTGAATATACATAATCTTGTTGTAAGTAGAGACTTTCTAGTCTGAACTGAAAGGAAGAATTCATAAAGAAAAGAGTAACAGATTGGACTATATAAAAATTTCAAAATTCCTTTGTAAAATATATGATTGTCTTGCCACTCTGCTGTACCCCTGAAACTAATATAAAATAATATTGAATGTAAATCATAATTGAAAAAAAATGAAATACATTTTAAAATTTGAGTACAAAAAAAATCAACTACAAACAAACTTAAAAAAACAAACAACAGCTATATATGTTTATATATTAGAGAGGGGAGAAAAAACAAACATAGTGAGAGTGGTAAAGAATATAGACAAGTGATCAACATACTACTACTCTTGCAACTTTTCCGTAGGCTTAATTTTTTTCAAAATAAAATGTTGAGAAAAGTAACATTAAAAAAGAAATAATAGAAAAGACCAAATTACCAAAATTAGAATTAAAAATCAAACAAAAAAATTAAACAATTATTACAGCAGGATAAGGATTCTTTAAAAAAAGGGTTTTAAAGCAATATACAATAAACTAAAAAGTCTAGAAAATCTTGATAAAATAAAAATGATAGCATAATAAAATATAATGCTTGAATTATATATTAGAGCCAAAATAATAATTTTTTTTTAAATATATGTTTATTGTTTTTAGAGAGAGAGGAAGAGAGAGAGGTGGAAGAGAGAGAGAAACATCAATGTGAGAAACATTGATCAGTTGCCTCCCATATGTACCCCAACTGGGGACTGAACCCACAACCTGGGCATGTGCACTGACCAGGAATGGAACTAGTGACCTTTCAGTCCATGGGATGACCCTCAACCAACTGAGCTACACTAGCCAGGGCTAATAATACTCTTAATATGGAATTTGTTCCTGTGAAATAATAAGGAAAAGATGTATATACCAGTGGGTGAAAATAATGGACAAAGAACAAAATCAGGCAATTTACAAAATAAGAAATACAAATGATCAATACACAATAAAAGAATGTTCAAACAAATCCAACTTTGCTAAATGCAGTAAATAATGACATAACATTTTCTGTCCATTAGGTTGACAAAAGCTTAGAAAAATTGAAAATGCTCAATGTTGTGCAGATGGAGGAAAATAGACACTATTTTAAAATCTGAATGCTAGGTAAGCAAAATGTCATAACTCTTCTGCTGAGCAAATTGGAAACATGTATAAAAATCCTAAAGAGCTCACATTATTTTACTTGCAATCTTTTTTCTAAGAATTTATTTAAAGACATACTTGGATAAATGTTAAAAGATTTGTGTATAAGGATGTTCATTATATTTCACTCAAATTTTAGAAAAGAAATTATCAATAAAAAATTAGAGACATTAATTCAATGAACTATTATGAAGTTATTGAAACAATTATACACATGTATATTTATTGATATGAAAAGTTTTAAAGTAAATAAAAATTTAAAAGTAATGCATATTATAATTCCATTTGTATGAAAAGATATATACCATAATATCAACAGTAATCTCTGGTAAGATATATACCATAATATCAACAGTAGTCTCTCGATGGTGGAATTTTTTTTTTTTTTTTTTGCCATTTTGCTCATCTATATTTCTTAATTTTTATAGAATGGTAATACATAGCTTATGTAATAAAATATATACTATATTTGTATACAAAATATTTTTACAAGTCAATATGAAAAGGCAACAATTCCAAGGGAAAGTGAGCAAGAGACAAAAACAAGCAATTTATCAAGTAAGTAGTACAGGAGTCAACAATACAATAAAAAGTACTAAACATCCCTAGTAATTAAATTAATGCAAACAAAAAAGTACACCTTTTTCACCCATCAGATCAGCAAAATAATCAAGTGCATATTCTTTGATCCACGAATATTACTTGTAGAAAATAATTAGACAAGGGTAAAAAGATTTATGTTTAAGACTATCCAGCAATGTGTTGTTTATAATAGTAAGATATTGGAAATAATGACAATGCCAGTTGGTTATATTATGTGAACCCATATTATAACAGAATGCTATGCATTCTTATTTTTATGTTACAAACAGAAAGTCACAGTATATTTTTAAGTAAAAACCAGTTTACTTATATGCTACAACATGGATGAACCTTGAAAACATTGTTAGGTGAAATAAGTCTGATGCAAAAGGAAAAATATTATATGATTCCACTTATATGAGGTACCTAGAATAGTGAAGTTCATAGAGTTGGTAAGAGAGGGTCACAAAGAGTTATTGTTTAAAGGCTACAGAATTTCTGTTAAGGATGATGAAAAGTACTAAAAATGGATAGTGGTGATGGTTGCACAATATTGTGAATGTACCTAATGCCACTGAACAGTGCACTTAAAAATGGCTCATATGATAAATTTCACATGATGTATATTTTACCACAACATTAAAAAGCAGATCACATATAACTATGTATGACATGATCCATTTTGTACCTACCATATGTGTATATATTCACTAACAAATGTCCAGTTGATTAAGCACCACAATGTAAACAATACTTTGTCAGGTGGTGGTTTTATGGGTGATTTTATTTATGTATATTTTTTCTTTGATAAATATGAGATACTCTTGTAAAAATATATATTTTAAAAAAGCAATTAGAAATATCTGATGGTTGAAAGAATAGCCATTTTTTTGCCATTTTGCTTGTCTATGTTTCTTAATCTTTAGAAGTTTGGAAGAAATAAGAACCAAATATAACTCTTGGTTAACTTACATTTCCCAAATAACAAAGATTAATCTGTACTAGAATTTGGAAGTAGGTTCTCCACTCTGTGTTTATAGATTCTTTATTAACCTATATAAATCTTTCAAATTTAAGTCTGAAGATTTTATTTCCTTTACTCTAAAATTTTCAGGACAAGAAGATCTTACTGTAGATCTTTATTGTTATTTGAGCTTATCTCCATTTAACTTGAAGATTTTTGTGTCTTGCTTTAAAATAAATATCCAGAGGGAAAGGGGAATGGGGGAATGTAGAAGAGGTACATGGGGGATAAATGGTGATGTAAGGAGTTGGATGGTGAACACACAATAAATATACAGATGATGAATTATAGAATTGTACATTTGAAACCTATGTAATTTTATTAACCAATGTAACCCAATAAATTCAATAAAAAATGGATATATCAAAAATCTTAAAATTATTAGATAAATATGACTGACCCTCTTAGTTTCTAAATTAGATGTTGCATTGACTTGAAAATGATACTTCTATCATTGCAAATTAAAGTTGGGGAGAGATAAAATTAAATAACGTGTCACTGATTCAGGCAGTCAATAATATTTATTGGATACCTAATGTAACATTGGACAAAACAGACTTGATCTCTGCTTTCATGAAAAAGTGAAACTTCATTTGAGCTTTGAAAAATTGGCAGGAGTAATAATCGGTGAAGAATGAAGGGAAACATACTCCAGAAAGAGCAGCTAGCTTCTGCAAACTTCCAGAGCAAGAAAAAGCATAAAATGCTTCAAGACATAATAGTGAATGTGGAAGAATATAGCTAGAGTGTAAGGAAGAGGTGAAGAGGAAAATGAAGATGGAGAGACTGCAGCCAGATCATGTAGGCCCTTGTAGGCATAACACTCTTAAACTCAGTAAGAAGCCATTGCAGCCCTGGTTGGTGTGGCTCAGTTTGCTGGGAGTCGTCCCATGCACCAAAAGGTTGCTGGTGCAATTTCTTCCTTTTTTTAAAATTTATCTTTATTGTTGAAAGTATTACAGATGTCCCCTTTTTCCCCCCTATTGATCCCCTCCACCTAGCATCCGCCCCTGCCCTACCAGGCCTTCTCCACACTATTGTCTGTGTCCATGGCTTATGCATATAAGCATATAAGCTCTTCGATTAATCTCTCCCTATCCACTCCCCCACCCCTGCCTTCCCTCTGAGATTCTTCAGTATATTCCATGCTTCTATGTCTCTGGATCTATTTTGTTCATCAGGTTTTTTTGTTCATTAGATTCCACATAAGAGTGAGATTGTGTGATACTTGTCTTTCTCTGACTGGCTTATCTCACTTAGCATAATAGTCTCCAGGTCCATCTATGCTTTCCCAGAGGGTAAGAGATCTTTCTTTTTTTACAGCTGCATAGTATTCCATGGTGTAAATGTACCATATATTTTTATCGACTCATCTACTGGTGCACACTTGAGCTGTTTCTAGATCTTAGCTACTGTAAATTGCACTGCTATGAACATAGGAGTGCATAAATTCTTTCTGATTGGCGTTTCAGGTTTCTTAGGATATATTCCTAGAAGTGGACATCACTGGGTCAAATGGCAGTTTCACATTTAATTTTTTTGAGGAAACTCCATACTGTTTTCCATAATGGCTGCACCAGTCTGCATTCCCACCAGAGGTGAACTAGGGTTCCCTTTTCTCCACATCTTCACCAGCATTTGTTGTTTGTTGACTTGTTAAGGGTAGCCATTCTGGCAGATGTGAGGTGATACCTCATTGTTGTTTGAATTTGCATCTCCCTGATGATTAGTGAATTTGAGTATTTTTTCATATGTCTCTTGGCCATCTGCATATCCACTTCGGAGAAGTGTCTATTTGGAAATTTTTTTTAATTTAAAATATTACAAATGTCCCTTTATCTCCCCAATGACCCATTCCACCCCGTCCCACCCCCTTCCCCAGTCCCCCTCCTCACCATTGTCCATGTCCTTGGGTTGTGCATATATGCCTATAAATTCTTTGGTTACTCTATCCCCCTCCACCCACCCGCCCTCCTCCCTCCCTCTGACATTCATCAGTTTGATCTATGCTTCCATGTCATTAAATCTATTCTGTTCATCAGTTTATTAAGTTCTTTAGATTCCACATATAACTGAGATCATGTGATGTTTGTCTTTCTCTGCCTGGCTTATTTCACTTAGCATAATTTTCTTCAGGTCCATCCATACTGTCCCAAAGGGTATAAGATTCTTCTTCTTTACAGCTGCATAGTATTCCATGGTGTAAATGTCCCACAGCTTTTTTATCCACTCATCTACTGATGGGCACTTGGGCTGTTTCTAGATCTTAGCTATTGTAAACTCTGCTGCTATGAACATAGGGGTGCATAGATTTTTTCTTATTAGTGTTTCAGGATTCTTAGGATATATTCCTAGAAGTGGGATCACTGGGTCAAAAGGCAGCTCCATTTTTCATTTTTTGAGGAACCTCCATACTGTTTTCTATAGTGGTTACACCAGTCTGCATTCCCACCAGCAGTGTACTAAGGTTCCCCTTTCTCCACATCCTCGCCAGCACAAGTTGTTTGTTGATTTGTTGATGGTAGCCATTCTGACAGGTGTGAAGTGATACTTCATTGTGGTTTTAATTTGCATCTCTCTGACAATTAGCAACACTGAGCATTTTCTCATATGTCTCTTGGGTTTGGCCATTTTTTAATTGCATTGTTTGTCTTATTTTTGTTAAGTTTTAGGCTCCCTTATCGTTTTGTTGATGGTTTCTGTTTTTTGCGAAGGAGCTTTTTATTTTGATACAGTCCCGTTTATTTTTTCCTTTGTTTCCCTTGCCCTAAGAGATGTATCCACAAACATATTGCTATGAGAGATGTTTGAGATTTTGCTGCCTATGTTTCCTTCTAGGATTTTTATGGTTTCATGTCTTACATTTAAGTCTTTTATCCATTTTGAGTTTATTTTTGTGTATGGTGTGAGTTGGTGGTTTGTTTCTTTTTTTTTTTTTTTTTGCATGTGCCTGTTCATTTTTCCCGACGCCACTTATTGAAGAGACTGTCTTTACTCCATTATATGCTCTTGCCTCCTTTGTCAAATATTAATTGATCGTAAAGGCTTGGGTTGATTTCTGGGTTGTCTGTTCTGTTCCACTGATCTATATGTCTGTTCTTGAGCCAGTATCAGGCTGTTTTGGTTACAAAGGCTTTATACTATAATTTGATAACTGGTATTGTGATCCCTCCAACTCTGTTCTTCTTTCCCAAAATTGTGGTGGCTATTCAGTCTTTTTTATTTCCATACAAATTTCTGGAGTGTTTTTTCTAGATCTTTGAAATATGCTGTTTTAATATTTGAAATATTTTAATAGGGATTGCACTGAATTTATAGATTGCTTTGGATAGCATGGACATTTTAATGATGTTAATTCTACCAATCTATGAACACAATATATTCTTCCAGTTGTTATACCTTCATCTGTCTTTTTTTTCAATGTTCTGTAGTTTTCTGTGTACAAGTTTTTTACCTCTTTGCTTAAATTTATTCACAGGGTAGTTGTACCAAGCATTCAAAGAACACCTATCCTCCTAAAACTCTTCCAAAAAATCCAAGAGGAACAAACACTTCCAAGCTCTTTTTATGAGGCCACCATTATCCTAATTCCAAAACCAGATAAAGACACTATAAAGAAAAGGACTCCCAGGCCAATATCCCTGATAAACATAGATGCTAAAATCCTCAACAAAATATTAGCAAACTGGATCCAGCAATATATTAAAAAGATCATACACTATGACCAAGTGGGATTTATTCCAGGGATGCAAAGCTGGTACAGTATCCACAAATGAATAAATGTGATACATCACATAAAAAAATTGAAAGACAAAAATCACATGATTATATCAATAGAGGGAGAAAAAGCATTCGACAAAATCCAACACCCATTTTTTAAAATATATGTTTTTTGATTTCAGAGAGAGGAAGGGAGAGGGAGAGAGTTCAATTTCTGATCAGGATACATTCCCAGGTTGTGGGCTCAGTCCCTGGCGGGAGGCAGCTGATCAATGTGAGGCAAACTCTCACATCAATGTTTCTTCCTCTTTCCCTTCCCCTTCTCTCTCTATAAAAATCAGTTTTATAAGAAAGAAGGCATTTCAGGAGGTGACATAATCAATTGTACCTTTTGAAAAGGTCACTTTCCAAATTTTTCTTTGAAACAATTATAGCCATTTAGTTTTGTGGGAGTATTTGAAAGTTTCCAAGGCCTATCCACACACTTTACCTTTCCACATCTTGTTGGGTAGATATTATGTTTTTATCATTTTACTTAGGAAGAAACCTACATTCACAAAGTAAGTGAACTTACTAATATCATTTGGTTAAGGGGCAAAATCAGGACACTAGTTTAGATTTTCTGACTCCAAATCTTACACTACTTTGGATGCCAATCATATCACTAGTATTCAGCGAATCCACATCATCTTTCCGTTAGCTTTTGAAGTATTAATCTTGAATTTGGGGTTGTGGGGCTGGGTAAAAAAAGTGATGTGGTTAAGCAAAAAAAAAAAAAAAAAAAAAAAAAAGCCTTATAGACATAGACAGCAGTATGGAGATTACCAGAAGGAAAGAGGGGGGAGGTAGAAGAGAGCATAGAGGGGATAAATGGTGATGGAAAGAGACTTGATTTAGGGTGATAAACACACAAGAGAATGTACAAGATGTTGTATTATAGAATGGTACACCTGAAACCTATATAATTTTATTAAACAATGTCACCTCAATAAATTCAATAAATTTTTTTTTAATTATAAACAGAAAAAAAACTTTAATCTTGAAAAGGCAGGACAAGACAACTCTTTGGGATCCACTTAATTTTTTATTAGGAAAGTAAAAGTCCCATGGATCTGGAGAAAAAGTTGACTGTTCCACTTAGGGGAAATCAGGCTAACAGTGGATTATTTGTACAAGATGAACTGCACTCAATATTAATGCTGTTTTCCAGAAGTTTGATTATGTGCCATGAAACATATAATAGAACAAAATAGAAAAAGGTTAAGGTAGATGCACACCAAATAGGGTACAATACTTAATGCAAGTAAACACAGCAAAATGGAAAGCACTTGCCAGTAAGCTCAGATGAAACCAATTATTAGAGAATGTTTTCCATAGAAATGGCTTTAATGGTTACTATAGCTAAACAAAAAGATGCATCTTCAAAAACATACACAAAACTATGGGGCATGGCTTTGGTACATACAGGTAAGTACTACTTATCAGCAAGGTTATATCTATCTATAAGTGTACAATGAATGAACTGAAACCTAGACAATCAATTTATTTTGGTTATCCTCATGATTGATCTGAAGATCCAAATTATTGAGTAAACCAGAACAATCAGCATCAATATTGAGGATGACCAAAATGAATAAAGTGACTGCACCTAACTCAAGAAGTCAACAAGTCAAGAAAAAAGTGCTTGTATGCAATGGATGCATATGCAGAATTGTTCTAGATGCTGTGGGGGTCTATAATTATAAGTCATAGCCTGTACTCTAAATGAAGTTATAATTTTGGGAAGATCAAAAGTTGTACATATATAAACTATCAAAACAATATAAACCCAAGTATAGAGTACACAATATGATACATGCTCTATGGCTGCAGAGATATGGGCCAGAGTGAGCAAAATTAACCTAAACATCAAAGAAATGATTTGAATCGTTGAAAAAAGAAAAAAAGAAAAAAACTGTAGCACACGTTTGCTGAGTGCCTCCAAAAAATCTATATCTCCCTTCTAGCAATAGCACTGAATTCGTGTTTGGGAAACTATTCCATCCACAACTCTCAGCCAAGTGCTTTAGGCAAAGCTGTCTCTAGCTCCAGGTGTGCAACATAATTCCATTCTTCTGGCACTAGAAACAATCTTAGGAATGGCATGTAACCCAAGCCTATATGAATTACTGCATCTTATTCCACTGGGCCTAATAGTTAATTTAAAGTACATACTGAAAGCATCATATCTGAGTAAATTTCTGTGCATTTTCTGGGAATGCTGGGACACAGATTTTCTGTTTTATTGGTTAGTATATTTTGAAGATTCTAAGCTTCTAAGCATTTAAAACCAAATAACATGTGTGTTGTGGGGAGACCATGGAGTTGCCAAAGATCTACAATGTGGACCTTGAGGTTTTGTATGGAGCCCTTTGAAAGAAGAGTGGAAGAGATTCAGAGTAAACCTGGATCCCTGGTAATGTCACTAAGCTGCTATATCAATCCTTGCCTGAAACCAGAATTATCTCTGGATCTTTTAGTTATATGAGCTTGTAAATTCCATTTATTCAAATGCAATAAGGTTTTGTCCAATCATTCACCTGACTACAATAAAGGATTCATGTTGGTGAATAGTGGACAATCATTTTGGACAATGAAGAGTGACAATATTCTAGAGAAACTTAAATAACAGGGGTAAGATTTGGGACTTAAATTGATATAGAATATTGATTAGATCAAGGTTAAAAGAATAAATAGCAGGGAAAAGAACAAAAAGAAAGCAAGGAGATCCTTTAGGAGAAATTGCAGGCCTGGCCTATTTTGATAATGATGAAAATTTAGAGAAAGGAATAGAGAGATGCAATAAAGAATATTGGTCTTTAACATGAGTTCTGAAAGTAAACTGCATTTATTCAACTATTCATATCATTTCATTAGCTTTTGATACTTTAAACTTAAGAAGATTACACATCTTTTGGTAAATTAATCTTTTTTGACCCTCAATATTTTTTAATCTCCAAAGTGGAGATAACACATTTTGAAGTTACAATTATTATTAAATGTGGAAATACATGTAAAATATTTAGAAGAGTCCAAGGCAGATTTTATAATTCTCGGTGACTGACTGAAGGAAATTTACAAAAAGCATAGAGGACTGTATTAGGACACTTTTGTCCTAGCTCCAGGTCTGCCATACTAGCTGTACTGAACTAGAGCAATTGTCTTCACCTCTTGGAGAATCTGATTAGTTATCTGTAAATATATGTATTTAGATTAGATAATCTCCAGGGCTGTATCCATGTCTAATATTTTATGAGTCTATAAAATCTAAATTGTAAAAACATAGTATTATATATACTATATGTTATATTATATACTATAATATATATAGTACATTTAGTATCAATCTATTATGATATTAAATGTACTAAATGTATATTAAGATATACATTTATATATAGTTGTATAGTAAAAATTATTAATACATTGAATTCAATAATTTAATCCTTTCAACAACTCTGTAAGATGGACCATTTTACAAATAAGGAAACTGAAGCTAAGAGGGTTTAAATGACTTCTTAAAGGATGTATAGTTGAAGCTAAGACTCAAAGTCAGTTCTCTGGACTCCGAACACCACTCTATTTATTATGGCAAGCTACCTTCAATTTAAAATTCTAGCATTAGCATAGGGCCTATAACACCCCTGAAAACTGTGGTAGACAAACACTGAGCTAAAAGAACTCTTGGCCTCCACAGAACAGACTCATTTTGTGTCGGTAAATACAGGAAAAGTAGCAGATACAAACAGCATCAAAGGGCCTGTAAATTATTGTGGAATATTCCCATTTCCCTGAGGGCAGTGTAGGGAAGAAGGTGGGCTTAAATAGGAAAAGATCCTTAGAAAATACCATGTGCATAAACCACCATGCTTATGATAATAATGAAGGTTATGTAACAACATGAAGCCATGTTAGCCACGTGGGTAACATATGCCAGGGCAATCTCAAGAGCTGGTGGCAGGAAAAGCCAACGGTCATTGCATGTTCAAATATGAAGACTTAAAAAATACAATCTTGAAGGTCAAATTTAGTGCCCTAGACAAGAAATTCAAACCCAAAATATCTATGCCTTCTAAAAAGCATCAGTTCCACTCAGAGGGGAAATAACTGAATACTCTAAATTCTGCAGAACCCAGAACTCTTTTCCTTGTTGTAAGCTACATAGGAAGGCTGGGTTCTCCTTAAACAAAATGTCACTAAGAGTCTTGTACTAAAAAGAAAAGCTGTGAGGAAAGCTAGGAGAAAAGCATAATATGCAGACCAATGTAGATCCCACTAAAGTAAAAGAAACAAAACAAAGGAGTGAAAAATTGATCAAGGAGATGAGAGTAGTATAAAGAAAATTGACAGCAACCTAGGATGCCAACTTCTTTATCCTTTTTTTTCTCACCAGAGGACATTTTTTTCCATTGATTTTTAGAGAGAGTAGAAGGGAGAGAGGGAAGAGAGAAGGAGAGAAAGAGAGAGAGAGGCAGAGAGAAACATCGATGTGAGAGAGACATGCCAATTCGTTGCCTCCCTCACACATCACGAAGGAGACCTGGGACCAAACCTGCAACCCAAGTATGTGCCCTTGACTAGTAATTGAACCCATGACCCTTCGGTGCACTGGCTAATGCTCTACCACTGAGCAACATTGGCCAGGGCACAAACTTTTTTTATTGAATTTATTGGGGTGACATTTGTTTTCCATAACCACACAAGTTTCGAGTTTACAATTCAACAAAACATCATCTGCACACTGCATCATGTGCCCATTGCCCAAAGTCAAGCTTCTTTCCATCCCCATTTTCTCCCCTTTTTCCCACTTCCACCTACCCCCACACCTCCCTTCTTCTCTGGTCATCACCACACTGTTGTCTGTGTCTATGGGCTATGCATATGTGTTCTTTGGCTAATCCCTTCACCTTCTTTCATCCAATCCCCCACTCCCTCTTTCCCTCTAACAGCTGTCAGTCTGTTTCATGTAACCATGCCTCTGTTTCTATTTTGTTCTTCAGTTTATTTTGCTTACTAGATTCCACATATAAGTGAAGTCATATGGTATTTCTCTTTCTCTGACTGGTTTATTTCACTTGGCAGAATACTCTCCAGGTACTTTCATGCTGTCACAAAGGGTAAGATTTCCCTTTTTCCAGTGGAGTAGTATTCCATTCTATAAATGTACCAAAACTTTTTTTTTTTTAGATGTATCTTTATTGATTTTAGACAAAGGAAAGGAGAGAGAGAGTTGAAACATCAATGATGAGAGATCCATTGATTGTCTGCCTCCTGCACACCCTTGACTGGGAATTGAGCCCACAACCCAGGCATGTGCCCTGACTGGGAATTGGACTGCAATCTCCTGGATCCTAGGTCGATGCTCAACCGCTGAGCCATGCCTGGCCTGGCTGTATCAAAGCTTTCATAATCACACATGGGCACTTGGGCTGTTTCCAGATTTTGGCTATTGTAAATAATGCTGCAATGAACATTGGGGTACATATATTCTTTCAAATTAGTGTTTCTGGTTTCTTTGGATATATCCCAGAAGTGGGGTTGCTGGGTCAAAAGGCAGTTCCATTTTTAATTATTTTTTTCCTTTTTATTGAATTTATTGGAATGACATTCTTTAACAGAATTATACAGGTTTCAGGTGCACAATTCTGCAACACATCTGTACACTGTATTGTGTGTCCACCACCACAAGTTGAGTTGCCATCCATCACCATTTATCCCCCATAAACCCTCCTTCCCTCAGCAATCACCACACTGTTGTCCATATCTATGAGTTTTTTTCTCTTTTTTTTTCATTTTTGCTCAACCCCTTCACTCCCCATACCCAGCTCCCCCACCACACTGACAGCTGTCAGTCTGTTCTTTATATGTTAGTCTGTCTCTATTTTTCTTGCTCATTTTACTCATTAGTTTCCACATATGAGTGAAATCATATGGTACCTGTCTTTCTCTGACTGTCTTATTTCACATAAGATAATGCTCTCCAGGCCCATCCATGCTGTCCCAAATGGCAAGATTTCTTTGTGTGTTTTTATGGCAAAGTAGTATTCCATTCTGTAAATGTACCACAGCTTTCTTATCCACTCATCTACTGATGGACACTTTGCTTCCAAATCTTGGCCATTGTAAATAATGCTGCAATGAACACAGGGGTGCATATATCCTTTCAAATTAGTGTTTTGGTTTTTTTCAGATATATTCCCAGAAGTGGTTCACTAGGTCATAAGGAAGTTCCATTCTTAATTTTTTGAAGAAACTCTATAGTGTTTTCCACAGCGGTTGTAACAGTCTGCATTACCACCAGCAGTGCCCTTTTCTCCACATCCTCACCAGTCCTTGTTCTTTGCTGATTTATTGATGACAGCTATTCTGACAGGTATGAGGTGATATCTCATTGTGGTTTTAATTTACATTTCTCTGCCTCCTGCACGCCCCCCACTGGAGATTGAACCCACAACCTGGGCATGTGCCCTGAATGGGAATCAAACCATGACCTCCTGGTTCATAGGTCAATGCTCAATGGCTGAGCCATGCTGGCTGGGCTATTTCTAGAAAATTTAAAATATTATTAGCTGAATTGAAATTTAAACTAGCATGTAAGGATATATATCTATTCTTTCAGCAATTTGTTAGAAGGAGATAAATGAAACATTTACTATCCCAAGTTACACGTAAACTACAGGAAGTCCCAGCCTGGGATGAGCGATAAGTATACTGCTGTATATAAAAGGGCCAACATACATAATATAAAAAGAATATTTAGACAAGAAAAGGTCAATTAAAACTTTCTGAGTACAAAGAAATTATTTTTAAAATGTAAAATGTGTTAACAAATTTAGTAGCTTATGTCTATTTTACAGAAGTCATAATCAAAATAGCACAATTTCACCTTCAAAATAAAAATTGGGCAATGTTATAAATTTTGAAGGATTTTAGTTATCCACAAATAAATTAATCAAACATTTCATTGAGATGAAATACAGAATTGAGATTTGCATAGGGCAAATAAGTGTGTCCTGTAATAAGATTTGTATGACTCTAAGTAAAAGAATATGATTTTGAGAGGATAGAAATATCCAAAAGAACTGCTGTATAATAGTAATTAAATTATGGATACTAGTTTAAGCAAGAAATCAAGGAATAGCAATGACTTGGTTATTGAATTTTAGAAAAGGAAGTGATAATAAAATGCAGGTATTGCTATATTTTAAAGCATACTTTTACAAAGTAAAAGATTACAAGAATACTTTTACAAAATCATTTTAAAAGTCAAAAAACATCCATGAAAACTTTGTTGTAAGAAATGAAAGAAGACAAAAACAAATGAAAGGAAATATCGTGTTCATGGATCTGAAGAGCAATATTGCTAAAATGTCCATGCTACCCAAAGCAATCTATAGATTCAGTGCAATTTCTATAAAAATTCTGATGGCATTTTTCACAGCAATAGAAAAATCTCTAAAATTTGCATGGTATCACAAAATGTTCTCAGTAGCCAAAGACATCCTGAGAAAGAAAAAACTGGAAACATCACACTTCCTGATTAAAAACTATATTACAAAGCTATAGTAGTTAAAATAGTGTGGTACTGGCATAAAAATAGACTCATAGACTAATGGAACAGAACATAGAGGCCAAAATTAAATCCCTGTATATACAGTCAACCAATATTTGATAATGGTAAGAGGATAGTCTCTTCAACAAATGGTACTGGGGAAACTGAATAACCACATGCAGAAAAATGAAGTTAGAACCCTACCTTTCACCACTCACAAAAATTAACTACAAATGGATCAAAGACTTAAATATAAGACCTGATACAACATAACTTCTATGTTTATAAAGGAAAAGCTACATCAATCTTAAACATTTCTGCAAAAGAAACAACAAAATGAAAATGTAACCCATAAGATGGGGGAAAGGGGTAGGGGAATATAGTCAATAATATTCTACTGAGGTTACACAATGACAAATGATTACTAGAATTAGTAGTGTAGTCTCATTTTAAGGTATAGATATGTTGAATCACTATATTGTACACCTGGAACTAATATAACCAATATAAGTTTGTATACCAAGTATACTTTGGGGGAAAAAATTAAAACTAGATATGGCCAACTATGATCCAGGAGACTTTATTTATTCATTTAGAGACAAAATTAACATACCATAAATATCACCCTCTAAAATGTAAAGAATTGTGATTTTTAGTATATTAATAAAGCTCTTCAACCACGTAGCATCAGTACATATTCCAGAACCTTTTCATCACCCCTCAAAAAAACAGATACCCATCACCATTATCCCCAACACCACCAGCCTTGGCAACCACTAATCTCAGTTTTGGCTCTATGGGTCTTTCTATTTTGTACATTTCTTACACATGGACTCATACAATGTATTGTACTTTGTGACTGGCTTCTTTCAAGTAGCACAATGTTTTCAAAACTCATGTTGTAGAAGGCATCGCTACTTCATTCTTTCATGGTAAATACTCCTCCATTGCACTGATATATCACTTTGTACAATAATCAATGGATGGACATATGTATTGCCTCCTCTGTTTGGCTTTTATGAATATTTGTGTAAAAAAATGTAACCCATGGAATGGGAGTAAATATTTGCAAACCATACATTGGGTGAGGAGTTATCCAAAATTTATAAAGAACTCATACAACACAATAACAAAATACTAAACAATCTAATTTTAAAATGGGTGAAGGAACTAAATAGACTTTATTTTTTCCTCAAAAGACATCCAAATGGCTAACAACTACATGAAAAGGTGTTCCACATCACTAATCATCAAGAAAATGCAAATCAAAACAACAGTGACATATCGCCTTACACCTACGAGAATGTCTTCTTCATTAAAAAGATAAGTGATAACAAATGTTGGTGAGGATGTGGAGTAAAGGGATCCATTGTGCAGTATTGGTGGGATTGTAAATTGGTTGAGTCACTATGGAGAACAGTATGGAGGTTCTTCAAAGAATTAAAAATGGAACTACCATATATGTGTCTACATATTCCACTTCTGGATATATATCTAAAGAAAATGAAAACAGGTTACCAAAGAGATAGATGTAATCTTGTGTTTATTGCAACATTATTCACAATAGGCAAGATAGGTTAACAAACTAAGTGTCTATCATTGGAAGAATGGGTAAAGAAGATGTGGTATATAAATATACAATAGGATATTATTCAACCATGAGAAAAAAGAAATCCTGCCATTTGCAACAATGTGGATGAAACTTGAGGACATTATGCTAAATGAGATAAATCTGACAGAAAAGAAAATACTGTATGATCCTACTTATATGGAATCTCTAAAAAATGAACTAGAATAAAAAAGAGAGTGGAATGGTGGGAACCAGGGGCTGAGAGTAGGGGAACGAGAGAGATATTAAGAGTACATACATACAACTAGTAGATAAACAAGTATTGGAGATCTAATACACAGTTCAGTGATTTTGGACAACAAAACTGTATTATAAGCATTAAACTTCCTAAGATGCTAGATCTTAATTGTTCCCATCACTAGAAGAAATGATAGTTATGTGACTTGATAGAAGTGTTAGCTAATGCTCCAATGGCAATCATATTGCAATACTAATGCATCGAATAAATATATTGTATATATTAAATTTACACAATATTTTATGTCAATTATATTTCAGTAAAACAAAAGACCAAAAAGGTTTTCAGTGGATAAAAATATAATTTAGCAATCAAAAAACTCTAAGATCACTATGGCTATATGACAAAATAAAAGAGGCTTGGAGAGGTGGTAGGGGTAAGGGAAAGTATATTTTTCAAAAATGAAAAAAATACAGCTGCCTACTTGAAGAGAGCAGGGGATCTCTAAATGTGTGGCTGACTGGTGAAGTAAAAATAATTACTATAATAATTTCAAGGATCACCCTAAAAGACATTCTTAAATTAATATCAAGTTTTTAAAAAGACACCAGAAACAGGAAATGAGCTAGAGAATCAGTGGGGGCCACTTTATTATCACGCAAAACTTACACTCAGGCACGAAAGAGTGGTAGTAGAGCCACACAGCGAGGGTTTTTTCTTTACTGAGAAAGCCACAAAGGACAATCCTGAATCTAAATGAAATTTGAAGTAACACAGTCAGAGATATTAGATCATAAATAGGCAGGCAGAGTTCAAGACATGATGGTAAATGATATAAACTGAAGTGACATTTACTCAACTTTTTGAAGAAACTCAAGGGTGAAATAGTAGAAAAGCAGTTTAAAGTCATAATATGTTGCCAAAATAGAACTGGAAGATTTTTAAGATGACCTACATTCACCAAAACAAATGAACAAACCCCACAAGACAATCTTTTTTGGGGGAATTTACTTCCATAATCAGCAGCCTGACAGAATAAATATCAAAATGTAGAGTCCTGAATTAACATTATATGTTTAGGAGAGAGAAAAAAACCTCCTGGCATTTATGTTTCAGATGCTATGGAAATCAAATACATCCCCCTTCTCTTCTAAGGTTCCTCTAGCCCTGCTCTAAACCCAGTGATGCCTTTATCAGAATATGTTCATCTAATAGAACCGAAATTCTCTGATAAACTTCATAAGACAAAATATTCTGAAGAATTAAAATAATCTCTAACAAGATGAAAAATGCTGCCAGCTTTTTGGCCTTTGCAATTTTCTTTTTTTCTGAAAAATTTCCCTGAAGAGGAAACACTCCCACTCCATACAGAAGGGCTTTGAATTGGGCAGGAATCACAGCCCCCAAAGATGACTTATCTAACCAAACTAAAGAGTGCCAACACAGATTCTGAAATCCCTCATGGACTTAGAAATCCACATCTTTCTGGTAGTTAACTCATCTGGTAGTATTACTTCATTAGATAAATACAAAAGCAAAATATCAGTAAAATTACTTGTTATAACTTTAAGAAGTAAACTCAACACTGCTTCCAAAAAAGTAAGAAAATGCTGTTCCTGTTGATATTCACATTTCTATTTTTTTCCTCTAATACACAGTTGACCATTAGAGCTATCTAATTAGAGTACCTCTCATAATTCTGGTTCTCATTTTTTGGCTGCAAAAAATGCAGCATTATTAGATGGTGTCCCTCTTATGATTTTTTTTAATTTTTATTGTTGACACTCTTACAGACATCCCCATTTACCCTACATTTTACCCCTCCCACCCAGCTTCTGCCTTCCTTTCCCTCTGGCCATCACCACACTGTTGTCTGTGTCCATGAGTTATGCATATATGTTCTTTGAATTTTTTAAATCATTTCTAATAGATTTAACAAGCTTACAACTCTACAAGTTAATATTGTTTTGCTTTTCTTTTTGTTTTTGCTTTCATCTTCACCTAAATATATGCTTTTATTGGACTTTAGAGACAGGAAAAGAGAGAGAGGGAGAGAGAAACATTAATGTGAAAAAGAAGCATGGATCAATTGCCTCCCTTACAAGCCCCCAACAGGGATTGAATCCACAACCTAGGCATGGGCCCTGACTAAGAATCAAACCTACAACCTTTTGGTGTATGGGACGATGCTCCAAACAACTGAGCCACCCCACCAAAGCCCATAGTTTTTAAATTGAACTTTGGAATCATTTTAAGCATATTATATAAATGAAATCATACAGTATGAAACCTTTGGGAATTGACCTTTTTTATCCAGAAAATTTCCTAAATATTCATCCAGATTGTTGCATGTATCAATAGTTTGTTTATTTTATTGCTGGTAGGTATACCACCCATTTCATTTAACCATGCACCTGTTGAAGAACATCTGAGTTGCTTCTAGTTAGGGAATATTAGGAATAAAGCTGCTATCAACATTTATGCGCCGACACTTGATTTGATACATCTAGCCTCCAGAACTGTGAGGGAACAAACTTCTATTGTTTTAAGCCACCCAGTTTGTGGTACTTTATGACAGCCTTAGGAAACTAATTTTTGTGGATGCTCTTTATCAAACTGAGAAAGTTTTTCTCTGTTCTTAACTTACAGAGATTTTTTAAAACATGAGTAAGTGTTGAATTTGTCAAATTATTTTTCTGCAGCAGATAATATGATCATATGATTTTTCTTCTTTAGTCTATTAATTATGTTTATAGATTTTTGGATAGTGGGCCAGTCTTGAATACATGGAATAAATCTCACTTGATCATGGTGTATAATTAATTATTTTTTAAATTGTTAGATTCTATTTCCTAATAATTTGTTAAAGATCTTTATGTCTACAATCATGAGAATTAGTCTGTATATTTCTTTGCACTTTCTTAGTCTAATTTTGACATCAAGCTAATATTGGTCTCATAAAATAAGTTGAAAAGTGTTCCCTCCTCTACTGTTTTCTAAAAAACAGTGTATACCATTGTTGTTAATTCCTTAAATGCATAGGAAAATTCTCTAGTGAAATCATCTGGACCTAGGCATTTCTTTTTCAGGAGCTCTTTAATTCCAAGTTCAATTTCTTTAATTTTTATAGCACTACTTAGGCTCTTTCATCTTGGTTCAGTTTTGGTACTTTATGCATTTAAAGAATTGGTCCATTTCTTCTAAGTTGTTGAATTTATGAGCATAAAGTTGCTAAAAATATTTCCTTAATATCCTTTATTGCCACATGACCCCTTTAAATCCTGGTATTGGTGATTTATGTCTCCTTTCTTTCTGTTTTTGTCATTCTTGCTAGAGGTTTGTCAATTGTATTGAAATTTTGAAGAACCAGTTTTACATTCATTAATATTCTTGTTTTCCTATTTTCAATTTTATTGATTTCTGCTATTATCTTTATTATTCCGTCCTTCTGTTTACTTTGAGTTTATTTTGCTCTTTTTTCTAGTTTATTGAAACTTGTATTATTGATTTGAGAATTCTCCTGTCAATTTTGTAACATTTAGTTCTGTAAATTTCCTTCTCTGCATTGTTTTACCTGCATGCCACTAATTTTGATGTGTTGTGGTTTAATTTCATTCAGTTCTATGCATTTTAATTTTTCCTTTGAGACTTCTTTTTTCACCTATGGATTGTATAGAAATGTGTTTTTTAATTCTTAATCTTTGAAGATTTTCTTACTGGTTTTCTGTTACTAAATGTAGTTTGATTACATTGTGTTCAAAAACCATGCTCTGTATGATTTCAATTCTTTTCAATTTGTTTTGTGATCCTGGATATGGTTTGTTATAGACTGTTCCTATCTTCTCAAACTTCATATGTTGAAGCCCTAACTCCTGAGGTGGCTTATTTGGAGATGGGGTTTCTAAGGAAGGGATCAAGGTTGAATGAGGTCATAAAAGTGAAGTCCCAATCTGATAGTATTAGTGTCCTTATAAGAAGTGATAGCAGCCTTGGCTGGTGTGCCTCAGTTGGTTGGGCATCAGCCCGTGCACTGAAAATTTGCAGGTTCAATTCCTCTTCAGGGCAAATGACTGGATTGAGTTTGATTTCCAGTAGTGGGCATGCAAGAGGCAGTGGATTGATGTTTTAGTCTCTCTCTCTCTCTCTCTCTCTCTCTCTCTCTGTTTCTCTCTCTCTTTAAATCAATAAAAAATCTTTTTTGAAAAAGAAGAGATAACAGAGAGCTCAGTTTCTCTCTCTCTCCCTTCTTCCCTCTCTCCATTCATGCGCAGAAGAAAGGCCATGTGAAGACAAGGAGAAAATATCTGTTCTATTTGAATGGCAGAGGATCCTGCTGCTACACAACTACAACCCAATTGTAGTAATAACAATATTCATTCTCTAATTCATGGATACATTCATTTAATAATACTGTAATAGGTAATAGGAGACACTGGCACACATAAACACTTAATAAGCATTTATTGAAGGAATGAATTATGAATACCGACAAAGTCTCAGTTCTCAAGAAATGCACAGTGTAGGGCCAGGCCATTGAGAGAGATAAACATACAAAAAATAATTGCATTAAAAATGCAAATATGCTTAAGTAGTGATATTCCCTCCAGGAGAATATGACAGAAATCACAGATCTCTAAGACAATATTTCATCCTTTCTTGGGCACATATCTGGACCACAATATAACATTTAATATGGTGGGGAGAGGGACTGGGGAGGGGGATGGGATGCGGTGGAACAGGTCATTGGGGAGAAAAAGGGACATCTGTAATATTTTAAACAAAAATAAAATTAAAAATATATATATAGTTATGTGTGGCTATGTAAGTGAGTAATTTCCAATGAAATGTGAACAGTAGTGACACACCCCATTTCCAGGTCTAGATTCTAAAACCTCCCATGCATGCTCTTCCATGCTTTTTCTCCCTTCTGGCTGCCTAAGATGTTGATAATCAGGGCAATGGGAATCCATGTTTTAACCATTGGAGTGCTTTCTCAACTTAGGTATTGAACAACAACATAGAGGAGAGTTATCCCACAAAAGTGAAAAATATCTCACAAATGTTAACCAGAAAAAATATTTATATAGTGTAAATGTGATAAAATTTTAGGATCTGTTACTGCAGCCTTTTAAACTATAATTACAAAGAAAAAACAACTGTTCCCAAGGAAGTAAAATAAGGATTCACAGAGGAAGTAATGTTTGAACTGGGACTTGAAAAATGAATGACTTGTCTTTGCATCAGTGAAGGAAATGGACATACCTGGCAGAAGGTATAACATGTTCAAATGCATATAGCCATAAAATGATGGGAATGGCAAGATGTGCATAGCTGGAGCATGGGAGACTGAGAAAGACACAGAGAAAAAGTGATAGGAAAGGAGGCTGGAGAGCAGATTAGGCCCAACTTTGCAGGGTCTTTTATGTATGGAGAGAATTTAACTTTATCCTTTCAGTACTTGAGGAAACAGTAAAGGTTTTTAACCTGGGAAATAAAACAATAAGATAGCAACTGAAAAATGTAACTGGAGTCATCAATGGTGATTGATTAGCCTTTGGATGCACCAAAAATAAAACTCTGTCTTTCAGTTCCAATGCCATAAATGAGATAAGAATTTTTTTTAGAATTATACCCACTGCTGAAAAAATATGCATATTCTAAAAAGCTCTCAAAAAGAAATATTTAAATAGAGGGAGAAGAATTACAACTCCAGTTCAAGGTCTATACATTAGAGATAATTATATTAACCTGAATATGCCTTTTTTCCAAAATTCTTAATATTTTCCAAATTCCATAATTGTTGAGTACTGTGCTTTTGACTCTCAGGAATACTAAAAGCCTAAACACTGTATGTACAAAGAGGTTTACAGAAAAGAGTGTAAACTATATTTCACCTCTTATAGTGTATAAATTGAGATATTAAATAATAATAGTGTCTATTTAAGATTTGGAAATCCAAACATTGATATTTGGATTTTTCACTACATTAAATTAGTTTTCTTCAAACTTTACTTCTTTTATATATAAAATAGCATTTAAAAGAATATAGTGAGATTCATTTCTGTTTAGTATTATAACTAGCCAAAAATGTAAAAAAAAAAAAAAAATTACCTATATATAGATAACAACTATTTATTTGTAGCATAAATGGCAGAAATATTACATTGCAATTGTACATAAATATTTTTCTATAGTGTAAGGACATAATACAATACTTTATTAATATTTAGAGGACTAGGTATAAATACAAAAGCAGTGAAATTTCATAAATTCAAAAATTTTGAAGATTAACTGAAGATAACTTTTCCACTTCAAATTATGGCCTTGTTTGACAAGGTCATGGCAAACTAATTATTTAATGCAGAAATTCAGGGTTTTTCAAATTATTATATCACTAAAGAATACTATGCCATCAAAGTAAGTGTGTAAAATACGAGGTACTCTCTATTTTCACAGTATCCCTGCCAAAAAGATGGGCCTCCTCTACTCACAAAGACAACGCATTCCTTAAAAAGTGAAAGATATCCGTCACTCAATACACCTTTTCATTTTGCAAGACTGAGCCCCATATTCTGTAGAAATTCTCAAAATGCTTTAATATGGCTTTCATTCGAATTTATCACAGCTATGATAAAAAATAATACTAAAGGTTTTGATAACATATCTTCAACTACAGTAGTAAAAAAAGATATCTTTAAAGGCTTTATCTTACAAAATGAAGCAATGAATAATACCAAGAAATTTCAAAGATATCTCTTATAATCTGTTCTTCAAATAGAAAGGAAAGAAAGTTGATATTAACAATTATCAAATTTATCTAAATTTTCATTATTGACATGTCATCTCTAGTCCTTCTGAAGTAACTGTGTTATCAATTATGACTACCCTAAAATAAAAATATTTCTTCAGCCCTGGGATGTTTTCATTGTGCTTGTCAGGATATTTTGTAAGATACTATTTGCTTCACTGCAGTTTGGTTGTATATTGTCTTGCCTTGCCAGCAACCATGACAGCTCACATGTCATGGTTGGGGCTTAGCCACACAGCGAACCTCAGAGGAGAATCCTCCCAAGAACAGGTCAACAATCCAGATCCAATCACAACAGGAGAGTCCAAAGAACCCACAAAAGGGAAATGCTTAGAGCAAATATCTCAGAAGTATAAGGAAAACACACTTTTGGGCTCCACTGGACATACACTACAAAATCCCACCCCACAAGACTGGGAGATAGCAAGTATATCTAATATACATATACAAACACTAAGGATCACTGAGGAGACAAAGAAACAACCCCCAAACTAAAGAAAAGGAAAAATCTCCAGAAAAAGACCTTCATGAGATGGAGTTAAGCAAGTTATCAGAAATAGACTTCAAAGTAATGGTTATGAGAATGCTCAAGGAAATTAATGAAAACAACAAGACACTTAATAGAAAGGTCAAGGAACTTAGTGAAAACATGAAAAAAGTGCTAAATATCATAAATAACACCCAGACAGAAATAAAGAATACTATATCTAGTATCAAGAATACACTGGAAGGAATTAAAAGCAGGATCAATGAAGGAGAAGATCGAATAAGTGACTTAAAAGGTAGAAAAAATACACTCAATCAGAGCAGCAAAAACAAAAAACACTTAAAAAACATGAGAACAGTATAAGGGAACTATGGGACAACATGAATCGAAACAACATTAACATCATATGGGTGCCAGAGGGTAGGAAAGAAAACAAGGGATAGAGAACTTGGTGGAGGAAATAATGACGGAAAACTTCCCTACACTAACAAGGGAGAAAGCCACACAGTTCAGGAAGCACAACGGGTTCCAAACAAGAGAGAACCAAGGAGACCCACTCCAAGACACATCATAATGAAAATGGCAAATGTTAAGGACAAAGAGAAAATATTAAGGGCTGCAAGAGAGACACAAGCAGTGACCTACAAGGGAACCCCCATAAAGCTAACAGCAGATTTCTCAACAGAAACACTTCAGGCAAGAAGGGAGTGGCATGAAGTTCTCAAAGTAATGAAAAGCCAGAACCTGAAACCAAGAGTGCTTTATCTAACAAGGCTATCATTTAAAATTGAAGGTGAAATAAAGAGCTTCCCAGACAAAAGAAGGCTAAAGGAGTTCACTACCACCAAACCAGCATTGCAAGAAATGCAAAAAGGACTTCTTTAAGAAAAAAAAGAAGTACTGAGAGAAAGGTACATCAGCATAAAGGGGAAAAATGACTTTAAATAAGTATATATCAATAGTAACCTTAAATATAAAAGGAATAAATGCTCCAATCAAAAGGCAGAAGGTAGCAGAATGGATAAGAAAACAGAAACAAAATATATGCTGTCTACAGGAGTCCCACCTGAGAGCAAATCATTCACACAGGCTAAAAGTGAAGGGATGGAGTAAAATATTCCATGCAAATGGAAAGGAAAAGAAAGCTGGAGTAGCAATACTTACTTCTGATAAAATAGACTTCAAAATAAAGACCATAACAAGAGAAAAAGATGGTCACTACATTATACTAAAAGAACCAATCTTAAAGGAGGAAATAACCCTTATAAATATATATGCACCCAATATAGGAGCACGTAAATATATAAAAAATTTTTTGGTGGACTTTAAGGGAGAGATCAATAGCAACACAATCATAGTGGGTTACATTAACAACCCACTGTCATCACTGGACAGATCATCAAGACAAAAAATCAACAGGGAAACAGAGACCTTAAATGCCTCACTAGATCTAATGGATTTAATTGACACTTACAGAACATCTCAAAGCAGCAGAATACACATTCTTCTAAAGTGCACATGAAACATTCTCAAAAATAGACCACATGTTAGGGCACAGGAAAAGCCTGTACAAATTCAAGAAGATTGAAATCATATCAAGCATCTTCTCAGATCACAATGCCATAAAACTAGAAATCAACCACTATAAAACAAAACTCAAAAATATTCAAACACATGGAGGCTAAATAGCATGTTATTAAACAATGAGAGTGTTACCAATGAGATCAAGGAAGAAACCAAACACTTCCTAGAAAAATGAACAAACAAGAATGCAAAATCTATGGGACACAGCAAAAGCAGTCCTCAGAGGAAAGTTCATAGCAGTACAGGCATACCTCAAGAAACAAGAAAAAGCTCTACTAAACCATCTAACACAACTACTAAAATAATTAGAATAAGAACAGCAAGAGAAGCACTGAGGAAGTAGAAGGAAGGAAATAATAAAGATCACAGCAGAAATTAATGACATAGAGACTAAAAAAAAAAAAAAAAAAAAAAAAAATCAATGAAACCAAGAGCTGGTTCTTTGAAAAGATAAATAAGATTGATAAACTTATAGCCAGACTCACCAAGAAACAAAGGGAGAGGACCCAAATAAATAAAATCAGAAATTAAAGTGGAAATATAGCAACTGACCCAACAAAAATACAAAGAATCGTAAGAAAATACTATGAGCAACTAGATGCCAACTGGACAACATGAGTGAAATGGACAAATTCCTAGAAGCATACAGTCTTCCAAAGCTTAATAAGGAAGAGGCAGAAAAACTGAAGAGGCCAATAACAATTAATGAAATTCAAGCAGGAATAAAAGAACTCCCAGCAAACAAAAGTCCTGGACCAGATGGATTTACAGGTGAGTTTTACCAAGCATTCAAAGAAGAATTAACACCTATTCTCCTCAAACTATTCCAGAAAATTCAACAGGAGGGAAAACTCCCAAACTCTATTTATGAGGCCAGCATCATCCTAATCCCAAAACCAGATAAAGACACTACGAAAAAAGAAAATTACAAGCCAATATCTCTGATGAACATAGATGCTAAAATCCTCAACAAAATATTAGCAAACTGGATCCAGCAATACATTAAAAAGATCATAAACCACAACCAAGTGTGATTTATTCTGGGGATGCAAGGCTGGTATAATACCCACAAATCAATGAATGTGATACATCACATAAACAAAATGAAGGACAAAAATCATATGATTATATCAATAGATGCAGAAAAGCATTTGACAAAATCTAGCACCCATTTTCTAGAAAAACTAGGCAAAGTGGGAATAGAGGGGTCATATCTCAACATAATAAAGGCCATATATGACAAGCCTACAGCCAACATCATACTCAATGGTCAAAAACTAGAACCATTTCTCTTAAAAATAAGAACAAGACAGGATGTCCGTTTTCACCACTCTTATTCAACACAGTATTGGAAGTCCTTGCCACAGCCATCAGATAGGAAGAAAATATAAAAGGTATCCAAATTGGAAAGAAGGAAGTAAAACTGTCATTATTTGCAGATGACATGATATTGTACATAGAAAACCCTAGAGACTCCCCCAAGATACTATTAGATTTGATAAATGAATTTGACAAGGTAGCTGCATACAAAATCAACATTCAGAAATCAATGGCATTTTTATACACCAACAATGAAATCTCAAAAAAGGAAACTAGAAAAACAATACCATTTACCATTGCAACTGAAAAAATTAGATACCTAGGAATAAAGTTAACCACGTATGTAAAAGACCTGTACTTGGAAAATTACAGGACACTGAAAAAAAATAGAGGAAGATATAAACAAGTGAAAAATATACCATATTCATGGCTTGGAAGAATTAATATCATTAAAATGTCCATACTACCCAAAGCAATTTATAGATTTAATGCAATTCCTATTAAAATATCAACAGCATATTTCACAGAGCTAAAAGAAATATTCCAAAAATTTATATGGAACCAAAAAAGACCCTGTATAGCCATAGCCATCTTGTGAAAGAAGAACAGCGTGGGAGGGATCACTTTACCAGATATCAAACTCTACTACAAAGCCATTGTAATCAAAACAGCCTGGTATTGGTACAACAGCAGACATATAGATCAATGGAACAGAACAGAGATCCCAGAAATAGACCCACGCCATTATGGTCAGTTACTATTTGACAAATGAGGCAAGAACATAAATTGAGAAAAGACAGTCTCTTCAGTAAATGGTGCTGGGAAAACTGGACAGATACATGCAAAAAAAATGAACTAGACCACCAAACTTTCACCACACACAAAAATAAACTTCAAATGGATAAAAGACTTAAAAGTAAGTCACGAAACCATAAAAATCCTGGAAGAAAACAGGTAGTAAAGTCACAAACGTCTCACATAGTGGAATTTTCACTGACACATCTCCTAGGGCAAGAGAAACAAAAGAAAAAATAAACAAATGGGACTACATCAAACTAAAAAGCTTCTGCATAGCAAAAGAAATCAGCCTCAAAGTACAAAGGAACCCTACAGTTTGGGAGAACACATTTGCCAAAGATGTATCTGATAAGGGGCTAATTTCCAAAGTGTACAAAGAACTCATACTACTCAGCAAGAGGAAGACAAACAATCCTATTAAGAAATGGGCAAAGGACCTGAATAGACACTTCTCCAAAAAGGACATACAGTTGGCCAAGAGACATATGAAAAAATGCTCAATGTTGCTAATCATCAGAGAGATGCAAATTAAAACCACAATGAGGTATCACTTCACACCTGTCAGAATGGCTACTATCAACAGGTCAACAAATGACATGCGCTGGTGAGGATGTGGAGAAAGGGGAAACCTAGTACGCTGCTGGTGGGCAAGCATACTGGTTCAGCCACTATGGAAAACAGTATGGTGGTTCCTCAAAAAATTGAAAATGGAACTGCTTTTTGACTCAGTGATCCCACTTCTAGGAATATATCCTAAGAATCCTGAAACACTAATCAGAAAGAATCTATTCACCCCTTTGTTCATAGCAGCACAATTTACAATAGCTAAGATCTGGAAACAGCCCAAGTGCCCATCAGTAGATGAGTGGATAAAAAAAGCTGTGAGACATTTCCACCATGGAATACTATGCAGATGTAAAGAAGAAGGACCTCGTACCCTTTGAAACAGTATGGATGAACCTAAGCAAAATAAGCCAGGCAGAGAAATACAAACATCACATGATCTCACTTATATGTAGAATCTAAAGAACTTAATAAACTCATGAACAAAATAGATTCAGTGACATGGAAGCATGGGTCAGACTGACAAATCTCAGAAGGAAGGAGGTGAGTGGGTAGTTGGGGGAGGAGAGGTTAACCAAAGTATTTATATGTATATGTATATATGCATAACCCAAGAACACAAACAATGATGTGGTGAGGGACTGGTAAGGAGGGTGGGGCGGAGTGGAAGGGATCAATGGGGAGAAAAAGGGACATCTGTAATATTTTGAACAATATAAAATATATATACATATGGCCCCCCAGAAAATTAAGTGGAGCAGTGAAGCTTTCATCTTGAAAACACTCGCCAAACTAGGTGGAATTAAGCATTATTTTTGCAGGTTTAAAAGATACCAGCAACACTTACGGCAATGGACACACGATGCAGTGTGAAGATGATGTTTTGTTGAGTTGTACACTTGAAACCTATGGTTTTGTCAACCAATGTCACCCCAATAAATTCAATTAAAAAAAAGATACAAGGAGCAGAAGAAAAGCACAGGACCTCTTCAAGAGGTGGAATCAACCAAAACATCCTCATACAAATCTTGAACCTTAAATTTTTTAGGTTAATTTAACAATAATCAATAAATATACCTGCATTTTCATTAGATAAAAATTGACTGTGTTGAGTCTTGGATCTGAATGATGATAGAAAATATAGTAAAAAAAAAAAAAAAAAGTGGGAAAGCTCCTGACCTGCAGAGATGGAAGGATAAAAATTATACTGCTTCTCTTCAGAAATCATCCAGCAAGAAAAAGTGGAGTCAAATTATTAAAGTTTTCAAAGAAAAGACTCACCACTCATTGAAATTACTTTCCAAAATTGAAATAGATAAAGACTTCCTCGGACAAACAACAATTGAGGAAATTTGTTGCTACTAGATCTGCCTTGCAACAAATGTTTTAAAAAGTTCTTCAGATAAAGGAAAAGTCATATAGGTCAGAAACTCAGACCTACATAAAGAAAGAAAAAGTATTAGAGAAGGAATAAATGAAGGTAAAATGAAACCTTTCATTTCTCTTGTACCTAATTGATCTAACATGTAACAGTTTGCCCAAAATAATGATAGCAATAATGTGTTCATTGATATAGCTTATAGATAAGCGAATTGAGTGACACAGTGTTATAAAAGACAGAAAGGAGAAAATGGGAATTCAATTATAAGGTACTTGCACTACCCATGTAGTAGTACACTCTTATTTGAAAGTGGGCTTGAATTAATTGTAAATGTATATAGCAAATGTATGGACAGCAACCAAAAAAGTAAGAAATGAAATATAATTGACATACTAAGAGAGGAGACACATTGAAATACAAAATACTCAAAACTGGAGAAGACAGGAAAACAATGGAAGACAAAAAAAAAAAAAAAGAATGAACAGGGCAACTAATAGAAAACTAAAAAATATGGTAGATAGTAATCCAATTAGATCAGTGATCACTTTAAATATTAATTGTTTATATATGCTAGTTGAAGACAGAGACTGTCTGAGTGAATAAAAAAAACGAGACCCAACTATTTGTTGTGTAAAAAAAAACCAAAAACAAAAACCCTCTTACATATAAAGACATATATGCATTAAAAGTAAAAGGATAGGGAAAGATAAAACATACTATCACAAACCATATGAAAGCTGAAATACCTATAACAGTATCAAACAAAGCAGGCTTCAGAACAAGAAAAAGTATAAGGAGTAAAAAGGGCATTAAATAATGATCAGATATCAACTCTACAAAAGACATAATAACCCTTAATGTGTATGTACCTAAGGACAGAGTGTATAAATATGTAAGGCAAAAACTGGTAGAACTAAGGAGAAGCAGATGAATCTACTAATAGAGATGAAGACTTCAAAACCCCTGTGTCAATAATTAACAGATCCAGCAAGCAGAAAATTAATAAGGACATAGTTGAACTGGACAGCATCAACAATTAGCTTGGTTTAATGTACATCATTAAATTACATTAACCAACAACAGCAACATGAATACTTTTCTCAAGTTTATACAAAACATTCACCAAGAAAGACTACATTCTAGACCATAAAACACAACTTAACAAATTTAAAAGAAGAGAAGTCATGCAAAGTATATTCTCAAAACACTAAGGAATTAAATCAGAAATGAATAACAAAAAGATAGGTGGAAAACCCCAAAACACAACACACTTCCAAAAAATATATAATTCAAAAAATTCTCACAAGAAATTAAAACATATTTTAAACTAAATTAAAATTGAATTTATAGCTCAGATGATGTGGCTCAGTGGTTGAGCATCCACCCATGAACCTGGAGGTCATGATTCAATTCCCAGTCAGGGCACACGCCCAGGTTGCAGGCTCAATCCCCAGTAGTGGGCATGCAGGAGGCAGCCAATCAATGATTCTCATCACTGATATTTCTATCACTCTCTCCTACTCCCTCCCTCTCTCTGAAATCAATAAGAATATATTTTTAAAAATTGAACTTATAAAATGTGTGAATGCAGAAAAAAGCAGTAGAGAAAATTTATAGCATTGAATATTTGAATTGAAGAAAGATCTAAAATCAAAAATTTAAGTTTTCACCTTGGGAAACAAGAAACAGTAGAAGAAATTTTAAAAATAAATAAATAAAAGAAGAATAAATTAAACCCAAAAATAAGCAGAAGAAATAATAAAAATCAGAGCAGAAATCAATGAACTTGAAAACAGTAAATCAACAAAATCAAAGGCTGATTCTTTGAAAAGATCAATAAAATTGATAACCCTATAGTCAGGTTAACTAGAAAAGAAGAGACAACACAAATTACTAACAACATAAATGAAAGAAGGGCCATCACTGCTGATCCTGTGGACATTAAAAAGATAAGAAACAAATATTATTAACAACTCTGGGGTCACAAATTTGATAAATCAGATGAAATGGAACAATTACTTGGAAAACAATCTACCAAAACTCACACAAGAATTAGGCAATCTTGATATGTCTATATGTATTAAAGAAATTAAATTGGTGATTCATGACATACCAAAGCAGATGGTAAATTCTAACGAAGTGAAGTCAATGGCACATTTAAGGAAGAAATTATAGTAATTCTTTACAATCTTTTCAAGAAAATAGAAGCAGCGGTGAAACTTCTTAAACCACTCTGAGGCCAGCATTACCCTCAAAGGAATACCAGACAAATACATACTCAGATATATGTACCAAAGATAAACTCAAATAAAAATATAACAAGAAAGTTGAACTATAAACCAATATCTCTCACAAACATTCAAAAATCTTCAAGAAAATATGAACATACTGATTCAATTATAATAATGAATAAAAAACAATTATACACCATGACTTAGTGGGATTTATTCAAGGTATGCAAGGCTCGCTCAACATTTGAAAATCAATTAATGTGTCCTGGCCAAGTAGCTCAGTTGGTTAGAAACCCCATATGCCAAGGTTGTGAATTTGATCCCTGGCCAGGGCACATACAAGAATCAACCAATGAATGCATAAATAAGTGAAACAACAAATCTCTCCCCCCCCTCAATAAATAAATTTAAAAAAATTAAATAAAGAAAATCCACTCATCTATTGATGGGCATTTGGGCTGTTTCCAGATCTTAGCTATTGTAAATTATGCTGCTATGAACAGAGGGGCGCATATGTTCTTTCTGATTAGTGTTTCAACATTCTTAAGATATATTCCTAGAAGTGGGATCACTGGGTCAAATGGCAGTTCCATATTAATTTTTTTGAGGAACCTCTATACTGTATTCCATAGTGGCTGCACCAGTCTGCATTCCCACAAGCAATGTTGCAGGGTTCCCCTTTCTCCACATCCTCACCAGCACTTGTTATTTGTTGATTTGCTGATGGTAGCTATTTTGAAAGGTGTGAGGTGATGTCTCATTGTTTTAATTTTCATTTCTCTGATGATTAGTGACTGAGCATTTTTTCATATGTCTCTTGGCCATCTGTATGTCCTCTTTGGAGCAGTGTTTATTTAGGTTATTTATCTATTTGTTTATTTTAATTTATCTTTGTTGAAAGTATTACAGATGTCCCTTTTTTTCCCCATTAACCCCTTTCACCCCCCCCCACTCCCTACCCCAGGACTTCACCACACTATTGTCTGTGTCCATGGGTTTTGTATATATGCATATAAGTTCTTTGGTTAATCTCTCCCCACCCACAGACCCCTACCTTCCCTCTGAGATTCGTAGGTCTTTTCCATGCTTCTATATCACTAAATCTATTTTGTTCATCAGTTTATTATGTTCTTTAGATTCCACATATAAGTGAGATCACATGATATTTGTCTTTCTCTGCCAGGACAAACAGTTTTTTAAATGCGATTTTTAATTCACAAAACAAAAATATCAAATAACTGAGGCTCAGTTTAGTAAAATATGTACAAGAACTGTCCAGTAAAAACTACAATACATTGCTGAGAATAAACTTAAATGAATTGAGAGTTATACCATGTTCATGAATTTGAATTTTCAACATTGTTAAGATATCAATTTTTAAAAATTAAACTACAGATTCATTTTAATCCAAACCAAACTCCCAAGAATAATTTTTGTGGAAATTGAGAAGCTAATTTTAAGTATTTAAATAAATGCAAGTGATCTAATATAACTGAGGCAAGAAGAATAAATTTGGAGGATATGTACTACTAGTTTTCAAGACTCACAATAAAGCTACAGTAATTAAGGCACTGTGCTATTGACAGAAAGGTAGACAAATAAATCAATAAAAGAAAATAGAATCCAGAAATAGACTACCTTGATAACTATCTCACACCATAGAAAAAATTAAATCAAAATGAATCATATTTTTAAATATAAAATGAAGCAAAAAATCTATAGAAGAACACATAAAGGAATAATAACTGCATGACATATGAAGAGGTAAAAGATTTCTTTTAAATAAGATACAAAATTCACTGATAATTTTAAAATTACACGCTAAACTTTATTGACATGAAAAATTCTTATCTTGTTCATCAAAATCCCATCATTAAAACATTCAAAAATAAAAACTTTTGTGTAATAAAGGACACCATGAAAAAAGTGAAAAGACAATTTGTAGGATTAGAGAAATTAATAACATATCAAGGGACTTATATCCAAAATGTATAAACAGTTCTTAGAACTCAATTATAAAAATTAAAGCCAACTAAATATGGGCAAAGGAATTGAATATACATTTCTCCAAAGAAGACATATAAATGGTTAATAGTCACATGAAAAGATGCTCAACATCATTAGCCATCAGAGATATACAAATGAAAATTGCAATGAGATGCCACTTCACACCTACTAAGATGGCTATAATCAAAAACAAGCCCGGCCGGGCGTGGCTCAGTGGTTGAGCGTCGACCTAGGATCCAGGTGATCGGGGTTTGATTCCCAGTCAGGGCACATGCCTGGGTTGTGGGTTCGATCAATGACTCCTTCATCATTGATGTTTCTGTCTCTCTCTCTCCCTCTCCTTTCCTCTCTCTGAAATCAATAAAGATATATTAAAAAAAAAAAAAAAAAAAAAAAAGACGATAAAAGTGTTAGTGAAGATGGGAACTCATATATATTGTTAGTGGGGATTTTAAAATTGTGCAGCCATTTTAAAAACTGGTCTGGAAGTTCTTCAAACAATTAAACACAGAGTTAAAATATTATCAAGCAATTTCATTCCTAACTATATTTTGAAGAAAATTTAAAACATGTCCATGTAAAATTTTGTAAATGAATGTTCGTAAGAACACTATTTATAATAGCCACAGACTGGGAAGAGCCCAAATGCCCATCAACAAATGAATAGATAACAAAATGGGGTACATCCATACAAGGAATATCCATATTCAGTCATAATAAGGAATCAAGTATTAACACATGCTACAACATAGACAGACCTTAAAAACATTATTCTAAATGAAAGAAGCCAGTCCCCAAAGAGCACATATTGTCTGAATCCATCCATATGAAACTTTCAGAATAGGCAATCTACAGAGATAGAAAGCAGGTTAGTGTTTGCCAGAGGTTGGGGGTATTGGGGACATGATGGTTGCACAATTCTAAAAGGCATTGAATTGTATATTTTAAATGAGTAATTTGTGTGGTCTGTGAATTATGACTCAGTGAGGCTGTTTAAAAATACATCATTATTAAAATGAAAAGGCAAGCTAGAAGAGTGCAAAAGATATTTGCAATGCATATAGCTAACAAATGACTCATATCAAGTATACAGAAATAAAACATAAAAATTAATAAGAAAAAAAAAAACAATGCAACAACCTTGAAAAGATTCTTTACAAAAGAGTATATGCAAATTACCAATTAGCATGTGAAAAGGTGCTCATCATCATTATTCCTCAGTGAAAAACAAATTAATGCCACAATGAGATACCACCCACCAAACTTGCTGTAATTTAAATATTGACAATACTAACAGTTAGAAAAGATGTGGAAGAACTGGAACTCTCATACATTTCTCCTGGAAATGTAAAGCTATACAGCCACTTTGGAAAACTGTTTGGGGATATTTACCAAAGCTAATCATACGCCTACTCTGTGACTTAGGGCCCAGCAATGTTACTCCTGGGCATATATCCCAATGTAAAGAATGCATATATTCACAAAAGACATGTTACAAGATTGCTCAGAACAGCTTTTTTTATAGTAGTGAAAGACTGAAAGGAACCCAAGTACTCATCTTCAAAATATCATGGAATACTCATACAATGCAATACTACTCAATGATAATAATAATAATGCACACTAATGTTAGCACAGCAACATGAATGGCTCTCAAATACATAACTTTAAGCAAAATAAGTAAGACTCCAAAAGATCACCTACTGTATGACTGCATTCAAATGAACTTCTAAAACTGGCAAAACTAACCATTAATGTTAGAAATCAGAATAGTAGTTTCCTCTAAGGGGATTATAGACAGGGAAAGTTTACACAGGAATCTTATAGGGTACTAAAAAATAATTATTTTTATCAGGGTGATGACTATATAGGTGTATACATAAAATTTTTAAAAAAACAATGGCGTGTACAATAAAGATTAGTGTACTTTATGCACTTTACTGTATGTATGTTATCCCTCAATATAAAACAATGTCATCAATAACAAAACATGATTCAGGCAAAAGAAGCCAGACAGAAAAAAGTAGATACTTTTTTGTATATAAAGCCCAAAAACAGTCAAAACTAAACGATGTATTTATTAAGGACACATATGTAAGTGTTAAAAACTTTAAAGAAAACAAGGAAAAATTAACACAAAATTCAAATGTTTATCTCTTGGGGAATAGAAGGGAATTAAACAGTCATGAATGAGGCGTTTGGGGGGATAATAATATTTTATTTCTCAGACTGAGTAGTACATACATGGATATTGATTTTTAATTTCTCCATAGATTGGCTATTATAAATAACGCTGCAACAAACATAGAAGTGGACATATTTTTTTGAACTAGTGTATTGGGTTTCTTTGGATATATACCCAGAAGTGGAGTCGCTGGGTCATAAGACAATTCCATTTTTATTTTTTGAAAAACCTCCATACTGCTTTCTGTAGTGGCTGCATCAATCTGCATTCACACCAACAGTGCACGAGTGGCAAAGGACCTGAATAGACACTTCTACAAAGAGGACAAACAAATGGTCAACAGACATATGAAAACATGCTCAATGTCACAATCATCAAAGAAATGCAAAGTTAAAGCACACTAAGATATCATCTCATTCCTGTCAGAATGGCTATCATTAATACATCAACAAACAACAAGTGTTGTCAAGGATGTGGAGAAAAGGGAATCCTTGTGATTTTTATTTTTTTTATCAACTTAGAAATACTTTTCCATACATTCTTTTGCATACGTGCTAATTTTCAAAACTAAGAAAAAAAACAAAACAAAATAAAACTACTACCCTACAAAGGAACAAATTCATTAAAGTATATCACATAAAGTTGGTTCTCTGAGTATTTCACTAATATTTTAAGGCTAGGTAATTTTCTAAATTATCTATTTCTTACTATCAAAAAAGAGAGAGTGCTTCATAACTGGTATGGAATAAAAATATTATATCCAGCCTTGCTAGGGAACTAGTGTCAGAAAATGTATCTGCACATTAAGAAAATTTTCCAAAAGGAAATACTCAGAATGTTAAAGTAGTGGAATTGAATTATGAGAGTAATCAAATAAATTATGTGCAGCACTGGCAAAAGAGTAACAAATGATAATACACCAGAATAGTGAACTAGCCCAGTATGCTTTCAACAATTTTTTTCTTTGCAGGATTCATTGCAGTGTTGTTTATAATAGCAACAATTGAAAGTATCTTATGTCTAGCAGTTAGGTATTAGCTAAACAAGTTATAGTGCATTCATACGACAAAGTATTCTTCAAACTATTAAAATGAATATGTAGATATTCTATACCTGTGCTGTCTAGTACAATAGCCACTAGCATTATGTGGCTGTCTAAGTATAAATTATAAAATTAAATAAGATTTAAAATCCATTTACTCAGTAGAACTAGCCACATGTGGTTAGTGCCTACTGTTTTGGACAGTGTGAAACAATATTTCCATCATTCTGAAAAGTTCTACTGGAAAGTGTTGTACAGATGTCTTCAGCAAGTTGTTAAGCAAGAAGTGTAAATTATGCAGTTAGAAGATGAATAAATTCTGGAGATCTAATGCACAGCATTGTGATTATAGTTAACAGTATTGTATTGTATATTTCAAAGTTGCTAAGAGACTGGTTCTTAAATGTTCTTACCACAGAAAAAGAAATAATAAAATTATGTGACAGACATGATGAAGGTGTTAGCTAACACTACCATGATAATCATATTGCAAATATATAAATGTATCAAATCAACACATTGTACACCTTAAACTTACATAATGTTATATGCCAATTATATCTCCATTTTTTTAAAAAAAGTATAAGTTATAAGAATAGATTCATTTTTAATCTATATTTGTATTTGTGCATATTTGTGGAAGGATATACCAAAATGTTAAGAGGACTAGCTTGTGGAATTGTGGGTAATTTTTGCTTGCCCACAGATCTCAGAGGGAAGGTGGGTAGGAGGGTGGGATATAATCAACCAAGGAACTTATAATTATATATGCATACCCCCATGAACACAGACAATGGACAGGGGAAAGCCTGGGGTGCGGTGAGAGATGGGTGGAGGAGGGCAAAGGAGGAAAACTGGGGGACATCTGTAATACTCTCAAGAATAAAATAAATTTAAAAGTATTTTAGTATTCAGATGACCACTCATTTAGAGATGGATGAGAGTTTCATTTTATATTCTGAGTGAGAAAATTTAATTACCCCTAATTTTTTTTCTTTATTAAAACATCATGTTAAATCCTTTTTAAAATCTTTATTGTCAAAGGTATTACAAATGTCCCCCTTTCCCCCCCATTAATTCCCTCCACCTAGCATCCACTCCAGCCCCAGGCCTTCTGCATACCAATGTCTGTGGTCATGGGTTATGCTTCTAAACATATAAGTTCTTTGATTAATCTCTCCCCACCCACTCCCCCATTCCCACCTTCCTTCTGAGATCCCTCAGTCTGTTCCATGCTTCTATGTCTCTATATCTATTTTGTTCATCAGTTTATTTTGTTTATTACATTCCATATATGAGTGAGATCATGTGGTACTTGTCTTTCTCTGACTGGCTTATTTCACTTAGCATAATACTCTCCAGTTCCCTCCATGCTGTCCCAAATATTAAGAGATCCTTCTTTTTTACAACTGCATAGTATTCCATTATGTAAATGTGCCACAACTTTTTTTATCCACTTATCTATTGATGGGCACATGGCCTGTTTCCAGATCTTAGCTATTATAAATTGCACTGCTATGAACATAGGGGTGCATAAGTTCTTTGTGACTGGTGTTTTCAGTTTCTTAGGACATATTCCTAAAAGTGGGATCACTGGGTCAAATGGCAGTTCCATTTTTAATTTTTTGAGGAATCTCCATACTGCTTTCCATAGTGGCTGCATCAGTCTGCATTCCCACCAGCAGTGTACTAGGGTGCCCTTTTCTCCACACCCTCGCCAGCACTTGTAGTTCGTTGATTTGTTGATGGTGACCATTCTGACAGGTGTGAAGTGATACCTCATTGTGGTTTTAATCTGCATCTCTCTGATTAGTGACATTGAACACTTTTTCATGTCTATTGGCCATTTGTATGTCCTCTTTGGAGAAGTGTCTATTGAGGTCCTTTGCTCATTTTTAAATTGGATTGTTTGTCTTCCTTTTGTTAAGTTGTGTGAGTTCCTTATATATTTTGGATATTAACCTTTTATCAGATGTATCATTGGAAAGTATGTTCTCCCATACAGTGGGCTCCCTTTTCATTTTGTTGATTGTTTCTCTTGCTGAACAAGATGCTGTAATGCTGTATCTAAGCTCTAGTGTTTTTTTCCTTTTAGGTGTTTGTATCAGTTCAATCTAATAATATCCTAGTATATCTTAATATGCTGGATACTGTTTTCATATTCATTAGCTGTATGCCCTGCTTGGAAGGAGGCAGGAATAACTGTGGGATACTTTATTTCTGTGTTTCTGCAAGCTGTATTTATTTACAAGCACTTGTTTTAAAATTTTGCTTTTATACTTTCTTAGTTTCTAATCTTTTATATAGTTCTTACAGTGTTTTTCAACTGGCCAGATAATATGGTTTAGTGATTAAAATATTTTTTAGGAATAAAATAAATAAGATATTAGTCTTTCTCCTTTAAACCTTTGCTTCTTGATTCTTTCGTTTGTTCCACTAATCCAAATGTCTGTCCTTTCAGAAATACCACATTGCCTTGATTTTTGTAACTTTATAATAAATCCTGAATTCACAATGTGTGAGTACTCCTACTTTATTCTTTTTCAACTCTTTTGGCTATTCTAATTTCCTATATAAATTATAGAATTGGGTTGTTGATAACTACAAAAGATCTTGCTAAGATTTTGGTTTTGATTGCATTGAATCTAAGGATCATTATATCTAGAATTGACATATTAAGAATATTGAGTTTTCCAATTCATGAAAACAGCATACTTGTCAATTTCTTTAAGTCTCTTTTATAAGTGTATCACATAAACACATTGTACAACTTACACAGTGTTAAATAAGTCAAATATATATCAATAAAGCCTGAAAATAAACAAACAACAACAAAGAAAATGACAGGCTTCAAGTCTCATTACTTCTGGTGAACCCCATGAGAGAGTAAGCAATACAAATATCTCTTCCTGACTAAGTTTTTAATCCTTACTTGTTGTTGTTGTTTTAATTTATTGACCTCTGTGTTTCGGCAGCCCCTTTCTACTTCAACTCAATGATGCACACCTGGAAGTAATTTAAAAATAGTTTTAAGTGGGAAAGAAATTCCCTTACTTTGATTATTTGCTGAATCCCATTGTCAGGAAGAGAACTCTTAAGTGGAGTTTCCTAAAAAGTTCTTGGGGCCAAAATTTTATCTCCTGCTAATACTGTCTTATTGATCACCATTATTTTATTTTGGAATATTATAAGTGGTTGTTTTCAGCCCTATGTTCATAGCAGCACAATTTACAATAGGTAAGATCTGGAAACAACCCCAGTGCCCACCAGTTGATGTGTGGATAAAAAAGCTGTGTGACATTTACACCATGGAATACTATGCAGCTGTAAAGAAGAAGGATCTCTTACCCTTTGGGACAGCATAGATGGACCTGGAGAGTATTATGGCAAGTGAAATAAGCCAGGCAGAGAAAGACAAGTACCACATGATCTCACTCATATGTGGAATCTAATAAACAAAATAAATTGATGAACAAAATAGATACAGAGACATAGAACCATGGAGCAGTTGGAGGAATTTCAGAGGGAAGGTAGAGGTGGGGAGTGGGGGGCAGAGATTAATTAAAGAACTTAGATGCAAAGGCCTGGGTGGGAGGTAGGGGTGGGTGCTGGGTAAAGGGGATCAATGGGGGAGAGGGGACATATGTAATACTTTCAACAGTAAAGGTAAATTTTTCAAAACTGATTGTTGTTTTTTTAACTCTGAAAGTTCTACAAATTATAGGAATTTTAATAAAATTTGATTATAAACCACAAGCCTCCCTTTGGCTATCTCTGGACTGCATTGTGTCCCTTGTTAAGACAACTCATTAGCTAAAAAAGCACAAGGCTGAAAGATACACTGACATTCTGAATTTTAAAAACAATTTCTGTAACACTTCAGTCTCCATCAGCAGCATGTGGTCTCACTTCCATGATGTCTTAGGTGACTGTTTTACCTGTAACAAAAGTACAACAGGTTTCTTGTCTGAAAAATCTGTCCTTGCTACTTGATACCTAAACATTTCCACATTTTTAAGATATCAGGAGGCAATGAATTTTCTTTGTCCTGTATCCAAATGAATTGAAAGCATATTTTAAAAATAAGTGAAGTGACATTTTTTAACAAAATTAAATAAGTTTCATATGTCTATTGTATGGTGTGTTCACCACCCCAAGTCAAGTCTCCTTCCATCACCATTTATTTTCCCTTTACCTTAATAAATTCAACAAAATGAATAAATAAATAAAATGTTTATAAACATAGGTGGAGAATTAATGGGTGAATTAGTAATAATAACTAAAATAATATAAAAAAATGATTATTAATTCCAAAGAAAATGCAAAGTTGTAGAGGAAATTGAAACTATCATAGTATAGTAACTGGCTCACCTGTGATTTACATTTACACAGGCAAAGCACTGTAAACACAGTATACTTATAATAGGAAAATGAAGGGATGGGAAGAGTGCATGTATATGGTGTAGGTATGAGTGTGTATTTGGAAAAAAAAGCAAAATCCTCATATGCCATAGTGAGGTGTTAACAGATGTCTAAAACTAAAAAATCAAAACACGGCAATATAAATATTTAGTTCAGAAATAATGAAATAAGTATCAAAATATAGTGATATAAAGGTTAAATAAAGCTGCCTCTGGAGAGGATAAAATAGGTAAAGAGGACTGTTTTTAAACAAGCTTTGTAGAGACATTTACTTTTTCAACCATGTGCCCAAATGCAATAACAAGAACATAAATATAACCCTGCCAAGGACTCTACAACTTAAGTATAGTTTCAGATTAAACAGAAGCATTGGAATTGGGCATCTCATCTTTTTCATGACTATGAACCATAGGCTACTATGGAAAGCCCAATAGCTTTTTGAAGTTTTTCATTGTCTTCTATGATTCCCACTTAACTTTAAGTGGCAAGATAGATCCTGACAAAGTAAATGAGAAGGATGTATGAAGGCAACCTTAAACAATGTAGCATTCTATTTTCAGCTGAGATATAACAGCAGCAGAAGGCACATAAGTTTGATTTGGGTAACCATCAAAGACTGAATGTTTCCAAACAAAGCTTCCAGGATAACACCACCATAATCTGAAAAAAAAAAAAAAAAAAGGATTATTATAAAGCTATGAACCATCTTCATATGTATTTTGGTTTGGTACAACACCCTATAGTTCTAGCCAAACTTGAAGATAGCTACGAACCATTAGTTAATTCATATTATGTATGGCAGCATTAATCATAACATAGCTTAATATCATACTTGAAACTCTATTAGACAAAATTTCCTCAATTCTTTGAGGTACTCCATGTACCTAACCTCTTCCAACATTTCCTCTAAAGTTGCAAAATATTTTAAAAAATTAATAAAATGATGTGATCAGTATCTAGTAGACAAAGGTGTTTAGTAAATATTTGATAAAGATGAAAAACAGACCTGGGAAAATAGTGTAGAATTGGCTGAAAATTAAAGTGACAGAGGGGTTTTTTTTGTTTTTTTTTAAATACAAATTTGAAGTTGGGGTGATAAGAATAATACTAGAGGAATGTGTAAGAATGATATAGTCATGATGAAAAAGACAAGGATTACAGATTATGTTGATATATAGACTTATTTGTGTGAAATAATGTTAAGAAGAGAGAGTAACCAAAGAATTTATATGCATATATGCACAACCCAAGGACATGGACAACAGTGGGGAGATTGACTAGGGAGGGGGAAGGAACGGGGGGGGGGGGAACAGGTCATTGGGGAGAAAAAGGAACATCTGTAATACTTTAAACAAAAATAAAAATTAAAAAAAAAAAGAATAACATCAAACTTTTCAAGCATTTTACTTCACTGATTACAGTTAACAAAATCATGAGCCTACACTAAATGATGAAAAAAGAAATGAAGTCCTACAGAGTTTAATGTTCAATGGGTTTTATTTTCTGTAAAAACATTAAGTTAATATATCCACTAAACTTGTTCATGCCAAACACCTAAGAATTATATTTGATTCATACCTGTCCCTCATACCTTAAATCCAATCTCTCTGTAATTTCAGTAAACTTTACCTCTCAAATACCTGTATATCCAAAATTTGCCCATTGATGTTTACCTCTACAACTGTCACTATTGTTTAAGGCACCTTTAACTGGAGCACTGAAATACTCTCCTAGCTGGTCTCTCAGCTTTAACTTTTGGCAACCATCAATCCAAGTGACAGCCTTAGTGCCCTTTTCAAAATGTAAATCAGTTCATGTCACTCTCCAGCTCAAACCTCTTCAGTGGCTGCCCATTGCATCTAGAATAAACTCCACTCTCCTTACTCTGACCTACAAACCCCTCTGTGATGTGGACCCCGGCTTTCTGACCCCACTATAATTCAGTACACTGCCTTCTTTCTGTTTCTCCAACACTCCAACCTCACACCTGATTTTGTGCCTTGTACTTCTCTTCCTCTGCCTGAAATTCTTCCTTTGATCTTTGCATGGCTAGCTCCTTTCTGGCATTTACATCTCGGAACAAAAGTCCTCTCCTTTGAGAGAAAACTTCTCTGATACCCAACACAGCTATGTTCTCTATCATATCACCCAATTCCATTTTTAAAACTGCATTTTTCACTACCTCATATTTTCTTATGCATTTATTTATTTGGCTACCCCCTACTAGAACATAAAATCCATGAGAATAAAGACATCCAAAACCCTCTCTGGAACATATCTGATTTGTGATAAATATTTTTAAATAAATGAAAGGGAAAAGGGCATAAAAATGGTTCAAAATAAGGAACAACCTGAGGATACAGAAATTCTAATGTATTTATCTGTCCTTTTCCTCCATCTCAGAAACATTAGAAAACGCTTTCCCCTAGCCTTTTTTCAAAAGAGTAGACAAAGGTAAATAGGATTAAATAATAAGTAAGTTGCAGAAATGAGAATAAAATCCACCTCTCCTAAATTCCAGTATGGTATTCTTTCCACACCTTCCTTATTATTAAAAGTCAGCATTATCAAATACTGGTTCTATTATGGCATGAAAAAAAATCTTAAAGGAAGGTTTACTCATTAGTGAGAAGACCTAATGAATTAAAGAGAGAAGTTTGACTCAGGAGTATGTGTTCTGCTATGTGTGAATACTTAAAATTTTAAAACAAAGATAAATCACACATGTACAGCTGTCATGAAATATTAACATTTAGCCAGTGTTATGAATGATGACACCTAGAAGTTAGACATGTATTGCAATACAGTTGCTAAAAATAATTTGCAACTTTGCAAAATTAAATTTTTAACACATTAAACTTTCAATTCACAGAAACAGTTTGTATAGTAAATCAGTTTCAAGTAATAGAAATTTAAAGAAATATATCTCTTCTATTGGGTCATGCTTTTATTTTAGGCATAAACCTACAGTTCTAGTAAGTTGAGTAAGCCTTTTTTTTTTTTTTTAACTTAGGGTCAGAATACCAAAAAGTCAACTTAACCTGGGTATCTAAAAACTTCCAAAATTTATTTGTAGAATTAATAATAGTTTAAAAGATTTCCAGATCACACTATGCTTTCACAGTTTTTCAATCTTTTTAATTGTACAAACACCCCAAAACTTACAATTATTGCTTATAACTGCCTCTAGATCATATACATTACAAAATAAGAGAACATGATTTTTATATCCTCCAGCACATTCTTTTGGGTATAAAGTAGTGGATGAGACAAAGGAGTCACAAGCTATCAGAATGTGACATGTATGCATTTGCAAATCAAGCCAAAGTATTAAGTAACTAACCCAGAGGAAGGCCATGCAGGGAGCATGAAAGACAATAGATTATCCCTGAATTCAAAAAATTTACAATCTTGTCAATGAAAACAAATTTACATTACAAGCCACAATTATATTTTACACAGATATACAAAGAGGGTCAAACAAATCAACTTTAAGAGAAAAGTAAGTCTTTCCTGGTAGTTATCATCTTGAATGATTAGGAACTGTGAATAGGGTTTCTCAATTTACATGTTTCACTTTTGGAGCTTTGATTCTATAACATCTCAAAGATTCCAACGGAGTGCTGAACCATGTGACAAAAGTCTTCAGGTGGACCTAGAAGCTATCTTTAAAGAAACCTTTTTCAGTAGGCAAAACGTTTTGTTCCGTTTGGCTTTTGTTTTTTAATTCTGAAAGCACCAATTTCATTTTCCAAGGGACACCTCTTTTCAGATGCAAATGTAACTATTTCTTAAACACTCTATTCATTTGTTAACATTATTCCTTTCTGAGTCTAATTAACAAAAGGAAGGAATGTTTTTATACTTGGCTCCAGATTTTGAATCAATGTGAAATATTGATGTTTCCCTTTTCAGACCAGGTTTTTCTTTAAGGTATCTTTTCTTTGATTGTAAAATATGTTATACATACAGAAAACTATATTAAAAGCAATGTGAAGTTCAAATAATAACGACATAGTGAATGTCCATATAACCATCATTCCGATTAAGAAATAAAATCCCAGGTATTTTTAACGCATTGTCACAGAAAGAAGGGAGCAGTTTACTATGAGAGTCTAAATTTTCTTGTTGTTCCTTGATAAAAAAAAAATGAAAGTTTTTCCTTCTTACGTCTCTTTTGATTCCTTAGTTCCAACTTGAAAATGTCCTGAAGTAAATAAGCACAAACATATCACTTCTTAACTCCTGAACCCAAATTAATATTTTTACATAATAGCTCATAATACTGCAAATGGTGTATTTTAGGTGAAAAGGGAACATAAGTAACCAGCAGTGAAACATTTAAAGCTTATTATGTTGTTGATGTTTTCATAATTAAGATTTATTATCCTGTATTGTTGCTATTTTTAATAAACCTCTGAAAAAGATTGACAAGGGAGGAATATTTAACAGACCTAAACAAAATGTAGTCTCTAACATGTCTCACAAGTGCAGTGGCCCTAAATACTGAAGAAGGGGATTAAATGGTGTTTCATAACTTTAAAAAAGTAATACATTGTCTTCCAGGCTCATCACTTTATGTAGTACTTTGTATTTTGGTAAAATATTTCATACAACAAGGAATTACTGAGTTCAGTGCAGTATTAGGCACCATGAAGGAGTTAACAAAAGTGGAAAAACGTAATCCCTCCTTTCAGGGGGACTTACAAAACATTGAGTAAGATAAAGCACCCACTAATGAGGCAACTGAAAAGTACTTAAAATCCATAAACAATTGCCTACTAGTAAAGTACAGACTGAATACAGAAAGTCATGAAAATAAAAATGGTTAAACTTCAAAACCAGTTTGTAAGGCAGTTGTTTTGAATTTAGAACACATCTTGCCAACAAAAATGTTATAAATAAATGTTAACTGAATTTAAAGACTTGCCAAAAGAAACTAATTTAATTCACAATATATGAAAATTATGCTTGTATATTTGCTAAAGTATAAGAAAGCAAAAGTGTTGTAATACTAACAATTAGGCAAAAATTGGAAAATAAAAATTATTATGAAATAGGTTTATAAATATATCTGGACATATTATGAATGTTGATGCTTGAGAAAGATCATGTTTAGTTAAAGCAGGTAGATGAAGATTTCTGTGAAGATTCTGAAAGGGATCCCTATGAAGAGTACTTGTGATCCATGAGGTATCTCTAATTAAACTTGGAAAAACATTTTTCATTTTCGTTCACTCATTTAACAAGTATTGAGGATCTCTACTACATGTCAGGCACTGAAAAACACATCAGAACACATAGAGCTTACATTCTAGTGGGAGGGGACGACAAAATGTTGTCAAGAAGTGATTTGTTCTTCCTTGATAAACGTTTATTATCACCATTACTCTGTTTATAGACAGCATTAATTTTATACTTATCACCTTAAATGATCAGAGTTGAAATGTGTCTCTTTTTCCAAATGGAACTAAAAAAGGTAGGGGAAAAATAGGGTACAGTTTGTTTTGTTCATTAAAAAATATGTAGGGTACAGACATTTCCTGAGGTTTCTGACAACTGCAAGATGAGAAATGAATACATATAGGAAAAGATTAGCTTAGTTATGATGAATGAGAGAATAAAATGGGCATGGTTCCATTGAGGAGAAAGATGTATCAGGCAGAAGTCACCAAGTCTTGCCATCAGTCATGGAGAGCTTGGACACCATTAAATGTAATCTGGAGGAGGAAGCAGTCTGCAGTGGCCATTTAAACCTGTCTTAGACATCTCTTTTCTCCTCTTTTCCTCCTTTCTTTCCAGCCTGCTTCCTTCTTTTCCCTCCCCTCCCTTTCCCCCTCCTTCCCTCCCCTTCCCTCCCCACTCCTCTCCCCTTTCTTCTCCTTACCCTCCCTCCCCTCCCCTTCTCTTCCCTTCCTTTTCTTTCCTTTCCCTTCCTTCCTTTCTTCCTTCAAGCAAACATGTATTGGTGATTTTCAGGCACTTTACTAAACATTAGGGATACAAAGATGAATATGACACAGTTCCCAGACCTGGTCCTCAAAGTGTTTATAGTCTAGAACAGTGTTCCCAACTCATGGATTAGTTATCCCCAGGGGTAGTACTTTTAACTACTTAACAACTGTGTAGTACAAGGCTACTAATTAGAATATAAACTCATGGACATGGACAACAGTGTGGTGATTGTAGGGGGTTGGGGGGCAGGGGTGGAGATTATAGGGGGATAAATGGTGATGGTTAGAGACTTGACTTGGGGTGGTGAACACACAATACAGTGTGCAGATGATGTGCCGTAGAATTGTGAGCATGAAGCCTGTATAATTTTGTTAGCCAGTGTCACCCCAATAAATTCAACAAACAGGGAAAAAATTAAGAAACAAAAATCTTTGCAAAAATAAAAAAAGAATGTATGCCAAAGTTCTAGAGTAGGGTCCTGGAAATCCACTACTGTGACTATAGTTAACCTTATAGTGGCTTGGGACAGTGGAGAGGTGGGAGGTCCTGAAGGAAGGGCTAAAGTAACCAGGACAATTAGGTAAGTAAGAGGATTTTGGTGGGGGTGAGGGGGACAAGAGGAGGGAGTTCAGGGAACTAGCTTTTTACCAAGTGGTAGAAAAGTATTAGTCATTTTAACGACTGTCATTTAACAATGATATGACCTTATCAATGAAAAACAATAAATTCCTCAGCTCTACATACATGCAATTATTAGGAAAATTATTCAGTGGTTGTGAGTGAGGGAGATAATTGGCATTAATCCGTGATTGGGGAGGTGAGGACATTCAGGCATGAGAAATGTCCTAAGTAGCAGTGGAAATAAAGTCATATGCAGAATGCCCTAAAGAAACCAACCTAACTGGAAGTGTGGGCAGTGAGAATGTATTGTAATAGAATAAAGAGTAAATTTGGAAAAATGGAAACATGGGTTGTGTGCAGCAAAGGAGTGAGGAAGAGTGTTGGTTATGGTGTCAATTGGGAAGAAGAAAATTTATATGCTAGAATTAGGAGTTTAGTTCTCACAGAGCAGACAAACGAGGAGGGGCGTTGCTTTATACAACCTTGAGGAGAGAATGGTATGATGCAAGTGAAATATAAGGGGAAATATTCTACTGACTTTGGAGACAGAAGAGGGGTAAGACCAGTTTGAAAGGTTATTTCAGCAATCCTAGTATAGTTGATTAGGGCCCAGACCAGGGTAGTGACTGTAGGACTTGAAGGGAAGAGTTCAAACTGACACATATCGCAGGGTAATGCAAGGAGTGGAGAAAAAGGAATGATGATAAGCATAATAGATATTACATCTTAAATATGATAGCTGTTTTTCTAAACATCAAAAGGAAATTGCAAATCTCCAATACTAATTCCTTTAAAATACCAAATTTAGCCATGTAATGATCCTATTTAATTTACAAAATAAAGATTCTCATTTTTGAAGAGAAGGGAGTATGAACTGATAATCTTTTCCACACTAAGAACAAGACTGCTTGCTGTATACCAATAAGGAGCAGCATGAAGCTAAATTTTTTAATTCATTTAAATTAACATAGAAAATGTATATGGCACAAAATCATGGAAAGTTATGTGAAATATGCTAGGTTTCATTGTTCTGATATTTAGTTTACTTACCTAAAAGTCATTTTGAAATGAAAGTTTTATCTTTTGAAGGTGGGAAGAAATGCTTGATTTTTAACTGAGTTAATTTTCAGTCGACTCCTAAGAAAACAGGGAAGCTTTAGGAGCCTAATTAAACCATGCATTTTCTCTAATTAATTTAGCTGCAGACTGCATGGGAACAAAAGCAGCAAACAGACCTGTTCTGTGTGCAGCAGTTAAGCATTTGACTGTAGTTTTCTCCAGCAGAGGTTTTGAGTAGCACAGAAAGAAAGAAGCAGAGATGCAAAGCCATCATCAGCAAGCAGTGGCTGCAGCCACAAATCACAGGGCTGCCCTTATTCCTGCATAGTATAGAAAACATCATTCATTGTCTATGATTTTATTTATGTCCAAACGCAGAGAAAGCAACCATCATCACTAGCATCATTTTTGAGTATCTAAGACAGCACATTTTCATCAACATAATTGGATGTTAGCTCACAAAAACTATAGAGTTATTACTCAAAGGACAATTTATATATTGGGCAAGAATATTAGGGCTTTTATACTGGGCAAGAATATTAGGGCTTTTATACTGGTCAGTTTTTCCTCTTAGGGCTTATTTTTTTTGAATAATGTCCACATTTAATGCAACAGTTTAATTTTTAAGCTAAGTAAATCCATACTTTTGTTTTCTGTTTTGATTTTAGTAAACTGGAGTTTAAACTACTGATGATCAATGTGAGGAAAAAAGATGAGTTTTTATTACTACTGACTACTCAATTCAGCTAAACAACTACTTTCTTAAAACAGGATTCATAGGATACTCCTTTTAAACGCAAATCCTTTAAAGGCATATGTTTTCACTGGATAGAAACTCCGTTTAAAATTACTGTAGCTATGTTTATCCATTTACCTTAGTTTCTAGGTGTAAAATACCAACTAAAATGCTGGTTTTCTACCCTCAGCTAAACTGGCAAACAAATAAGAAATATTGCAAGCTTTATCACTTTTGATCTGTTGTTTTAAAAATGTGTGTTTGAGATTCTTGGTTCAGAGTCTAAGCTTTATAGAAATTATAACTAGAAATTATAACTGGAAAAAAACTTTAGCTTCCCGGGGTAACTTGTCCTAAATATAAAAACAAAAAAAAAAATCAGGAGACAGGAATCTATAACCAAAGAAGAATAAAGCGTTAAAGCAACCATCTGGTTAGTTCAGGCCAGATATAACATCTTTACTTTTTGCTTAAACCATCTAGATGTCTGTACCACCCCCTACACACACACACACACACACACACACACACATACACTTTATTTTGCCCAAGGAAACCTGACCTAAACTAAGCAACTATTCTATATCAGTAAGTTGTCCAGGAAGATGAAAGTTTAAGTATATGTCAGATAAGTTGTAGCATCTGGTGCAATTCAGTAATGATTAACTCTTCCAGAGAGCTTCAGTGTTGGACAAATTTTAGAACTGAGCTTTGGTTAACCTATGTAAAGAAAATAATATCATTCTACCCACACATTCTCCCTGTTTACAATACTAATATTTGCCCAATTATTTTCTGTTGTAGGAGACATACAAAATAAAATCTTTCTATGAAACATCTCACTATATCTCTATTGCAGCAAAATACAATTTTGGGTACAAATGACCAGCACTGTTAATCTTTCATTATAATTGTTTAAAATTTTCACATTTCTGTTTTTAACACATTGATTAGTCCTACAGGTTTCAACCTAAAGTAGAGAATGTCTTACAAAGTATTGTTTAAGAGTGCTACATAAAATTAACAAGTTTAGATGCACTCATAGTTTGTTGATATGAGAACAAAGTTACTTCTCTCTTTACAATAGCATATATGCTTAGATATATCATGTTTTAAAATAAGGTTGGAAGTGATCATAGTGACATTTGTGGTTGTCAATAGCTCCCTTCTAAACTGCACTACAAACCTCATTTTGCCTAATTTACACACCTTTCAAAATATAAAAGAATCAATTTTAAATGTGATGTTTTTCATCAATATCTTTATTATGTAAACAAGTCACATAAGAAAACACACTAAGAATTTAATAAGGTAAAGAACATAAGACACAAGATAATCTGCCTGGCCAGGTGTGGCTCAGCAGTTGAGCATCGACCTAGGATCCAGGCGATCGGGGTTCGATTCCCGGTCAGGGCACATGCCTGGGTTGTGGGCTGCAGCCGATCAATGACTTTCTCATCATTGATGTTTCTATCTCTCTCTCTCCCTCTCCTTTCCTTTCTCTGAAATCAATAAAGATATATTTTAAAAAAATAATAAGAATGTCCAATTCTGACAATCAGTGTGGCGAAAGGGCAAAATAGTACATTTTAAAAAATGCATCAGATGTTCATACCTTTTAGCTCAGTAATTCCACTCCTTGATGTCTTCCCCAAAGGAATAATCCTAAACATCTAAAAAAGCTATAGGTACAAGATGTTCATTGCAGCATTATTTATAATATTGAAAAAAAAATTGAAAGCAACCTAAATACCTTGAAGCATAGGGATGTTAAGTGCATTAATACACAGCTATCTGGAATATTTTGTTGCATTTTAAATGATGTTTAGGCTCATCAGTAATGATATGGGGACATGTTATTATATAATGAATGTCAAGTGAAAAGAACAAGATACAACACTACATACATTGTAAGCCTACCACTGTATATGGAAAAAATTCTATAAAGACATGAGGATTTGAAAAATCTATTGTCAGTGTTTTCCAAATTTTATTTAACATGCAGTTTAATGTTTTCAAATACATTGAAACTGTTATATTTTTACTTAAAGCACTTGCAAATGCATTGCATTGTTTTCAAAACATTACTATCTAAACCAAAGAATTTATATGCATATATGCACAACCCAAGGACGTGGATAATGGTGGGGAGAGGGACTGGGGAGGGGGATGGGATGGGGTGGAACGGGTCATTGGGGAGAAAAAGAGACGTCTGTAATATTTTAAACAAAAATAAAATTAAAAAACCCCACAAAAACAACCCACCAAGAAAACATTACTATCTAAAGCAAAACCCTGTGCTTGGAAAGACATGTGAAATATCATACCTATTATAAAAATCTCAAATTATTTTATCTATTATCATTTTGGTTATAAGTGTAGGGAATCTTCTACATATGTGACTTAGGCAGCTGAAATATGTAGGCTGAAGCAGCTCTAGTCAGGGTTTTTCTCAACATCCACACTCTTTCTGCCTCCAGCTCCTTTGAGAAATCATGGCTGCTCCTAGCACCTGTGAGTATACTGCTCTTATAAACCTGCAGCAGTAGAGGAAATGTTATGATTGTTTCTAATATTTGGGGGATAACCAAAACCAATTTCTTTTTTCATCAAACTGGAGCATAAAAAATGTGCCATTCATTGAAATATATTTATTGTTTCCAACAGAGTACAAATTCTTAAGAGGACAGAGATGGGGTTTATTTTTATGATGCATACATTGCCTAGATTACTGCTATATTTCATAAATAATATCCTTCCCAACATCTACCCTAAGACAAAGGTGAACCAAGGTTTTATTGTTTTAGAAAGAAATACCATGTCTCCTCCCCTTTTCTCAGCCCAATTCGGTCCTTGCAATTGTGGTCACTCCTTTGACACTTTAATACAATATCGACCAATTTCCTAAAATCCTAGTGAGAGACTAACGGAGAGGAAAAGGAGAGGGAGTGGGAGGGAGAGGGAGTGGGAAAGGGAGAGGGAGAGAGGAGGGGGAAGAAAGAAAGAGAGAGAGAGAGAGAGAGAGAGAGAGAGAAAAGAGGAGAGGAGTAACTGAGAGACTGAGAAACACTTCAGGAGGTTGCACTTACACTCCAGCAGCTTTTCCAGAAATCAGGGAAGTAGTAGTCCTTATTTTTGTGGTGTCAAGTTGTAGACTGAAATTCGGCAAAAATCTTTCTTGACGTGAGGGATGCGAAATACATTGTAGGATATGTATTCCGTGTGATCCTTTGTTCTAGAGCTTTTCTTTTTTTTCTAAAGTTTTTCGGTGTCACTCAAAGAAAAGGAACATTAATACTACTTTGAAATTCCCTTAAAGGTGCCTTTCAAAGCATCTCCCAATGGAAAATATCACGACAGCTCAACACTGGTGTTTCTCAGTAAGACTCGAGTCCAAATTCCCCCCCCCACACATGGCTGTATACGTTGCAGGCCCCCAAATTTGTGTTTTCAGTCACCGTTAATCAAATAGCCAGAAACACCATCTTAGGCAACCTGCGTTTCCTGGGCTAGAAATGAGCCCTGGTTAAAGATTACGTTCACTTTGAAGGCATCGATATTACTCGTATGCTTTAGAGCCGCGGGTTTTTGTCAGGGCTGAAGCGGGCTCAGGAGTGCCTGCAGCGCGGTGGGCGGTGTTCTGAGAGCCCTGGTCCTTAACACGTTTCCAGGGGGATGTCCACACTTTTTCAAAAGACGTCCAGCTCACCATGCTCCGCGGGAGCGAGTGGACCAGACTGTGATAGGAATAGAGAGTTTATGTGAGGGACACAGGGAGAAAAAGAGGTCGCTTGGCTGGGTCCTGTCCCCAAGTCACCGTAGCTCAGGACTTTCATGAGTGTATCACTACCATTAACAGCTACTTGGAGAGGGTTGTTTACCACCTGAATGCTGGACAACCAGACAACCGGTGACCCAAGCCACGCCCCTTAGCTTCTAAACTCCCCTCCTGCCCCCAAACTCATTAATTCATAGCTGCCTTCTTCCCAGACGCTCCCATTGGCTCCTATCACACCCAATGAGAACCTTGCAACAGTTTCACCTGGCTCTCATTTTCCAAATAAACAAACAAACAGTCCGAGGACCATGCCAGCTCTCTCCCAGGCGCTTCCGCACGTGGTTGCACTTGGGTCTCTCAGGTCGCGTCTAGCACCCTCCAGCCAATAGGGCCTGGGCTGTGGCGCCCCCGCCTGGACCTGATCACTGGCGGCTTTTTTCTCGTCCGCCCCCCGCCTCCCCCCTGCCCGTGGCCCTCTCCCTCCGTTCTGTGCCTCAGTGGACTCCTCGTTAGAACCTGAGTGGATAGAGGGCCCCGCCTCCTCCCTGTTGGTCCCCTAGTGACCACCAGGCCTGGAGATTCACCTAGAGGGTCTAGGCAGGGTTGGAGGCGGCCCCGTGTCTCGGGACTGCCACCCTCTCCCTTGCACACCTCTGCTGGCTGCAGTTTGCGCCCATCCACTGCTCCCAAAACCGGATCCTAAACGGCCCGAGAGTGAGACTGTGGTCACGTGTTGTTTTGCCCGCCGCTGTGAGCACTGAGTGGAGTGGGCGGGAGCGCTGGCCAAGGCGGGAGGGGGCTGGGGCGGGCGGACAGGGGTAGACGGCCTCTTCCACCAACCCTCCCTTCCCGGAGCCCCCCCACCCCTCGCTCACCTTAAAACCATCGTGCATCACCATGGCGAGTTGCTCCTTCGCTCGAGACCAAGTGACAAGGAGACTGAGAACTGCAGCAGCGGCTACAGCTACAGCTCTAGCTGCAGTGGCGACCACCACACTTCTTTCCTCGGGAACCCCAACCGCACTCATTGGGACCGGGTCTTCTTGTCCGGGAGCCATGTGGCTCTCCACGGCCACTGGCTCCCGGTCACACTCCGAGTCCGATGAGGAGGACCTCCCCGTCGGCGATGAAGTCTGCAAACGCGGCTACCTGCGGAAGCAGAAGCATGGGCACAGGCGCTACTTCGTACTCAAACTAGAGACCGCCGACGCCCCAGCTCGGCTGGAATACTACGAAAATGCCAGGAAGTTCCGGCACAGTGTCCGCGCTGCGGCGGCTGCAGCAGCGGCGGCCGCCTCGGGCACCGCGGCTCCGGCTCTCATCCCACCGCGGCGCGTGATCACCCTGTACCAGTGCTTTTCGGTGAGCCAGCGAGCCGACGCAAGGTACCGACACCTCATCGCTCTTTTCACCCAAGATGAGTACTTCGCTATGGTGGCCGAAAACGAGTCAGAGCAAGAGAGCTGGTACTTGCTGCTCAGCCGCCTCATCCTCGAGAGCAAGCGCCGCCGCTGCGGCACACCCTGCGCACAGCTGGAGGGAGAGCCGGCCTCGCTGGGGGCGGTAGCGGCGGCGGAGCCACCCTTCTACAAAGATGTGTGGCAGGTAGTAGTCAAACCCAGGGGGTTGGGGCATAGAAAAGAGCTGAGCGGCGTGTTCCGGCTCTGTCTTACCGACGAGGAGGTTGTATTTGTGAGGCTGAATACCGAAGTGGCCAGCGTGGTCGTCCAGCTCCTGAGCATCCGTCGCTGTGGGCACTCTGAGCAGTATTTCTTCTTGGAAGTCGGTAGGTCCACCGTCATCGGTCCGGGGGAGCTCTGGATGCAGGTCGATGACTGTGTGGTGGCCCAAAACATGCATGAGCTCTTTTTGAAGAAGATGAGAGCCTTATGTGCAGACGAATACCGCGCCCGCTGCCGAAGCTACAGCATCAGCATCGGGGCCCACCTGTTAACCCTGCTGTCCACTAGGAGGCACCTGGACATGCTGCCGCTGGAGCCCGGCGGCTGGCTCAGAAGGTCCCGCTTTGAGCAGTTTTGCCACCTCAAGGCCATCGGTGACGGGGAGGACGAGATGCTCCTTACCAGGCACTCCGTACCACCCAGAGAGCCTGTTCCCCACTCCAGGAGAGGAAGACTGCACCTGCCCAGAGAGCGCAGGTCCAGGAGAGCGATTTCAGTGCCAGCCAGCTTTTTCCGACGCCTAGCACCCAGCCCAGTGCATGCTCAGCAGCCTGCAGAAACCCCCAGCAACAGAGCTTGCGGGTTTTCTGAAGCATCTAGTTCCGGTTCTGGCAACTCTGCAGAAGAAGGCAACTGTCAAGGCCAGGAGGGTCAGGAAGGAAGCCCAGGTGACTACATGCCCATGAACAATTGGGGCTCAGGAAATGGCTGGGGCTCAGGAGGTGGCCAGGGCTCAAGTGGCCAAGGGTCCAGTAGCCAGAGCTCAGGAGGAAACCAGTGCTCAGGCACAGGGAAGGGCTTCCGAGGTGGCCACGGCTCCAGTGGTGGCCAGGGTTCAAGCAGCCAGGGCTCAGGGGCCGAGGGTGCAGGAGGACACCAGTGTTCAGGAGATGGCCAGGGCCCTGCAGGTGGGCATGGTTCAGGCAGTGGCCAGGGAGCTAGTGGTGGGCACGGCTCAGGTAGTGGCCAAGGACCAGGAGATGGCCATAGCTCAGGTGGTGGTAAGAACTCTGGAGGGAGCAAAGGCTCAGGAAGTGGGAAAGACTCTGATCGCAATGGTGAAAGAGCAAAATCTCTGAAGAGAAGATCCTACTTTGGCAAATTAATTCAAAGCAAACAACAGCAACTGCCACCACCTCCACCACCTCCACCTCCACCAGCACCAGCTGGAGCAACTGGTGGAAAAGGGAAGTCTGGGGGAAGATTCCGGCTTTATTTTTGTGCTGACAGAGCAGCCACAAAAGAGCGCAAAGAAGCCAAAGAAGTCAAAGATGCAGAGACCCTGGAAGGTGCAGCTTGGGGTCCCCAAAGAGCTTTTGATGAAGACGAGGATGACCCATACATGCCAATGAGACCAGGGGTGGCTGCCCCTCTGGAAAGCTCCAGTGATTATATGCCAATGGCTCCTCAAAATGTTTCTGCTTCAATAAAGTGCCATTCTCGATCCCCTTTTGAAGATTCAAGAGGGTACATGATGATGTTTCCTAGAGTGACCCCACCACCTGCCCCAGTTCCTCCAAAAGCATCTGATCCTGATAAAAAGGATGACTGTAAGGACAATGACAGTGACAGTGATTACATGTTTATGGCTCCTGGAGCCGGTGCAATTCCAAAACCACCCCAAAATCCTCAGGGAGGCTCTTCCTCCAAAAGTTGGAGCTCCTACTTCTCTCTGCCAAATCCTTTTCGGAGCTACCCATTGGGACAGAGTGACCACAGTGAGTATGTACCAATGTTATCTGGAAAACTCCTGGGGAAGGGCCTAGACAAAGAAGCAGTGTCAATCAGGGGACCCAAATATTCAGCTTCAACGCCTTCAGTTGAGGGCTTTGAAGCTGCCCTCCAGTCGTTCTCAAAGCCTGGAGATGAGGATTCACCTTCAAAGCCTTTAGATGATGGGTCCCCCAAGGACAAGGCTAAGAGACCTAACCGACATTTTTTTATTACAAAAGGAAATAAAATCGAGGCAAAACCCCAAAAGTCCACACATGAACAGAAAGAGGCTGACAGCTCTAGTGACTACATCAACTTTGACTTCACTAAAAGAAGTAGCAATACACCAGCCCCCTTTATTCAAGGACTGCCACATTTGTCTGGCATAATTGCTAACCCCAGACAGTCACCCTTTTCTCATTACATGAATATTGAGTTCAGAGTGCCATTTCGAAATGCAGGAAACATCCTCTCAAATATTTTAAGAGCTATTCCAGGTGCCAACCGCTTCTTTCTGGACGGTGCTAGGTGGCCACTTCTGCCTCTTCTTACCTGTGCTACAGGTAGCAATGCTCATGAGGAAGGGTGTGAGTACATTGAAGTGATGTTCAACCCAGCAATGACACCAGCCTTGTCTTTTGGTGACCGTGCCATTCGCTATGATGCTGAAACAGGTCGAATCTATGTGGTCGACCCATTTTCTGAGTGCTGTATGAACACTTCTCTCTACCCCAGCCACTGCTCCGAACCACCACCTGTAGCTAGGCTGCTGCAGGAAGAAGAACTGGAGAGAAGACGCCCACAAAGCTTTTCGCAAAGTATCTTTGAATCCGCCAGAGCTGCTGTCTCGGCTTTCCCAACCGACAGCCTGGAGAGAGACCTCTCTGCCTCCTTAGGCTCTGCCGCAGCGGTGGTCCCAGCGCCCACCTTACCCGTGGGTCCGGCTCTAGCCGCCGCCTCCACCCTCCCCGCGACCCCCGGCATGGGCGCAGCCGCCTTGGGCTTCGAGGCTGCCCCTGGATTTAACTCTGCCTCCGTCCGCTGGTTCCAACCTGTAGCTAATGCTGCTGGTGCCGAAGCGGTAAGGGGTGCCCGGGTCGATGCTGGTGGTTCGAACCCTAGATCCAGAAACCCATCTGCAGACCTTGCCAGAGATGAGAACGGGGCTAACAGGGCTGCTTTTGCAGCTGCCGCTCCCCCACTACCACCTCGCCACTGGTTGCCGAGACTCCCCGCGCGAGAAGATTCTGACGAAGATGACCCGTACGTGAGAATGGACTTTGCCAGACCTGAGGACAAGAAGTTCGACTCTCCCCCAAAAGGTTGGTAATTTTAGAATTAATTTCTCTAAAATTAATGGTTATTGCTTAATGAATCGATGCGCTACTATGTCTAAAGTCTTAGGGAAACTAAATCATTAGTTTAAATTGTTGAAATTTCACTTCAGTGTTAATCCAACGACAAAATAAAAATATATTTGTAAAGTGCTTTAAAGTTCCAAAGTGAGTTAATATTTCATTAGCTGGTGCCTATTTAGCATGGAAAATAGAATTCAGTTTTAATTGTGTATGGAATACGTTGTGACGTTTGTAAAAACATAAGTTTTAATCCAATCATCATTTCTTGATCTGAAAAGAAGCGATTATCACTTAAGGATATATAGCATGAGGATGCTTTCAAATATCTTTCCCTAACACAATGATTTATACAAACAGGACATCTTGGATTGAATCCCATGAACTCATTTTCAAATCAACAAGTAAAAGGTGTTTTTCTATAAATGCCCATTGTTAATTACAGGAATTTTAATAAGAGCACAGAATATTAAACAATAACTGTTAGTATTTAGGAGAGGATGACTTTCTTTTCTGAAAGTTACTTTTAAAAGAAGCAGTCACCCTTATGTTAGTTTGCTGTGATTTACCAAGAAGGTTAAATCTCAGTTGTTACCATGAATGTCTGGAAGGAACAAAGCATAAATAATCCAAAACAACAGATGACTAAAAGAAGATAGCATTTGGCTTTGGAATGTGTGTTTTTTCTGTTGATTTGTTTTGTTTTTACACACAGGACAAATTGCCAGAAACTATGAGTTTTCTTTTTCTCTGTCACTAGTAGTGACAGGCAAGTCACCTTCCCTGTGCCTCATTTTCTTTATGTATCTTTCCCCAAAGAGGGTATCTCGTGGCAACTTGATAATAGGTATGAATATTGTTCCAAAGGTTTAAAAAGCATTTAAAACATCTAATTGGTGTGTCTTCTGGGAAATCCAGGAGAGCAAGATAATAAGGCTGGAGAAAGACCTGACCTTAGGGGTGGCCTACCCTGCAACAATGGAAGATTTTTAAAGGATTCCTTTACCAAAGGAAGAAATAAGGAAGAGTAGGAGCTGTTAGAGTTGAACAGAAGACTGAGTAAATCTACTGTGTACATTATGGAACATTGTTATCAGTGTGTCAGGAAACATTCTCAAGAAATGATTTCAGAAGGTGATGTTTCCATAGTCTCAAGTACCTTCCCTTTTTAATAGAATGTGTTTTCCCTAGTGAAGGAAAGGGATGGATCCCAGCAGTTTTCATTCCAGTAGTCAGTTTAGTGAAGATTTTTGCTTTGCTTGCTTTCTGGAATGCTTTTGTGATTGGATATCTGCCCACTGTGCTTGATCAGGCAGAACAAGTCGTGGACTGATCACAACATTCACCTCACAAGCTTCCTATTTAGTGCAAGTGTTGCCCACCCCTCCCTTTTCTCCCCCTGCTTTAGAAAACTTGCCATACAAAAACTCACATTTTCAGCACGGACACATTAAAGAGTGAACATTAAACGGACAAAAGGATGTTTTAATGTGTCAAAGGATTCCATTCAGATCTCCTTTAAATTGTGAACTCCCCCCAACACACGTGCACACACATATACATGATCATCACTACTACTTGAACCATGCATTTAAAATATATAATTCTATTTCCAAGAATTGAATTCATAATCAGCTTTTCAGGAACATATCTATTTTATTCTATAAAGTACACTGAAAAATTGATCTCAGTGTATTGTTTGATCCTAACTGCTGAAGACACCCTTAATGATATTGATGTAGGTCTTCCATAGCTGCCTGTATCCTTGTGGTATCTTGGAAAGGACAAGTTTTCATAGAGGTTTGTCTATACTTTCCAACACTTTTTGTTTCAGCAAAGATTAAAATTAGTGAAATCTTGTTCCTTAAATAAACCCTCATTTTCCAATGATTATCCAGGTTCTATTATCATTATTTTAGCTTAAGTTACTGATTTATAAAAAGCTTCGATTGACTTTGCAGCTATTAAAAAAATTTAATGTTCTCTATATGTATTGTTCATTGAGGAAAGTCCTAACTTTATTGAGTGACTACAGCAAAGAGGGTGTATTTCACAGGGAATACAGGGCTTAGGTTGAAACAAGAGAATGTATGTGGAAGCACTTTGGAACTTTAAAGCACTTTACAACTATATTTTTATTTTGTCTTTGGATTAACACTGAAGTGACATTTCGACAACTGAAACTAATGATTTAGTTTCTTGCAAAAATGGTTGATCCTGAGGATAATTCAAAAACATAATTAAGCTATATAAAAAGAAGGATATATAAAAAGAACTCACTGCAGGAATTGACTTGCTACCATTTTAATGTAAATCGATATGGTAGAGTATGAAGTGTTAAGAACAAGCTGGTTAATTTTGATTTGTTTTGACTATAAAGAAATAGAATAATTCACCCATTTTTGCTCTCTCTTCACCTTCCTATCAAATATTAAAACTATATTTCATGTTAGAAAACAAAAATATATACTTTGACAAAGGAATAAAAGCACAGTGTTTATTAGCAGTTATGTCTCTCAAAGGTGATTTTAATTTATGGCAAGTGCTTAAAATAGTACCTGGCATATAGTAAGTGTTGTACATGAATTATTATACAACTCATCATTGTGGTTACTTTTATTACATTTAGAAACACAAAACGAAATTAAAATTCTCTGTTCTCAAAACCTACCTTTCAGTTAGTCTTTACTTTCATTTAAAGTTGTCTATATGGTTGTTCAGAGGTGGGATCTTTATAGTTGGAATCTGTTTAGAGCGTAAGTTAAATGAAGTAAGACTATAAGGCAGTGAGATAGCTTTGTTCATGTAACACAAAATTAATATATAATCTCATTTTTCCACAGTCACATTGCGTATATGTAAGTACTTTAAAGCCAATTGTTCAAAAGAAGCAGCCAGAAATATAACATGGACTTGACCATTTTATAAATAAAATAATTTTAAAAGTATGAAGTGTTCACATTTTGTATAAGCATTAACATTTAGGAGGAGAATGTAGTTTCTTACATGGTTTAGTCTAACTCTTGACCCACATGTGCATTTTTGCCTTTTATTGCTGTATCTGGTGTAGAATTTGAAATGAGTTAAGGTGAAAAATTCACTGATTTTTTTTTTCCATTCTAGAGATAGGTGGATAAAGCAGCTGTAGGAGGAGTGAAAGAATTGGTCAGCTAAAGTAGCAGTGTTACAATAGCACTTGGTATTCAAAAGCAAGAAAAATTGTAATAATTATCTTTTGAAATTTTAGACACTGTTATTAACACAAAGGAAGTGTAAGCTTCTTTTCAGTGCACTACTGCCAGATGCTCTTGTCATAAATTATAGGCACTGAGAACAAACTGTTTTTGTCATATTGGACTTATTATAAATTACTAGAGTAAATTCTCCATAGAGCAGAGATATCTCAGTCACCATTGATGGGTCACTTACTTTAGGCAACATTCACCCCTCCCCCCCCAAAAAAGAATTAGTTGTTTGTTGTAGAGGTATTTGACCTATAGCAATTACAGAGGAATTCATTCAACTAAAGTTAACTAAAGTTATTGGCAATCATTATCATTTGCATTCATTCTAAGAGTGATACTTCCAGGGTAAAAATGTGAGCCACTAGCAAAATACCTTATTTAAATAAGGACTAGGACTTTAATTGAGCACGGCAGAATATCAAACATGCATAAAAACTCAAACAAGATTTCTTGACTTTTTTCCTTTCTTTAATTGCCAAACTAAAATACTTGCGTCACTGATAAGGAACTGTCGTGGGAACAAACTCAGGCTTCTTAGAGTGACTCCCAATTTTTGTGTTGGAATAGATGAGAACAAGCAGTACAGGGAGAAAAATGGAAAATTGTGTGTGGTTTAAAAGGGACTGTTGTTAAATTGTCAAATTTTGATTGAGGGAATGCTTAGTGCCTTATAATTTGCAAAGTGCATTCACATTCATTATTTTACTGGAGAATAGTAGGTACTGGAACTGAAGCCCGTGGTAAGAATTTTCCTATGGTCAAAGAGGTAAGTAGCAGAGCTGAAAATGAGACCCATACATCTGATTTCAAGCCCATGGGTCCACACAGCACATCACACTACCCTTCAACCAGATGTTCAATCTGTTCTTTTCCTATTGATGAAAGAATATTATATAGTCAAGGATTGGGGAAAATTTTCTTGAATTTGGAAGTTGCAAATTTTTGGTAAGTAATTTATTCAGAGCATTATAACTGTGAACCATCTACCAGAGCTTGAGTAATTTTCATTACATTGAACTGTTGTTGACCATGTCTTAGAATAAAATAATTTGACCTGTACTGAAATTCATTGTTTTAAATCTGGTCTGAATAGGAGTTTGCTAATCTTTACCTCTAAAACACAAATAGTGAATGTATATTTGGATCCCATGGAAACATTGAATGGACGAAAAGTGAAATGAGGATGCATTCAGTAAATTTCCATTAATGGACATTTCCTTAACTGAGGTTGGGTATCTATGGTTGTCCTAATAATTTATTGACATTGCCAGTTATAACAAAAGTTTCTTAATTTTATTTTTCCATATGTATAAAATCTGATATTCTAATCAGGGTTGTCAAAACAGAGTAAAGTGAGACAGGTGGAAGAAAAAGCACTGCAGAAATATATGTTCTTTATTTGTTTAAAAAGTAACTTTGCTTTTGGCAGCCAGGCAAGTAGATTTTAGAAGCCTTGGAAATCGAATCCTCTCTTTGGGACATAAAATTCCTTGTTTAATATTAAATTCATTTTGTTTAGCACCTTTTTAATGCTTTAAGACTATGTAAAAATAACCCAGACATTTTATTGGCAGTATTGGAAAGTAGCTTTTGTAAAATGCTTAATTAAAGCTTACAGTATGTTTTGGCTAAGAGGTGCTACCGGGTTTTTAGATGGTGAGGATCATTTACTGGAAAACATTGCTTGGTCCTGAGTGAGAAATGAGAGATTTAAAAAGTCACCTTTATAATAATGAAATTAATATATTACAACACACAGTTTTTACCACACTATTAGATTGTTGATTTTAAATCTATTGATAAAATTTCCAAGATAATGTGCTTGCCATATGAACTTAAAATATATTCTCTAGCAATTCTGCACTGGTTATTGGTTATGCAGTTATAGGTTTTACTTTCAGCAATGTAGGCTGAACATGAAAAATAGGAATTTTTAAAGATTTTTAAAAATATAGACACATATCCCACTTTAGATTTGCCTTCTTTTAAAGAGTACGTTACAATTTCTGGCTGAAGACTTAATTCCTTTTAGAATTAATGGAAAATATGTACTTAGATACTTTATAAAATGAGAAAAGTGCTATTTCCCCCTAACTTCCTGACATCCCTTTCTTATTGGTAAGGGTTGCATTGGTTATATTATGTCTTAACCTCATGTGCCTTTGTTGAACTTGTGTCCCTAATTTCAGTATAATATGCCCCCTCCTACTCTCTCTCTGGCTAAAAGTATAATGACCAATCTGAGAGTCCCACAGGGCCCATAGAAGACTCATTCCCCCAGATACTGCTTGCTTTTAGTTCACAGCCTGCTTAGGCTTAGCTTGCAGGAACAACCTTCTTTGCAAGGCTCCTTGTTCTGCAGGTTCAAGGCTGTGCTGCGTGCTCTACTCTCAGTTGCTGGCACCGAGGCAGGTGGTCCAGTGTTTAAAGCTATTTTCGTGGTTGGACCGATCACAATATGTTTGATGCTAGTCAGACCCTCTGGTTTTACTGAATATTTAATTCCACATAAATTGTAGTCACTTTAGCTAGTTTTCACAATTTATATAATTTATATAATTTGCTTCTGTGTGATTACTAATTTTCTACTTTGTAGACTCTATCTCTATGAGACTCTGAAGTCTCTCTCTCTATGAAGTCTATGAAGTCTCTATCTCTATGAAGTCTCCATCTCATAGAGATTATAAAGTCTCTATCTCTAAATTTACCTCGAAAATTATTCACATGTGCACCCAAGGTGTTTGAGAGTCTGACCAATGAGTGCTTTTTCATAAGTTGTGCCTTCAGCCTTGAAGGCATAACAACACCGCCCTCACCCTCAGAGCCCCAACTCTGACCCATGAAGGAGTCCTTATTGTGGCTGAAGTTCTTACCATAGTTTTCTTTCACTGCTACTTTGCCCCAAATTATTCCAGCAGCGTGAGTTTTGGGGACACTATTCCTATTGTCATGGCCAGAAGATATATTTCCTGGAGTCCCAAACTGAAACTTCATATATGTCCTTCGACAGAAATGATATTATAAGTGCTGGTTGGGCATAGTCAAAGTAGTTCCTCTTGTTAGTCCAGGAACTGCATAGGTTTAATATAGGTATATGTAGATGAACCTCTGAGCCTACCCACCATTTGTTTATAACATTGTTCCATTGGATAATTTATTCTGAATTTCAACTAAACAATGAGGTTTGGAATATGTCTCCTTTGTAAATTGGAGGCTGCCTATATTAGAATTCTAGTAACTTGCATTAAGTCTGCAGTAACTAGGCAGCAGAGTGAAGTAGCCCAAGTGTGTGTTGGGAGGTAGTGAAAACCTGACCTGGGATGAAAATCCTGTAGCTGATCCCCAACTAGTTTGTATCTAATCAAGACTGGAGTGAACATGCATACATGGTCCAGGGCCTGCTAGTGAAGGGCAGGTGTGAAACAATTGTGATGATCTCTGAGGAGATGGAAGTTTACAAGTGCCATCCATTTCCCTTACAAATTCTTTTGATGAATCTGTCATAAAACTATTGTCACCATGGGGAGAAGCATATTTGATGTTCTGATCTATTAAGGAGACAATAGCCTGGTATGATTGGTATTGGAAAGAGTAGCAGCAATTATTGCTAGTATTCACTCTTGAAAGGCAGCATTTAAGTTTTTACCAAGTCTTAGAGAATCATCCTCCTATCCATTTATTTACAAAGCACAGAAAAGTGTGATGTGATGTTCTTATTTGGAAAAAGGAAGCTATATATAAGCCAGAGGCAACACTGAACTAATAATATCATTATAACTATCATTATACGTTTATATTTGGGGTATATGCTTCAATTTTTCTTCATTTCCTTCCACTTATTTGCCTTCAAACACTTTGATTGTCCCTGTTTGTGTGATCACCAATGTTTGCAATGATAGCATGTGGACTAATAAACAGTGAGGAACTTCAGAAGGACTTGAAAAATATTTTTTGAGTTCTAGGCAAATTTGAGTTGAAAAGATAACTAAGGCAACTAGATTGGGAGGAGTGGAAGGAAGGTATATTGTTAGTTTTGGCTTTCTATGGGCAGGGGAACCATTGTTGTTTTGGACTTCAAGCTAATAGAGGCGTGTTTATGATTCATATAAAGAGGTCTGGAATGCCCTGGAAAAACTGCCTTCTTGGCTTGCTTTACAAATTTCCAGGGATATTGAAGTCATGTGTGCTTTATTAGTATATTAAAAATTAATGTTCAGGTTTATATCATTATACAAACTGAAATATAAAAGTTTACTTCATTTGTTTTTGAGAAGATAATGATATCTGCCAAGTTTTGGGGGCAGACGTAGGAAAATGTTTTGACCATTCAGAGTCCATTGAGGTTTTCTCTCCTACAGAGAAGAATTACTTGAAGAGTATACATCCTATTAAAAGGGATGCAATTAACTGGTCATTAAAAAGAGCTTTGGTTAACCAAAAAGTAAGAATACCAATAAGGTCATTATTTATAACCTGTCAATATCAAGTAGAAATAACACATAAAAAACAGGCGAGATTATTAAAAGCATCAACATTTACCTATCAAGTGGTGAAATGATATAAAAATGAACAGAAGGCAGAACTAAGATGTGCTTGTCAGCCTTTTGATATTCATTTTGCAGACTGTTCCTGAATTGCTTACCTTTGCCACCTAACAAGCTTCTGAGTTACTTCCTTACTCTGTTATTTGGAATGTGAACAGGGAATGTAAACTTATTTAAATATTGGTCTAAGTAAAACAGTATTATAAAGGTAAAACTGTGGCTCAAGTTTCTGTAATGCATTTGAGAAGCAAATTAAATTACTTTTGGATTATCTAGTTTTGGATAGCATTATTCCTTTCTACTATCATGGTTAACTAAGAGTTGACAAATATATTTTGTAAAGTATACTTGAAATCACACCATAATTTGCTAGATTTTAGTATGTTATCAAGCATTCACTCAATTCTGGTTTAGGTGTTATTGGAAAGCAATTGAAATACCAATCAAATTTTTAGTAGAGCCTCCATCATTTAAAAATAATAAAGAAGAAAGAAAAACAACTCTGATAACAAATGTCCCTAATTTCAAGACTAGTATAATGTTGATGGGGTAGTTATATGGAGCTTAATTTGTATATTCCTGGAAAAAAATATGAAATGTAGTGTATTATATTGGTTAGTGAGAAATCCCCTTTAAAGCACATGCATTGTGCTATATATGTGAATATATCATTTATATTAAAAAAAATAGCAAGCAAAATTAGGTGAGATACCTTTGTAATCTTAAATTTCTGTTAAAAACATATAGCTGATAATATCTGCAAAATTCTGTGATGCTAGTCTAGTCTAATTTTGCAGCAGATAATTGAGTTAACTTATGGCTATCACAGACACCTTTCCTCCTGTAAACTTGATTGATACATAGAGTCTACAATTTCCCAAGTCCATTGCTGACAGGAAAGATTACTATCTTTACAAATCTAGGGTATTTTTTTAAAATGTTTTAATGTGGAGGAATGGCTCTTTACAGTGAATTATGACTAATAACCACAAGTAAGTGGGAGGGAAATGGAGACCTTTGATGCTACATCTAGCTGTAACATCTGATGAAAAAAATGAATAGTTAAAATGTATTCTGTTGGTTTAATACAAGATCTTGTACTCAAAGCGTACTCTCGGGAATGCTTTCCATGGATTCTGTTAGGTTGGCTGTAATGAAATAGAATACTTGGTACTTTGATGTAACCTGATCTTAAAGTAACACTAGCATCCCATAATAAATTTGCTGACCATTTATCCCCATCTTTTCTCCGGTTCAGTGCTTTCTTCAGTGTACCCTATCCCCTTCCTCTGCCCCACTCCTAATTATGCACCCTCTCAATAAATAGAAGTCAAAGAGAGTAATAACAGAACTTCTTTTTATTAGGTGATTTCTAGAAAATCTTTGAAGGTATGAATTTGCTCTTTCAGAAGAAATTCAGTGATCTAGTCTAGATACAATAACCAAGGCTGTGCTAAAATTCTTTGACATGTGCTACATAATCTGGTGAAGGCATAATCAGGCATGTAGGATAAGAAAAAAATTATCTTTGCCCAATGCCTGGCTCACTTGCTGGCCCAACTGAAAGGAAATAGAACAGTGCATGCATGCATGTACAAAGTTGCTAGCTACCAGAAGTATAGGAGTGGCAGCAAAACTAGTAACTGCCCTTGTGTCTTTGCTGGAATTGTGTTGGTGTTTGTCACAGGTAGTCAGTAGAGTAAGGTAAGTCCATGCCAAGATATTCTCCTCAATATGGCTCTGAAAAACTGCTAGTTCAATTTTCATTTTGTTTTGTTTTGGAACAGGGTGGAGTGAAAATGCTTCATATTTTAATTCTGCAACTACCTTTTGTTTTGTCATCTTTTTTTCTAGAGTGATAACATCACCACAAAAACACATTTTAGAAGAAAAGTGATGTTTATGGAGTTTCATCTTTGTCTACTCCAGATCTGCCTAAAAGAAAGAAAATTCAGAGGCTTCTGAATAGAAAGCAACCTGAATTTCTAAAAGCCTACAAGTGGATGCTGGCAGTTGAATGATCATAACACAGATAATTCTTACTGCTGCAGTATGGATCCAGTGATTTTTGAATTTTTGTACTTTGTTTTTGTTTTCTGGTTTCCTTCCCCAATCTGTCTCTTTTAAAGGAAACGAATACTGTAAGAGTAAACATCTTACAACTCTTTCCCCCTCTTTACAAAAACATTATTTACATATGTATACATGTGGCCAATATCAATTTTACTGATGTATAATGCTTAGATTTAGTTTTGAAGTTGAACATTTTTTAAATGAGAGCAGATAAAGAAAAGTTGTGTTCATAAAATGGTAGGTATGATCTGGATTTTTTTTTTCTTTCTACGTAGTACATAGGGAAAACATTTCTTGATCAAAGAATTAAATGTCAACTAAACTCTTATCTTGATGAGACATTTCCAATATTTTAAAGGCAGTACCAAAGGGCAGATTATTTCAGTTTTTGCCCATTAGCAAAAATGCAACATTCTATCTACATTAAATGTCAACTAAACTGATATCCTGGTTTAGCATTTCCAACATTGTAAAGGCAGAACTGGGGAACAGATTATTTCTTTGTTCACTTACAACATTGTGACGTTCTGCTTGCAAACTAATTGAGCATTTCCAAAGCCATATATTTTTTTTCTATTTTGAAACCTACACTTCCTCCCTAAAATAAGCAAAGTTCTTCAAAAGGCTCCTGACAAAGCCCCTCTCTGACTGTCTGGACCTCCCCATTTTTCACCCTCCATTCTCCTCCTCTTCCTGGCTCTTTGCCACACACTCTCCCTCTTACGCCCAGGGCTCCTATAAGTAGATCAGTTTCCCATATTCAAGAAATTAATGTGTACGTATCAAACAATATTCTTACTTAAACTTAAGTCAAAAAGAGCCTCTTATAAGGCCTTGTTTCTCTTTGAACAATTGACCTATTAAGATGTATCAAATTAAAAAAATCAGAGCAAGTGTCCTCCTTCTGTTTTTGCTTGCCTCTGATAGAAACTGAATTCAGATTTTAGGAACCTGGACCTTTGAGAACAGGACACTAACAGGTGGTGATCACAGAGGATAGGTACAAAGGTCTTGAAGCTTCCTTAGAGCTTTGTTAGGTGGTAGCATGCAATTCATGACTTGTACCATTGCTGGCAAACCTAATCATCCCACAGGTGAGTATGAGTTTCTATAGTAGTGTAGGAGTGCTAGTGTGTGTGAGCACGTTTGTGTGTATGTACACCCTTGTGTACCTGTATACATGTGATTGTAGATGTACCTATTGTTTGTAACTCTGTTAAAACAATTGCTTTGCATTTAACATGCAACTTTGAAGTAGTGTAATATTTTCTTGAAGTTTTTTGCCACTTGGTTTTGATGTCATTGAATGTGTACTTCTATCTTCAAGCAGGCTTATAGTACATGTTGCTAAACTAACTTTTCTGAAGAGCTGAGTTGACTTCTGTTATCTTCCCTTGCCTACCAACCAAAGGGATGGAGGGGGGCAGCTTTTTTTATTTTTCTTGTGAATGGCACTGAGGAGAGGATATGGCTGCAGTACCAATCACTACTCTAGTTACTGGTCACTGCTAAGACAATTTCCTCAGTTCCTTCAGACTCTTCTCTTTTTCCAACCTAATCAAATAATGCAGAGTGGCTTTTGTTTGTTATGATAGCAACACAGTCTTTTAGGCAGTCGTTTTTCAAGCCTTCAGTCAACATTTTATTTTCAAGTAAGTGAAGTCATAATCGTTCAGAATTGTAGAAAGAAAGATCATTTTGGGGGAAATGCTATACCGCTTTATTTGCATATTAGGTCCAGGGGCTGCCAGCAGACAGAGTGCTGCACAAATGTAAAACTTGCTGAATAAATGAATGGGAAACCTCACACACAACAGTACATACAAATAGAAACAGGTAGAAATAGTCACAGGGACAGCATAACAAATATGCAATCTTTCAGACACTACTTCTTAGTTTACAGACACAACTAATTTATTCAGTATTGTGCTGGAAGAATCTTTTCAGAATACGTGTACAAGCATATCACTTACCTTCCAGCTACAAGTTTATGCTGCTAAGAAAAATCAATGATGGAACGATTTTTTGTGACCTCTACATTTAATTTGGTATCAAACATAGTCACTTGGTCAGTAAAACTTAAAACTTTACACTTCCAATAATTAATTTCATTTGCTATTTCTGCTTCACAGATCTGCTTTGAGTTTCTTTGGCTTTGTCTTCCTTTGTAAATACTCTTATATTCTCTTCTCTTTGTAAACACCTTGTTTGCAGTTTTGGGAGACATTGCAACTCTGTATAGTGTTTATATATATGTCAGACTTGCCTTTCCATAGAGCTACTTGCAATAAATGTGTTCATGAAATTTATTTGTGTATAGACTCATTTTTTTCTTAATAGTGTTTTCTCTATTTTGTTATGTATATTTTCTGCTTTGCGGTGGGACTGCATTTTTTTTCAAAATAAAGCAATTTGGATAATTTAGTGTTTGGGTTAAAGTCACTATGCCTCCAAACAAAGCTTTTTAATAGAGTTAACACATTAATTTTTGATACTCTAAAAGTGGACGTGACACTAACAGAATTTACCTGATTTTTTTGGTCAATCATAATGTATGAATCTTGTTTTGAAATGATTATGAGGTTAAGGCAATCATTTACAATTTTCTTTTGTTTCCTTCCCTTGCCACTTACTCTTTATATAACTCCTTTTTCATTTACTTATTTTTAACCACAGGGAAGGCAAATATGAGTATGTGGAAAATATGCCAATGAACAGAAAACATTTTTGCATTCATAGAATATAGAAAGATGGATGAATTAGATATCAAGAATATATTTGTAAATTATATTGTCAGCCTTATCAAAAACCAAAGTTTTAAAGGAATGTTAGAAAAATAATTGCCTCGAGATTTTTTCTTTACCACCCTTGCCATACAGAAAGAAAGTAAAAATAAATATAACCTTGTCACCAATGCTCGCCCTATGATCAGTGGGTGGTGGGAAGGGATCTGTGGAGTGAGGAGGGCCACGGGGAAGGGAGGCACTAACTATATCATGTGCACAATCCAGAAGCTACATGGAGTGTGTATTTGCAGACCATTGAGCTTATTGTGTAGTTTAACCTTATTTGATGCACTCAAGAAGTTGTGTGTAAAATAATATCACAATGGGAAGGTGTAATTAAACTGTCTTTATCATGAAAAACTGTGCACAACCACAGAGATCATTTAAAATCTCTATATATGTATATCTATATGTATCTATATCTATCTATATCTAAACCATCTATATCTATATCATCTCTATCATCTCTATCTCTATCATCTCTATTTCTATCTCTCTCTATCATCTCTCTCTCTATCATCTCTATCTCTATCATCTCTATCTCTATCATCTCTATCTCTATCTCTATCTCTATCATCTATCTCTATCTCTATCATCTCTATCATCTCTATCTCTATCTCTATCATCTCTATCTCTATCTCTATTATCTCTCTATCTCTATCTCTATCTCTATCATCTCTATCTCTATCTATCTTTACCATCTCTATCTCTATCTCTATCATCTATCTCTATCTATATATCTATACACACACAGTTGATTCATGAACAACATGGGTTAGGGACAGCAACCTCCATTAAGTTGAAAATGCATGTATACTCCCCCAAAATTTAACTACTGTTGACCAGAAGCCTTACCAATAACAAACCACTAACATACCTTTTGTATGTTATGTATTTTATATTGTATTCTTATAATAAATCAAGAGAAAAGAAAATATCATTAAGAAAATCATAAGGAAGAGAAAATTATAGTATTTATTGAATAAGTTTATGTATTTTTGGATACATGGACCCATCCAGTTCAAACCCATGTTGTTCAACGGTAAGCTGCTTCAAGGGAGGCAATCTTTATTTGTCAGGACATAGTCCAAATATATTATATTCATCCCAAACGGCCCCTCAAGGACAGAGAGGCACATCTATGCTTATCAGTTTATGTGATCTTTTTATACTTATTTGATGATTCTCATCTTAATGGGATTTGAATTCCTGGAACAGCACAGGTAGTGTGGCTGCTTCAACAATCAGCAGATTCACTAGCTGGAAAGATCAACATTGAAGAGTACATGAAGACTTTCAGCTTCTCCACTGCTCTAGTGTCATACATAGCAACCATGCGCTCACAATAGAATGTTGAGGGGTACTGTTTCTTTAAAGCACAAAACCTATACAGAAGATTTGTCAGGTAAAACATGCCTAAGTATACACTAGTTAAGCACCTCCAGTGACTGCTTAGAAAAACATTACTAGCTGCCAATTGACCACAAAGGGTGTCTTGCAAAATCGCCAAAATGCTTTTATTAAAAATGTTTTGGCCCTGCCGGCATGGCTCAGTGATTGAGAGTCTGTCTACGAACCAGGAGGTCACAGTTTGATTCCAGTCAAGGCATATGCCTGGGTTGCAGGTTCGATCCCCAGTAGGGGGCGTGCAGGAGGTAGCCAATTGATGATTCTCATCACTGATGTTACTATCTCCCCTTTTCCCTTCCTCTCTCTAAAATCAATAAAAACATATTTAAAAAAAAAAGTTTTGAAAACAAAACTGCCCAAAGGCAGAACTGGAAAAATATGAGTATGAAAATTTGTGTAGGTAAGCCAGATCAGGGATCCTAATTTATAAAATATACAAAAGAGAAATTATGCAAAATTAATGCACAGAATGAAGTTGAACTGTATTCTGCTTTAGAAAAATGAATTCACTTTCCTTCCAAGACATGCATGTTCTTGGATGCTGATTTTCAGACAGCAACCTTGTGTCCCAGTTTGCTGCTTTAGTGTACTTTAGAGATAAGAAATACAGCTAATCTGTACAAAATAAGGCAACTTCTCTTCTGTCTCTTGTGCATGATAAATGCTAAAGCAATTAGGAAACCATGTCGCATGCTACACTGCAATGTGTCAGTAACATCAGTGCTGTGCTATATAAAGGGGGGAAAGTTATTTAGAATAAAGTCCTGAATATTTAGGGGGAGACCACTTGTTTAACTTAATATTCAGCATTTGTGTCCATAGAACTGAACTAGAAGCAATCTCCTCCTTGACTTTCTAATCTCAGAATATACATTATAAGGTCTTATATTTCACTGGCAATAATCTGAATTAGCATTTCAATAAAAAGAGCAAGGAAATATTGAAATGAAAAGTAGATTATGTGTCTTGCAACTTCCAAGAAAGTTTTCTACATTTTTGCATTTTCTGCAGCATTTTCAGGCACCATGTGTTTGATCTTGCTTTTTTATTATGTTTTTTCATCTTTAAATTAAGATTATGATCATTCCAGGAAGACAGGCTATATTAGTGGTGGTGCTCAGACAGTGCTTAGCATTATAGCTAAATATATCACATTAATTAAACAGAAATAACCCATGGAAGATATAAAGAATGCAAAAAACCTTTTTTTGCAAGACTGACATGTCTTTTTGTGGGGTCACATCAGTGGCACTTGGTCAACATTTTAGTTGTCAAGGGTTTTAGTTTGGTTTTTTAACACCTTAGAGATCTACAGTTGACTCTTGGTTTCTGTAGAGTTGATATTCTGGAATTGGGTTTAGAACTATGAGGGCTCTTAGACATGGTGTAGATCGGGCCCTATCACCTTTCCAACTACTTCTGTATTCATCCACTTCTCTTCTTTGGAGAGGTTATTTTAATCATTTTCCCTAGCTATTAATGTCCTGCTAAGAGGTCTGGTAAAAGAATAGGATGAAATAATTGAAAATATTTTTTCTTACTCCATAGTTTTATGACCCATGATACTCCATGAAAAAAGATTTGCCATATAAGATTCGAAAGGAGGAATTTCTCTTCTCCCTCTCTGTTTTGATATTCTCCACTATCACCAATAAATGTCTTCATTACACCAATGGTACTCACAATATTTCCCTTCGTGAATTCAGAGAATAAAACCATTTTTTCTACTTTCCCCACTTATGATAAAGTAAAATTGTGTCTTGCTAGAATTAATGAGAAACATATTTTACCCGAAACTCCAATTGCTAATTCACAATTGAGACAAATCACTAGGCTATCCAAATACACATTTTCATATTACTATAGACATACCAGATGACCCTACATTGCAAGCCATGGATGTGCTGCAGAGTAAACAAAATCCTCTAGAATGATTTTGATCTACTGTTATAATGAATATATACTCTGTGCTGGCACAAAATGATTGTGATAAGGTATAAGACATCTAGTTCTAGCCAAGATAGACCAGATACTGGAAATACACTGGTAGAACCAGAAGTGGAGATTCACCTAGTTAGAATTACTCTAACCAGCCTTGAATTAAAGACTTTGTAGAAGGTGTGTGCTGATTTGATCAGTGGAGCAAAGGAAAATAATCTCAAAGTGAAAGGATGAGTTTAGATGCTTACCAAGAATTTGAAAATCACTACAAGAAAAGCTCCCTGTGGGGAGGATTCTAAGACTAGGGATAGGTTTCAGAATAGGATCCACAAGTGACTCATTGACTTGCAGAGTCCTGAGATTATTAAGCAGATTACTTCTATCAGTATTGAGCCAGGAGTTGAAGTCACCACTGCAGATGATTAAATCAACCTTTTTAATAAATTAAATATCAGTTTTTAAAAAAACCTTATAAGGTATGGCTAAAGCAGTGTTTAGAGGGAAATTTATAGTTGTAAATGTGTATATTTAAAAAAAAAATAGAAAGACTTCAAAATAAATACCTAACATACTTATTTTAAAAAACTACATGAAGCAGAACAAATTAAATCCAAGGCATTCTGAAGGAAGAAAATGATAGAGATTAGAGTGGAAATCAATGAAATGGAAAATAGGAGAAACAATATAGAAAATCAACAAAATCAAAAGTTGGTACTTTAAAAATGAATAACAAAACTGACAGACTTTTAGCTAAACAAACCATGTTAAAAGAGAAGATGGAAATTATTAAAATCAGGAATAAAAGAGGGGACATTATTAATGAAATTTCAGAAATAAAATTGACTATGTAAGAATACTATGAATAATTGTATGTAGACAAATAAGATACACTACATGGAATAGAGGGATTTCTGGGACACAAACTACCAAAGCTGACAAAAAGAAATAGAAAAAATGAATAGGTATAACAAATAAAGAGATGGAATATTTATTTATTTATTGTTTATTTATTTTTAAATGTTCCTTTTTGTTGAAAGTATTACAGATGTCCTCTTTCCCCCCCATTGATTCCCTCCACCTGGCATCTGACACCCCCTCCCCCAGGCCTTCACCACACTATTATCTGTGTCCATGGGTTATGCATATAAGCAAGTAAGTTCTTTGATTAATCTCCCCCCCACCCACCCCCACACACCCACCCTTTCCCTCTGAGAGTCCTCACTCTGTTCCATGTTTCTATGTCCCTGGATGTATTTTGTTCATCAATTTATTTTGTTCATTAGATTCCACATATGAGTGAGATCATGTAAAACTAAATCAGGAAGAATCAGAAAACTGGAATAGGCTAACAGCAACTGATGAAATCAAAGCAGGAATAAAAAACTCCTAGGAAACAAAATTCCTGGTCCCAGTGGCTTCACAGGGGAGCTTTACCAAGCATTCTACTTCTCATAACAGCAGTCCCTTTAACATTCCTTGCAATGCTGGCTTAGCCATCTAATGTGGTCTATCTTTGAGAATGACCCATGTACACTTGAGAAGAATGTATATTCTGCAGCTTTAGGGTGAAATGTTCTATGAATGTTAGTTAAATCCATCTGATCTAGTGTGTCATTTAGAGTCACTGTTTCCTTGTTGTTTTTTTGACTGGAGGATCTATCCAGTGAAGTCAGTGGGGTGTTAAAGTCCCCTAGTATTACTGTATTGCTGTCGATCTCTCCCTTAAAGCCCACCAGAAGGTTATACATATTTAGATGCTCCTATATTGGGTGCATATATGTTTACCAGGGTTATATCCTCTTGTTGGATTGATTCCTTTAGTGTTATGTAGTGACTTTTATTGTCTCTTGTTATGGCCTTCATTTTGAAGTTTAATTTCTCAGATGAGTATTGCTATCCTAGCTTATTTTTCATTCCCATTTGCATGGAAATTTTTTATTCCATTCCTTCACTCACATCCTGTGTGAGTCTTTTGTTCTGAGGCCAGTCTCTTGTAGACAGCATATATTTGGGTCATGTTTTCTAATTCATTCAGCTACCCTATGTTTTTTATTGGAACATCTAATCCATTTACATTTAAGGTTATTATTGATACGTACTTATTTATTGCCATTTTAATTCTTTATGCCTATGTTTCTCTCTATATATATTTCTTATTATTATTACAGCAGTCCTTTTAACATTTCTTGCAATGCTGGTTTGGTGGTGATAAACTCCTTTAGCTTTTTTTCTTTGGTCTGGGAAGTTCTTTACATCACCATATATTTTGAATGATAGCCTTGCTGGATAGAGTATTCTTGGTTTCAGATCCTTGTTTTGAATTACCTTGAATATTTTGTGCCATTCCCTTCTGGCCTGTAGAGTATATGATGAGAAATCAGCTGACAGCCTTATGGGAGCTCCTTTGTAGGCAACAGATTGCTTTTCTCTTGCTGCCTTTAAGATTCTCTCTTTGTCTTGAATTTTTGGCATTTTAATTATGTTTCTGGGCATGGTCCTCTTTGGATTCTTCTTGCTTGGGACTCTCTGTGCCTCCTGAACTTGTATGACTTTTCCCTTCCCCACGTTGGGGAAGTTTTCTGCAATTATTTCTTCAAACAGGTTCTTTATCCCTTGCTCACTTTCTTCACCTTCTTGGAGTCCTATAATGCAAAAATTGTTACATTTCATGTTGTTACACAGCTCCCTTAAACTGTCCTCCTGGGTTTTTTTGGTTGTTTTTTTCTTTTTAGATCTCTGATAGAGTGATTTTTTTCTACCCTGTCTTCTAATTTTCTGATTAGATTCTCAACTTTCACTAATCTGCTGTTTATCCCTTCCAATTAATTCTTTATTTCTGCTATGTCATTCTTAATTTCCTTCATAGTTTCTATATCTTTTTTCATGCTGTTGAGCATCCTTACAAGCAGTATTCTGAACTTTATATCTGATAGATTATCACCATTTCATTTGGCTCTTCTTCTGGAGAATTCTCTTTTTCTTTCATTTGAGACTTGTTTTACATTCTCTCCATATTGGATGATGATTTGGGCTTGTTTCTATGTATTAGGTAGATCTGGTAGGACCCCTAGCCTTTTTGGAGTGCCTCCAGTGCATGCCAATGTCAGATGCTGCTTGTGACTGGCCTGGGTATCCTGTTTGGAGCTATCAGCGAACCACAGCTTGTGGCTCCTTCAGCTGGGCCTGGGTGTGTTTGGAAAGGACCATGATACCCATCGAGGTCTGCTTTTCCTAGCCCAGGTTACAGAAGCAGATCAAGCAAAGACTCAAAGCATCCAGAGATCCACCTTTGCCTACAGACTGTTATTCTCAGTCTGTTAATGAGCCTCAGGCTGTAGACCACAGAAAGGTGTAAACTCCATAGGGTGGGGTGAGAAGTTTTCCAACAGGGTGGGGCAATTGTTTCCCCCCCTGAGGCAAAAGCTGTCTGGATGGTAAAGCTCTGTCTGAGAAAGATGTCCACTACATTCTTGGGGAATGAGTCAGCACAAGAATCCAGATAGTTGCCCTCTGATCTTTATCCCCCAAGCCAGCATCCCTAGATTATCCTCACACAGTACTAGTCCACTCTGCCCTTCCTCTGCTGAAGCCCAAGGAGAGTAGCTGCACACGAAATTTTGTGTGTTGTCCCTTTAAAAGAATGTCTGCACTTCCAACCATCTCTCCCCGGCAGACATAAACCCTGCTGCTTTTCACAGCCAGATGTTATATGGTCATCTTTATCAGCTGTGTGCTTTGGGCTGGGGAGCCCAGCTTTGGGTTTAGACTCCAGAGTTCTCAGTGGGAACCCCCTTCAGCTGCTACCTGTGGAATCCAAGCCAGCCCTCTTGCACCTCTGCACGTCTTACCAGTCTCTATGAGTTTCCACTTTATGTCCTAGGTTATGAGGGTGCGCTCCAGCTAGTCTTTAGTTGATTATGCAGGATGTTTTTTCTATATTTTAGTTGTGATTCCAGTTTGATCCTGGGAGAGTGCCATCTTGGTACCTCCATCCTCTAGTTGAAATAATTAATTTTTTAAAAAATCCCACAAATAAAAGCCAAGGACCAAATAACTGGTGAAGTCTACCAAATGTTTAAAAAAACAATTAACACCAAACATTCACAAAATTTTCCACACACACAGAAGGAAGAGAAGTCAAAACTTTCCAACTCATTCATCAAGGCCACAAATCTCATAGATCTTAAAAACCATAAAAAACGTAGCAAATCCAATTAAGCAACATGAAAAAAACACAGGACAAGATATTGTTTCACTGGCATATTGGACCAAACCTGCTCAAGAATTAATACCAATCCTGCTCAAATTCTTCCAAAAAATTAAAAAGGAACGAATATCTCCCAAGTCATTCTATGATGCCAGTAATATGCTGATACTAAAGCTAGACAAAGTAACTCCAAGAAACCTCCAGATCTATGTCTCATGTAAATATTGATGCAGAAAATTCTCAACAAAATATTTGGAAAATAAATTTAAAAACACACTAAAATTATTATACACCATGATTAAGTGGGATTTATACTAGAATGCAAGGTTTGTTCAACATATTAAAATATATCAATGTAATACACCTAATTAATAGAATGAAGAAAGAACCTACATGCTTGTCTTAATTTATACATAAAAATAATTTAAAATATCCAAGAACCCTTCATGATAAAATCACTGAACAACTAAGAACAGAAGGGAAGTTCCTCAACATAATAAATGGCATCTACGAAAAAACACAGGTAACATCATATTCAACAGTGAAAGGCTGAAAGCTCTCCCCCTTGAATTAAGGACAAAAAAAGATGCCCACTCTCATTATTTCTATTTAATATTGTACTGGAGTTTCTAGCCTTATCAATTAGACAAAGAAAAGAAATAAAATGCATAAAGATTGGAAAGGAAGCAATAAAACTCTATTTGTGGATGACATGACCTTATATAGAAAACCCCAAGAAACTCACTAAAAAATTATTAGAGTTAACAAATGCATTCAGCATAGTTGTAGGATACAAAATCAATATATAAAACAATAATTGTATTTCTATACACTAGCAATGAACAATCCAAAAAGAGAATTAAAGCAATAGTTCCATTTACAGTAGCATATAAAAGAATAAAATATTTAGAAATAAATTAAACAAAAGTAGTTAAGACATGTACACCAAAAAATACAAAACATAATTGAAAGAAATTAAAGACTTATATAAAGACATCCTGTACTTGTGCAGTGGAAGACTTACTATTGTTAAAATACAATATTCCCCAAAGTGATGTACAGATTCAGAGTAATTTATCAAAATGCCAAATGGCATTTTTTCTCTTGAGGTGACAGCTAATCCTAAAATTCATATGGAATCATAAAGAAGCCCAGATAGCCAAAATCATTCTGAAAAAGAACAAAGTTAGAAAATTCAGAATTGACTATTTCAAAACTTACTAAAAAATTGCAATAATCAATACTGTGTGGTACTGCCATAAGGACAGATATATATATCAATAGAATGGAATTGAGAGTCCAGAAACAAACCCATACATTTATGGTCAATTAATTTTTCAAAGGTTGCCAAAACAACTCAATGTGGAAAAGAATAGCCTTTTCATCAAATGGTGCTGGAACAACTGCATAACTGAATGCAAAAGAATGGAGGTAAACCCTTACTTCACATCATGTATAAAAATTAAATCAAAATGAATCAAATATTTAAATGTAAGAGCTAAAATTATAAAATTCTTAGGAGAAGAACACATAGGGGCAAATCTTCATGACCTTGGATGAGGCAATGGTTTCTTAGATATGACACCAACAAGAAAAACAACAAAATGAAAAATAATAAATGGGATTTCATTAAAAGTAAAATATTTTGTACTTTAAAGGACACTATCAAGGAAGTAACAAGACAACCTTCTGAATGGGAAGAAATATTTGGAAATCATATATCTGATAAGGCACTAGTATTCAGAATATGTAACACATTCTTATAGCTCAACAATAAAAAGAAAAATAACCCAATTACAAAGTGGGTAAAGCATCAAAACAGACACTTCTCTAAAGTATATATGCAAAAGACTAACAAGCACACAAAAAGATGTTCAGCATCTTTAGTTCTTAGGGAGATGCAAATTAAAACCACAATAAGATACCACTTCACTCCCATTGGGATGGTTATAATTTTTAAATGGAAAAATAAGTTTTGGTAAGCATGTGAAAAAAATGAAACACTTGTGCATTGCTGTGGAAAACTTTTTGGTAGTTTCTGAAGAAGTTAAACATAGAATTACTATATGACCAAACAAACCTACTCCCAGGTATTTACCTGAAGAAATTGAAAACAGATATTCAAAAAAAACCATGAATATTCATAACAGAATAATACACAACCATCATAAAGTGGAGACAACCTCAAGTGTAAACGGATGAATGAATAAACAATATTCGATATATCTATATAATGGATTATTATTAAACTTAAAAAAGACTGAAGTACTCACACATAATGTGGATGAACCTTGAAAGCATTATACTAAATGAAATAAACCAGGTAAAAAGGTCACATATTGTATGATTCCATTTATACAAAACGTCCAGATTAGGTAAATCCATAGAAACAGAAAGCAGATTAGTGTCTTACAAGGGCTTCAGGGAGTGTGGAGTAGCTGCTTAATGGGTATGATACTTTCTTTAGGGGTGATGAAACTGTTTTGGAACTAGATAGAGGTGGCAGTTTCACATATTCTGAATATACTAAATGCTACTTGATTTGTTCACTTTAGTTTAATGTTATGTGAATTTCACCTCAATGAAAAAAATAAAGGCATGAAATATTGACAATGCTACAATGTGAATAAGCCTTGAAAATAGTATGCTAAGTGAAAGAAACCAGGCACAAAAGGTCATATGTTGTATGATTCTATTAATAAAACATGTCTAGGTATGCTAATCTTTAGAGA